>NC_062544.1:97616007-97923234 GCF_016906955.1 Phacochoerus africanus
CTTCTAGCTAAATTATAATGAAAATGTTATATCAAAGCTTGTAGGTTAAAACAAAATTGTTAGAAGGAAACAGTTCCAAATGCTTGTATTGGGTGGGGAAGGCCAGAAGTTAAGTTTGCTGGACATCCAACTTAAGAATTTAGGGGATAAAAACAATAAAACAAATCCAAAAAGTAAAAGGAAGATAAAGCAAGCGCAGATCAAAGAAAAGGATCAAAAAGTCGAAAGTTGGTTCTTTGAAAAGACTATGAAATTAAGACAAAAGCCTAGTAATATTCAGCAAGGAGAAAAGCAGAGGAGAGGGGCAAAAATAAATAATATTAGGTATAAAAAGATGAACATATAGACAGATTCAGTAGATTAAAGCAAGAATAAAACAGCATTATGGACAATTTTTATGCTAATGAATTTGAAAATAGCTAAAATGGACAACTCCCTAGAAAAATATAATTTAATAAGATTGATTCAAGAAGAAATAGAGCCTAAACAGGCTAGAAGCATTAAAAAAAACAGAATCAGTAATTTTAAAATCTTCCCAGAAGCAAAATCTCTTTTCAGGAGGATTCTATCAAATTTTCAAAAACTAAAATATCCTAAAATATACAAACTCTTCCAGAGAATAAAAGGTAAAATATTATTCCCAGCCCATTCAAAGAAGGCAGAATAACTCTGATCCAAAACTAGAAAAGAACCTGAAAATGGCCTATTGATGGAATATCTTTATGACTCAAAGGTAGGGAAGAATTTCTTAAACAAGTGACAAAAATGACTGGACTGCACAATTCTACATTAAAATTAATATCTATTCATTGAAAAACACTATTCAGTGCATAAAGACATGGGGAAATTTTCAAAATGCATGTACTAGACAAGGGACTAATACCTAGAATATAGAACAAATTCCTCAAATCAATTAGAAAAATCAACAACAAAAAAAAAATGGACAAAGACATGAAGTGGTATTTCACAAGGAAAAGAATTACATATAGCAAATAAACACAAGAAAAGATGATCAACTGCATTACCAATGGAAGAAATGCAAATTAAGATCATAAGAAGACATCATTTTAAACAGATTAGATTGTCAAAAATTAAGACATTTGATAGTGCTGCCCCAAAGGATAGAAAGCAATGAAAACTTCTGTACTTCTGATGGAAGAATAAATTGTTAGAACTGTGGTGAGCAATCTGCATATTTCCTGTAAATTTGAGCATTTATATATTAGGATACAATTATCCCTTGCTTGAGTAACACCCTAGAGAAACTCTTGCCCATATGTACCAGGGTACAGTTACTGGAATGTTCATAACAGGATCCTTGCAAATAAGTGAATTGTTTAAAATGTCCATCAGTAGGAGATAGGATAAATAAATAATGTAATATTCACACTAGTGAGTATTTTATAGCATTACTAATTGAATTAACTACAGATATAAATGACTAGAGAAATGAATCTTAGAAAAAAGCAAGAACTAGAAGACTAAACACAGTGTGATATCTATATACATACAAAAGCGAGCAAAAACATGCACAATTATGCCATTTAGATAAGCCACAGACAAGAAAGCAAACTCAAACCCAACTGTGATAATAGCATTTTATAAACAAAATTCATTTAAGACAGTGGCTACCTCTGGTGTGGGCAATGTGGCAAAGTGAGGCGGGGAGAACCCTCAGGCAGAATCAATAGCGTTGAGAATATTCTAATTCTTAAGCTAAGTTGTGGGTGCAATGCAAGTGTTTATTATACATTATAATTTACATATATAATATACATTTATTACTTTGTGAATATCAAACATTACAAAGTTTTTATTCAAGATGAGAGATAAAAATTATCTGGAAGCTGTCTATTAAGCCAGGAAGTTCTGCAACAATGCTGACTCCAACTGCAATGAGACCATGTAGTCTCTCCTATAACCCACAGCGGAAAAATTGAATGCTGCATTCCATGCACCCTCCTCAGTTAAACCCACCCACATGAGGTTGGATAAGATGTTAAGCAAACTAATTCACAGCAGCCACCATACATGCTATCATCACCATTTCAACATAGTGTTAGAGGTGCTCTAAAACTGGGGATAGAAGAAAACAGTCATTATTTGAAAATCATATGATCAAAACTCCAGAGAAGGAATACGATGGCTAATTTCACATGTCAACTTGACTGGGCATGGGTTGCCCGGATATCCAGTTAAGCATTATTTCTGGGTGTGTCTGTAGGGATGTTTCTGGAAGAGATCAGCATGTGAATTGGTGAAGTGAGAAAGCAGATGGCCTTCCCCAGGGTAGGTGGGCATCACCCAGCTCACTGAGGACCTGAATGGAGCAAAAGGTGGAGGAAGGTTAAATTCACCGCCCCACCGCCCCCCCCCCCAGTCCTTCCCACCCCTTCTCTTTCTGACTGCTTGAGCTGAGACACTGGTTTTCTCCTGCCTTTGGATGGGGACTTAATACACTGGCACTCCTTGTTGTTAGGCTTTCCAACATGGACTAGAACTACACCACTGGCTTTCCTGTGTCTCCACCTTGCAGAAAGCAGATAGTAGGACTTCTCATCCTCCAAAATCATATGAGCCAATTCCTTATAATAAATATCTATTGATTCAATTTCTCTAGAGACCCTTGACTAATACAATGAACAATTTATTCAAATAGCCAAATTGAAAGAATTTTATAGCAAACGCCCATATACCTGCCACCTAGATTCTACCATTACTATTTTACTAGACTTGCTTTATCTCATATTTATCATTATCCATCTGTTTCTATGCATCAACTCATCTTAGTTTGGGGATGTATTTCAACAATTCCTCATTTAATATACTAATATGCATATCAGTTATTAACTAAAGTTCAATATTTCCATTTTTTCTTTTGAGAAAAAATGCACATAAATGCATTTTATACATGCAATGAAATGCACAAATCTTAAATGGACAAGCATTGAGTCTGACAAGGCATGTACATTTGTAACCAAGACCTTTATCAAGATATAGAATACTACCCTTCCTAATCAACACTGTTCTCATTTTTTCTCACCATAAAAAAAAAAAATCTGCCTGTTCTAGAACTTTATACAAACAGAACCATGTAGTATATACCCCTTTGAATAAGGTTTTATTCACTCAACACAATGTTCTTAGAATCATCCATATTATTTCTTGTATCAGTAATCTTTTTGTTGTTGAGTGGCATTCCATTGCATGGCTCTACCACAATTTACTTACCCATTCTCAGATTGATAGGGACTGTTTCCTTTTGGGCGCTATTATGATTAAAACTGATCATTCTTACGTAAGTCTTGTGTAAACACATGGTTTATTTCTCTTGGGTGAAATACCTAGGAGTGAAATTGCTATAACATAGGGTTGTATTCAGTTAGAGTTTAGTTTTGTAAGATGCTCTCAGATCTTTTCCACAGTGGTTATACCACTTAAGATTCCCACCAATAATTTGTGGTTGCTCCACACCCTTGTCAACATTTGTTCTGGTCAGTTATTTTAATTTTAACAATTCTGATGGGTAATAGTATCTCATTGTGAGTTTTATTTGCATTTCTCTGAGGAATAGCTAATTTGAGCACTTTTCCATGGGCAATTCAGTATTTCTGTGACAGGTCTGTTTAAATATTTTACCATT
The DNA here is from genome assembly GCF_016906955.1 of Phacochoerus africanus. Lineage (NCBI taxonomy): Eukaryota > Metazoa > Chordata > Mammalia > Artiodactyla > Suidae > Phacochoerus > Phacochoerus africanus. The sequence goes on from NC_062544.1 coordinate 97,619,651, forward strand.
TTTAAGACTGTTTACCTTTTATTATTAAATTACAGGCATTCTTTATATATCCAATTACAAGTCCTTTGTCATATATCTGTTTTGTGAATGTTTTCTCCCAGTCTTGTCTCATCTATTAATTTTCCTATCGATACCTTTGATGAGAAGTTTTTTATTGTGACATTAGATTTTAATTGAATTTTATGGTCAATTTTGAAATAATCTTTATACTTAGTATTTTTGAGGTAGCTTTACAAACTGAGTTTTAAATTTTTTTGAAAAAAAATTTCCACAAAAAGCTGAGACAATTTTTATAAGTAAGTGCAAAGATGGCTGACTTATCCTACCAGCAAGCAAAATATAGTACAAAACATATCACTATTAAGATGTGTTACTAGCTCCGTAAGAGAAAAAGAGATCAATGAAATATTCCAACATGTGTGGAAGAAAGATTATATAATTAGATTATTTAATAAATGCAGTTAAGAAAATTGGCTTACTAGCTGGAGAAAAATAAGGTGAAACCCATATTATAACACATACAAAACCCCAAGTATATTACAGACAAAACCATAAAGTTAAGAGTAGAATATACATAAGAATATATATAAGAAAATTCTTGGGGTGGGAAAGAATTTTTATATACAATCCAAAAAGTATAAGCTATTAGAGAGAATACTGATTGATTCGGCCACATCAAAATTAAAGAATTTTCTTTAACGAAGGACACAAAATTGTCAGACAACTGGCAGAAGATATTTAAGTCATCCATAACTCACAGGATATAGAGAACTACTAAGGAATTTTTGAAAATCAGAAAAAGAAAAAAAAAATGGGCTGAGGATACGTGTCTCAATTCTGGCTGCTACAACAAAGTACCACAGACTGGATGGCTTATAAACAACGGAAACTTATCTCAATTCTGGAGGCTGGAAGTCCGAGATTAGGGAGCCAGTGTACTCATGTTCTAACAAGAGCCCTCTTCCGGGTTGCAGATTTCTCACTGTGTCCTCACTTGTGTAAAGTGAACAAGCTTGATCCCTGGCCTCTCCTTATAAAGCCACTGATCCCAATCATGAGAGTTATATACTTCATGATCTAATTATCCCCCCAAGGCCCCATCTCCAAATACCACCACACTGGGGACTGGGTTTTAACATACAAATTATGGGGGAGGGGTCATAAATATTCAGTCCATAACAATATGATTCCCTTCAAAAACTGGGGAACACAAATGACTTAAGAGTCATACTAAGAGATTCTCAATCTCAGCATTAATCAGAGAAATGCTGAAAGAAATATCCTAATTCAACTTTATGCCAGTAATAGTGATAATAATAGAAAGCTGGATAATATCAAACACATAGAGGTTATGAGAAAAGGGAACCCTAATAGACAGTTGATGGGAGTATTAACTAGTTCAGATAATATGATGAAAAATTTGGCATTATTCATTTCTGTTATATACTCCAGAGAACCTCTCAAACAGGTCCTTAGGAGGCATGTGCAAGGATGTTCATTTTAGCATTGTTCGTGAAATGTGACAAGTGTATGTGATGGAATGCTATGTAAACTGCAATAGTCAGGAGCAATAAACCACATTTACCAAGTGTGCATAAATAGTTCTTAAGAACATTATATTGTGGGAAAAAAAATGAAAGGGTATTTGATTTATATCTCAGTTATACCTACATAAATTTAAACAAACATACATAATACCATACATTTTCAAAGCTACACCAATATCTAAATGAACCTGTTGAAGAAAAGTAGGAAGTACACTTCTTAAATACACCAGACTGTCTAAGAGGTGAAACAGCATTGGAAGTGGAGGCAAAAAGGACATACGATGAAATGAAACAAAAAAGGGTCCTTGCACAGACTAAAATAAGTAGCATGCCATTGATGGAAGCGCATAATCAAACTCCTCCCTGCGTAGTTGAGCCCCACACATTTACACATACACAATCATTGATTAGGGATGTTCTAAAACTATCCATAAATCTATTGAACCCTCTGATCCTTTTTTTTTTTTTTTTTTTAAGGAGTTACATCCATGGCATATGAAAGTTCTCAGGCTAGGGATTGAATCAGAGCTGCAGCTGCTGGCCTACACCACAGCCACAGGAACACAGGACCCAAGCCATGTCTGTAACCCACACCACAACCCACTGGGCAGGGCCAGGGATCAAACCCATGTCCTCATGGACACTAGTTGGGTTCCTAACACGCTGAGCCACAACAGGAACTCCTGGTATCTCCCTTTTCAAAATCAGGTCATATTTTTCACACCTTTACCTTTCTTGTGTCTTTCTCATCCTCCAAAAATTTTCAAAAGTAGGATAATAGTCTTAAAATAATAAACATAAGAATATCCTGCAAGTTCCTTTAGGTCTCTAGAATGTAACACATCAGATCTTGTTTGGGTAAATTCATTTAAAAAAGCTTTGTGATTTCTTTGCTAACTCATTCATATTTGATGCATCTTCATACTAAGGCACTGATTATTCACTAAAGGCCACAGTCTTTCTAAAGGGCTTCAGTGACTGAGAACAATACATAAAAATATGAACATAGCATAGAGACAGAACTAGCAGTAGAATATGAAAATACTGATTCAGAGGTTCCCGTCATGGCACAGTGGAAATGAATCCAACTAGGAACCATGAGATTGCAGGTTTGATCCCTGGCCTCACTCAGTAGGTTAAGGATCCAGCATTGCCATGAGCTCTGGTGTAGGTCGAAGACGTGGCTTGTATCCCGCGTTTCTGTGGCTGTGGTGTAGGCCAGCAGCTGTAGCTCTGATTGGACCCCTAGCCTGGAAACCTCCATATGCCATGCGTGTAGCCCTAAAAAGAAAAGGAAAAAAAGAAACGACTGATTCAATATTCAGCTGACCATCTTTAAAAGGGATATACATGGTAATGGAGTGAATAAGAGCCAGAGATGAATTCTAGTTTCTGATTATCCATTAATGACCTTCATCTATAACATGGCATGCTATTTGTCAGGATCAATGAGATAATGGATGCAAAATATCCCTGTAAACAGCAAAGTATTAAAAAATGGACAGTTTATTCTTTATTTCTAAAAATGCAAAGAAATGGAAGGGTGTATTAACTGTTTTTAGTTGCTCAGCAATAAGAGTGTACTAGCTCAAAGTCTGGAGAAGCACGGTGGTAGGTGGATGCAGCTGCTGGCAGGCAGCACCTACCTCCCCTCCCTTGGTTTTCAGCCCCGGGTCCTCTGCAAGTTCCCACCTTCACTAAGATCACATGACTGCCAGCAGCATCCAGAGCTGTCTGTGTCCTGGTACAGATCTAGAAGAGTCTAGGACTGCAACCCTACGAGTTTAAATGTTACTCCTAAAATTTTGTCTTTGGCTCTGAGTAGGCTGACTTGGGATGGGTCCACCTTCTAAGTATTCCTGCAGCTAGGGGGCCTGGGACACGCTGACAAGCTGAAGCCAAGCAGAAATCATGGCCAAAGGGGCCACTTTGCACAACTCCAGGGGACAGGATTTGTTTAACCCTAAAAATGAATACTGGAGAGCCAATCAATATAAGCAGACAGCTGTGGACTCCTGGGAGAAAAGTTGACACTTGAACTGAAAGTCTTTTGAAAATGGGACAGCCAGTCTCATCAATCATTGGCCAAATCATTGGGAAACAGCCAAGACTTACTACATTATAACTTTCCTTAACCCTGAATACTCCCTTCCCCAAATTCTTCTCTTGACACCTCCCCACCTCAGTTTCTAAACCCACAGATTAAGGACATCATATATAGCAGTGTCATTTCCGGAGCCCCTCTCCCTGTCAGCTTACTGTCAGCCTGCCTCCAGCATTCTACTCACACTTTGCAGCAAACATAAGTACTTTCATAGCTCAGTTTCAACCAACGCTGCAAATGAAAAAATCAGGCTTACCCACAGAGATGTCCAATGATGAAGTCTAGTTATTTGCAGGAAAGGTTGAATCACATTCACATTCTCCCAGGTACAAGTGTTCTCAATGGAGGTGGTCTTCTTCTCCAGGCCTAGATATGCAGAGCGCCCTGCTTGCCTTGATTAACGACTCTCTCCATAAAGCCATAAAGCCAGTCTTGGTGATGACATGACAAAGATCCTCTGTCCCTGTGTGTTAACAATGCAGCAGGACCATTAGCTGTTGGCAAGTGTCCCAAGACTGCTCTGAAGCTGTGGAAGAATTCTAATGAAATATAAAGCATTCATCAAAAAGGAACACAATAGATTTTTCAAAGCTCATCCTCAGTACTTTCACTTAGCAACCACAATCCCACTTTAGGAAATACTACATGCATTTCCCTTCAACAAGAAATAAATCCTTTTGAACTCTCTTTTTTACCTTTTCTGTACTATCTAAATTTTAGGTTATGGACACGTGCTATTGTTATAACGAAAAATAATTTATTATAAACGTTTTACAGTTGTTGTTGTTTTCTAAAACCGTGTACTCTTACAATTTTCAAAGTGGTTCATTAACAGAATCAACAGGGAAAATAAGTCAAAATTCAGAGCTACTGAATCAGGCTCCCTATGGCTGGGGTCTAGAACATGGGCAAGTAGCGTCCCAAAATTCAGAAGTTGAGAAATTAAGGCCCCTTGCTTATAATGGTCACAGTTGAGTTTCTACCCAATATATTTCTCACATTTCCCTTCCTACTGGCATCTAGATCTTATTTAGGTAACCACCTCTCTCCATACATCTCATGTTTTTCTCAGGATTAGTTCATCCCTTCTCTCACTCCAATAGTGGTCCCTAGTTGATTTAAACTGCCTGGGTTCAAGAGTGAGCATGTGACTTATGCAACCAGGGTTGATCTCAGAATGCTGGCACATAAATGCTCAACATTTCACCAGAATTGAACAGGAAGCCCAGAACCCCAGTTCCTATAGCTGCCATCTTTAAACCATCAGAGGACTGAGGCTGGGGCAGAAAGTGATGCCATGAAAGCCAGACTGGGGAGCCAGAAAGAAACTAGACCTTGGTGCTACCATGGAGCTGCTGGATTAACCAATCAGAGCCATTATTGCTGCTGGAGGTTCAGGTACACAAAACAATCAATCCTTTCTTTAAAAAGGCTAACTGAGATTAGATTTTATGTTCCTTGAAACATGGCATCCTAACAATTGCTTACAGTTCTTGGTTTCAGCTATAATACCATGTATCAGCTGATTTAATTTAGTCTAGTATTTTAATTTAATCCAGGATCAAGTTCTAGCTACCTTCATGGCAATCAAGTACCATTTACTAAAAAGAAAAAAAAATAACGTGATGCAAAGCACTTAATGACTTTCTCCCCATGGGCAACATGACACTTGTCCCTCCATAACAAGACCCTGGTTTCAGTGTTCCTTGCCTCTGAAACTGACCCCAAGCTCTACCTTAGCTCCTCTCTCAGATCTACTGGTCCTGCCTTGAGGCCACTAGTTCTGTCCAGTTGCCTCTGATTTGTACTTTGCCTCTCTGCACAGCCATTTGGGACTGAGACAGTCTATATAATCTTTCAATTCATTTTCTCCCTGGACAATGGCTCTCAGATATGCTTAGTTTTCTCATCCATCTCCCACAAGGCCAAGATGGATGAGCCCTGGAATGCACCCAGTGGTCTGAGAGGGAGATGACTGGTCTGGGCTGGAGATGCCATAGTTACAGCAAATCACAGTCTCTCTTACTAAATAAAATCAGATCACTGAGTTGGAGGTGACTCTGAGATTTCTTCTAGTTTTAAGTTTCAAGAAGAAGTGGAATACCCATTGTGGCTCATCGGGTTAAGCATGCAACATAGTCTCTAAGGATGCAGGTTCGATCCCTGGCCCTGCTCAGTGAGTTAAGGATCCAGCATTGCCATAAGCTGTAATGCAGGCTTGCAACTGTGGCTCTGAGTAGTCATTAAAGAATTCATGGTCTGCTTGTAGGAGAAAACGGTTTCAGGGTGTGGACTAAATGAGTCCTTAGAATTTTTTCCAATCTATAGCCACTTTCAAGCAATTATAATATGCATCATTAGACTGTGGCCCAACTGACTTCTTTTAAAATATTCTCGTAAATGTTTATTTTTTTTATTATGCTGGTGGTAAACTTAGGGTTCTGTAGATAGTTGCATTTTAATTTCAATCCCAGTCCCAGACATATTAGTGAAGTGATCTTGGACAAGTTACTTAAATTCTCTTAGCTCCAATTTCCTTGTCTGTAAAAGGAGTATAATAACATTAAATATTAAATAATATTTATTATTAATAATAAAGTTCATTTTATATAATTGATTTACATAAATAAATTATAATTAAATATTAAATATTAAAGAATTAAATATTAAAAACCTCATAGAGTTGTTGTGAGGATTACAGGAGGGGAACTGCAATCGCAGTTTACATCAATACCATTATCCCATTATCATATTCACTACCACCATTACTAATGAATTATAGGGGAAAACAGAAAAAACTTTTCCTTGAAAGAAAAATAGCCCAACCCCGAGGAAACAGACAAAGCCCATTCCATATAGTAATTAGTAAAGACTAGTATTTTGCTGGACCCAGACCTCTGTAGATACATTGGGCTGTGATAAAAGGGAACATAAAACGAAGCATCCCATCACAGTCTGGGAATCTCTAGTGAATAGTAGAAGTCTGGGAGAAAAAGAAGTGGCCATGTATGCTGAGGGTTCTGAATGTGAATGATGCAAGAGGAAGCATTCTTCCCCGATATGACACCCTGCACAGTGAATATCTGCAGTTGAAGGAGTTTGAGAAAACGGTGGAAGGAGGAAGCTCACTTTGCCCTCCTCCCTCAGTCCTTCTTTCCTAAAATAGGCCATAAAAACCTTCATGTGAGAAGTACCCTCCCTACAGCCAGAGGAAAGGAGCATCCTTATCTCCAAAGACAAAGGGATGCAGAGAAGAATCCCGGACAACAGGTCTCGCTAAGTTCCCCCAGGTCACTGCGCTAACCTCATACTCCTAAGGTGTCACATTCCTCCACGAAGGCCTGCCCTTCACCACACCTGGCACAGAAATACAGGTCTGTTTCCTCCTGCCTTCATTTCCTTAGAAAGCTTTCATGTCACATAAAATGTGTATTAAATAAATGCGTAGGCCCTTCTCTTGTCCATCTGTTCTTGTCAGTTTAGTTTTCAGACCCAGGGACCCTGAGATGGTCAAGGAAAGACAGCTCTCCTTTGGGGAAAAAAAAAAAAAAAAAAAAAACAGAACAAAACAGAATAAGCCCACTGCTTGGGCTCAGTGCCTAAAAGTCATTACCCGCTCCTTAGAAAAGAGATAAGTTTATATCAGAATTTACTACTTATCTTTTGTATTTGTATTGTTCTAGTGCTTTAGAGATCATATATATAATCAATGTAGTATAGTTCTAATTTCAGAGTAAAGATTAGTCATTCTTAGCTAATCTTTTTCTCAAAAGAACAGCCCAAGATTAAAAAAAAAAAAAAACAGCCCAAAAAAAAAAAAAAAGTTAGAAATAAGGAATCTGGACCTGAAGCGCTGAAGATCTTCTGTTGTCCCAGAGGGGGCAAAACCCAGTATACCACCTTTGTTCATGTTCTCAAGCAATGTATATTACTATAACGTGAACTGCTTTATTAAATCAGCTCCAAAATCAGATTTTGACAATTTGACTATTTGTGACAATCAGATTAAAGCAATTCCTTAAGACACCCAATATTTAAAGCAGCATTACACATCACTTTCTGGAAGCTCCCCAAATGCACAGAATCTCCTAAGCAAGAAGAAGTCTTATCTATTTAACAAGTAATGAGATATACCAACAAGTTTGCCAAAAATAATGAAAGCCAGAAAATACTCCTGGAGCTATAAGGAATCATCTTTACCATCTTCACTGAACAGTCAGCTACAGGCGGAATTCCTGTGCCTGAAACTACAGCATCTAGAAACCATTACAGCCCCCAGGACAGGCCATCTCCACCCTGCAGAGATCAAGGGAAAGGAGAAAGGTACTCTTGGAGCCTGAGAGCCATGCATATCTGTACTCTTCTTGGTGCTGTGCTGCATCTATCACTTGGTATGCTAGTCCTTGGCTAATTGCTCCCTTAAAAGCAAAGAGTGAATAATAAGGGCAGCAACAATGCCAATAACAGACACATGAATGCTGATTTTGGACCAAACACTAGTGTAAGTGCTTTATTCCATACTAAAACATTTCATTTTCCTCATGCCTAGGAAGCAGGTACCATTAGGTTACACATTTTAATATCCTGGGTGGCAGATAGGTCTTCTGGGGGATCAGCCAATGCCCACTGGCCTGACACTTAGGGATACAAATTTTACAGATGTGATCACTAAGGTACACATGTGTTAACAAAGCCAAGACCACAAGCTAGTGAGGGATACAGCAAAGATTTTAAATTGAGTTTTGGGGAAGTTCCCTGGTAATCTAGCAGTTAAGGATCCAGTGTTGTCACTGCTGTGGCTCAGGTTCAATCCCTGGCCCAGAAATTCCCGCATGGCATGGTCAACACCCCCCCCCATCCCCCCCACAAAAAAAAATTGAGCTTTTTGACTCTAAAGCTCACATTCTCAACTACCACTTGGAAAAATGAAGTGCCCTGGTTAGTGCCCATTTTCCCCCATGCTCAGTTCTTCTTAGGGTTCTAAGCTATCACAGCAGGAATAAAAGGGAAAGAAGAGGAACAGAGACCAGAAAGCTTTGAGGAGAGAGAAACAGGATTTATTTAACAAGCAATCCTGTTGTTTAATTTCTATACCTGCTAAATCCTTTCTTTCCTCAAAACTGTTTTATAAGAAACAGAATACATTTTAATGGCAGTTGGGCAGAGAAGGCACAAAAGAGCAAGTAAATTATTATCTGTAGATCACTGCACAAATGTAAGGTATTAGCAGTATTTGAAGTTATAAGAAATTCAGTGAATGGAATTCTGCACAAAGACTGTTGACTCTTTACAGCTTCTGCCCATTTTTTGCCACAAAGTATTGAAACTTCATGTGCCGCTACTGCCACGGGTATATTTGGGGAATGAAAAGTGACACCAGCCCTTGATTACACCATTAAGTATCAAGTATCACTATGTATACCACATTAAGACACCAAACATGGGCATAGGATGGCTGCCTAAAGTGCATTTACTAATATCCAGTCTGCGAAGCAAGACAGGTAATGACTGATAACTCAGGCCACAAAGAGTTTTTAGGAAAAGAATCTAGAGCATATTCTTATTTTGTATGAATGTCTGATAAAAAGACTAGTTTCCTCATTAGCCCACTCTTGACAGCCAGGAGCTAGTCCAGACAGGCCTTTGCCTTGATCTGAAACCTTAGCTACCATTTTGCTCATTTCACTTTTCCTAAATCCCAGGCAATAGTTCACTGAAACCACTTCGCAAAGAGGAGATCCCTCTAAGGAGGTCACAGAGAATTCCCCCAGAGCTGGGCCTATCAGACACTTCACAGTAGATGGGGGAAGAGACAAGAAGGGGTGTTTAGGACATGGAGCGGTCCAGTCAGCATGGACTTGAGCCCAGCTGCTACTGCTGCCTATGGTGTGTGAAGCCTGAGGTGATGGAGTTTGCCTTCAGCTGGCACGCTTTTATCTTTGTTGGCATGGAAATAAATTGGTTTCACTTTTTATTTCCTCTTTAAAAGTCCTTTGAATTCTAACAAGCTAATGCAGCTAGTTCCTTTGCCACCCTAATCCAAGTCCATTAACACACCTCCTGCTTTTCACCATAACCTGTGACCCTTTTCAAGCCAAGCAATCATTCACATGCAGTTTGTTCTGTAGGAGGAAAGACTCAAAAGGTGTCTGATAATTCCTGGTTGAGACAGAGATTCAGGGAGAGGATGTCAAGCAATTCAGAGCCCTTCAGAGGCTGTCTGCTTGTCGATCTCAGCCTTGCTGCACCTTTGGGTTGACAGCCAGGAACATAGGCCATTAGCAGGAAGCTGCCTTTCAAACTTCACTAATGGTAGGCACTGCAGAAATGGGGGGGTGTGGTGAGCCCCATCCTTAGAAACAAATTTTGGATGCCCTTCAGAAAGGAAAAAAAAAAAAAGGCAGCTGAAGCTTCCAGCTTTCATCTCACTGAAGACTTGGGCATTGCACAGAGAAAGACTTAAATGATCTTGGTTTTCTCAATGCTGTATTTTCCTGACATTTGTCATTTTATCTCCTATTTTTGCAAGATATTAACAGGGAAGTCCAATATGGAAGATATTTGTGATCCTGAACCAGGAAATGGAGTGAAGCAGAACAGAAGGACTGTTTTTAAGAGAAACAGAAACCAAGAAATAGAGTGAGTGATAGCAGCTCTAAGGAGAGCAGAAGTTAAATTAAGGCTCCGGGGCATTTCTGGGAAGAAAAGGGAAGTGGGGAAAGATGTCCTTGACCGCAGATAGGTCTACGTCAGAACTATTAGAAGCAGTGTGTCAAGAGAAGCTATATGAGTTTTTAAGTCTAGATTTACACCATCCAGTATGGTAACCATTCACCACATAGCTACTGAGCACTTGAAATGCGACTGGTTAGAACTGAGATACAAATCCAATACTGAAGACTTCATATAAATATATATATATATATATATATATATATATATATATACACACACACACACACACACAGATATATTAGATGTTCATTAGTTTTATACATTGTGACTTGACATGACAGTAAGATATTGGGTTAAATAAAATACATTGTTAAAATTAATTCCCTTTGTTTCAGTCACCAATTTCAATGTGGCTACTTAAAAATTCTAAACTACGTATGTGGCTCCCATTACATATCTACTGGACACCACTTATCCGTGTGGCCAGAGCACAGGCTGGCCCATTTTGCACAGCACAGAACTGAAACATGTTATTTCCCATTCTTTCTGACCCAAACATGTCTTAGAGTTATTTTAGACAATGACTAATTGACTAGGAGAGACTAATCTTGCTTGTTTAATTCCAGATACCAGCCTCAAGGACCTGGGTCAGGAAGTAGGTAACAATTTAGACTATAAACCAGCCATGTAGCAAAGTCACACTCCCAGTTCCCTGAAAGATATAGACAATGGTCTGGCACACACTCCTAAGTTGTTTTTACAGGACGTAGACCCCCACCAGATCAGAAAACTGCTCACCACTAGCACATAGACCCAAGAATGGTTGAAACCAGAAGACTGGTGATGCTTGAAACTTCACCTGGATGCCAACCAATCTGAGAACTGAGCACGAGCTGCTCATAAACCCTGCAGCCCACTCTCTCACACTACATTTATTGACTGATTGACTGATTGCTTTTTAGGGCCACATGTGCATCATGTGAAGATTCCCAGGCTAGGGGTTGAATCAGAGCTGCAGCTGCTGCTGGCCTATGCCACAGCCACAGCAACACCAGATCCAAGCCATGTCTGTGACCTATACCACAGCTCACAGCAACGCCAGACTGTTAACCCACTGAGCAAGGCCAGGGATCAAACCCACATCTTCATGGATGCTAGTAGGATTCGTTACTGCTGAGCCACAATGGGAACTCCCACGCTGACTTTAAAACCTTTATTTCCTAACTAGCCACTCTGAGATAGTCTTAAGACATTAGTCCTCCTTCTCCCCAGGTTGCTGGCCTCCTGAATAAAGCAACTTTTCCTTTTCCACTATCTTGTCTTTCGAGTATCAGCCTTTCAAGTGGCTAGCAGCCAGAACTTGGTTTTAGTACATCTGGACAAAGAGGTATACAATTTCAAAACTCTGCATGGATAAAGCCACCTACTGAAATGTGCCCTCCTCCTCTGGACTCCAGAGCTTCATGCTCCTCTGAGAAGCACTGAAATCAGCCTCAGCAGGACCATGAGGTAGGAGAGTTTAGGCCTGCTGACAGCCAGCCAGAAGCACAAGCAAGGCTTTCATTTAATGCATTAACTCTTCCTCTTGCCTCCCCCAAAAGAATCAACTTTGGGGGATGCTGACAGCAATAGGTAGCAGGAAGCAGGAAAGGTGTTGATTCCCTTCTCTGCTCCAGTTAGTTTTGCTCTTGTTTGAGCTCCACTCTGTCATGGAAATTTGCATCTCCTTGCTGACCCTGACACAGACCAGCAGTCTACTTCAATAAGCACGCCATCAGATGTGCCCAGTACTCTCCCTTCTGCATCAAGGCACCAAGCTCAAAATCATTTCATTACTTACTGTCAGGAGGCAATCTGAATATCCTGGAAACCAAGTTTGTTCTATTTATTCAAATACTGAGGTTTTTATTTTCCTATTGACTTATTACTGGAATTTGCAGAACATTTTGTGAATTCTGACTGATTGGTAGGTTTTGGTTTCAAATAGTTTTCTTTTCAGTTATGTGTTCTTCTTTTTTAAGCAAATACATTCATCTGGTTAACAAAAATGAATGATTCATGCAAAGTACAAGTACCTTATCATGCCCTCAATAAACTCCCAGACTAATTGAGTGAGATATATTTGTTTTAAAAAAAAATTACAGACACTATGAGAGAAATCTGTACAGAAAAAGGAGGCATGTAAGGGAAGGAATGATCAGTTTTTCCTCTGGAAAGTTCAGGAAAGGTTTTAAGGGCCTTTGAGTTCAGACACTCCTGCTCCATTCCACACTCACATGCTCCTTCTCTCAAATCTGAGATCCAAATTAGCGTATCTAGATGCCTCCTAGCTACCTAGGAGCCTCAGAAACATCTCAAACTTAACACGTATGATAGGTATCTCACTTCTTTCAAAGAAAAAAAACACCCATCCCTTCCTTATCATCCAAAGTTCCTTCAGTTCCCCCATCTCAATAAATGACATTACTACCTACTCTGTTCTAAACCACAACCTGAGGGTCACTCTTGATTCCTCCCTTTTCCTCCACACTACTCCAGCCAATCCATCTCTCACTCAGGCTAATGCAGTTGACCCTACAGGACTCATTTCCTCCACTCCCTTCCCTTCCCTTCTAATTTCCAGGTATTAACATACATGAACTTCAACAAACATGAATGAATGAAGTCATGCCACTTACCTGCTCACATCTGTATCTCAGTTGCACAAATAAAATTCCAAACACTCATCTTAGAATCTGCAAATATTTCTTAAACAGGATGCAAAAAACACTAGCTATGAAGGGAAATAAGATATTACATTGAATTTAATAACATCCAATCATCAAAGAGAATTGAAAAGGCAACCCACCAAGTGAGAGAAGGTATTTACAAAAGGACTCACATCTACAATATAAAAGAACTCTGACAAATCAACAAGAAAAGCAGAGACTACACTATAGAAAAATGAGCCTAATGTTTGAACAAATGCTTACCAAAAGAGAACATCCAAATGGCCAACATATATCTGAAAAGGAGCTCAGCTCACCAAGATCTAATTAAAGCCTCACCACAAGACCAATCAGGAGAGCTAAAATGATCAAGGCAGATGGAATAAAGCCAAGTGTTGGAGGGAGTGTGGAGCAACTGGAATGCTCATTCCCTAATAAGAGTGTGACTTGGTACAGCTGGCAGGAAAATTGTTTGGCAGTATCTATTAAAGTATCTATGTTCAAACCCTACCATTAGATACATACGCACACATTGCCAAAATATATGCATACATACATGCATACAGCTAAAGACAGGTTCAAGACTGTTATCAGCAACACTACTCATAAGTATGCCCCAAATGGAAATTAACCAAATGTCTGTTAATGGTAGATGAAAAAACAAAGTTTGCTATAGTCACATAACAGATTATTCAACAGCAATAAAAATGACTTCAATCACAGGAACTATGTGGTTATATTTCAGATCACAATATTAAGAAAAAGACAACAGAACAATGCTTACTATAAGATTTGTTTGTACTACGTCCAAAAGCAGGCAGAACTGATGAGTGCAGTTAAATGTCAGATTGGTGATTTCCTTGGTATAATGACTGGAGAAGGGGAAAGAGGGTGTTTCTGAGCTGCTGGCTATGTTCTGTTTTCTGATTTGGATGTTGGTTACACTGGTATGTTGCATGTGAGAAAATTTATAAAAATTACACTTAGAGCTTGTATACTTTTCTGCATGTATCTTAAACTTTGATAAAAGTTTGTTTTTTTTTTTTTTTAATCCACACTTCCAGGAGTTCCCATCATGGCTCAGTGGTTAACGAATCCAACTAGGAAACATGAGGTTGCAGGTTTGATCCTTGGACTCACTCAGTGAGTTAACAATCCAGCACTGCTGTGAGCTGTGGTGTAGATCGCAGACACTGCTCAGATCTGGAATTGCTGTGGCTGTGGCGTAGGCTGGCAGCTATAGCACCGATTAGACCCTTAGCCTGGGAACCCCCATATGCCACGGGTGTGGCCCTAGAAAAGACAAAAAGACAAAAATTTTTTTAAAAATCCACACTTCCGGATGGCTCAGCGATTAACAAACCCCACTGGCATCCATGAGGATGCAAGTTCGATCCCTGGCCTCGCTCAGTGGGTTCAGGATCCAGCACTGCCATGAGCTATGGTATAGGTCACAGATGCAGCCTGGATCTGACATTGCTGTGGCTGTGGTGTAGCCCAGCAGCTGCAGCTCCAATTGGACCTAGCCTGGGAATTTCTATATGCCATAGGTGTGGCCCTAAAAAGACAAAAAAAAAAAAAAAAAGAAAAGAAAAAAATCCACACTCCCAACCAGAACCCGCCAGTCCCCACCCTCTCTCCATCCTCACTCTGAGCTCTTTTTCCCCTGCTCTCCTGCCCTAGCCCACTGCTGCTTTCTAGTCTCTCAAATATACTAAGCTCACTGTGAACTCAGAACCCTTGCTCTCCTGCTCCCTTATTCTGAATGCTCTCCCCTGACCCTTCATCCAGCTGGCTCCAATTCTCTTTACACCTAAGTTCTCTCCTCTTCCTGGACCACACACAAAGTCAATTTCCATCTGTTATTTTATATCTCAAGCCCCTGTTTCTTGCTTTCATAGCACCTATCAAAACCTGCATTATTTTTGTGTATGTAAAATCTTGTTGTCTATGTAATCTGGCAGGTGCTCCTTCTGGTTGGAATGTTTGTTGCACAAGAGTGCAAACTATCTTCAGTGGGCATAGCAGTCCCTCTGAACCAGGATGATCAACTCGTCCAGGTTGCCCACAACTGTCTGGGTTTTAAAGACCCACATTCTGGGACATCCCTCAGTCCTGGGCAAAACAACACAGGTGGTCACCTTAGTCAGAAGCCTGATGCCAGCACAGAGTAAACACATAATAAATGCTGAACAAGCAAGTTTTTTAAAAAGTGCTGTCCAAGTAAACAAAAAAAGAGCAGAAATATAACACTTATTTTCTAAAAGTGACATAGAGAAAGGAAAAGAGGCTGGGATCATGGGCTTCTGCACCAGCAGGGCCTCTGTGATGTGATTACCACGTGTGATTATGTTGGTACAACTTTGTAATGTGTCTCAGGCTTTCAAAGTTGCTTCTGTGGTTTAACTGCATGGAAACAAACTTCCTAAAAAGACAAAGTAAGAGGCACTGCCTGCAAATAGGCTGGTCAAAACATTTCATTTAAATGACTGTGCCCTGCTGGCATCCTCAGGAAATGGAAGCCCTTCAGAAAACTGGCAGAGCATCTCTGCAGCCTCCACAGGTATCAAGGACAATTTCCATCTCCCTCTAGTTTGTCCTGTTTGGATTATAGTGTCCTCAGCAGGTGAAGGCACGGTTTCTGAAATTGAAATGATGCCCTAAGTGTGTGGCTTTCACTCAATCCCTCCTTATTAAGCCACCAAAGCTCTGTGATGGCTTCCCATTAGCACAACTGCCTCTTGACCCTGCGTTCTTGACAACTTGTTCCTGTGGAAGGATTGGCCAGCAAATTCACTGAAATGAAAGGGCAGCAATTTTTATGACTGGGAGTCATAGCCATCAGTGGGAAATCACACGGCACGAAGAGCATTCCACAAACACTCTTACATATTTTCTATGGTCCATTATTCCAACCTGGCTTTATTAGTGAAAGCATTTACAAATAAGCATATTAAACTATGATTATTATTTCCAATTCTCCATTAGAGAAACTGTAAATGATTTTTTTTTTTTTTGCAGTTTCTCCAGTAAAGGCAGCATCCACTTCCTGTGCACTGGTGTGAGACTCAGTCATGCGACTTACTTTGGCCAGTGGGGTGTGGGTGGTGGTGTAACAGCTTCAGGCATAGATCTTGGAGGCATCACATGCCGTTCCACCTCTGCTCATACTGTGCAGCCATGAGGAGAACATGTTCCAGGTAGCTAACTGATCCAAGGAGGACAAGAGAAAGGTGGAAAACACCCAGACCCAACCTACAGCTTCAAGTCAAGCTCCCATGAACAAAGCATAGATCAGCCAAGCCCCAACTAACACACAGATGCATGAGTTATAAGACTGAACACTGTTTTCAGCCACTGAGTTGGGGTGGTTTTTTAGCTAACACTTTTGCGGAAAAAGAAAATTGATACAATGAAAATGAGTCCACTTATGACTTGGTGCTCTCCTACACCTCCTGATGGAGGTCAACTTTACTAACCCTTTCCACAAGGTCAATAGCAACTCTTAGGCAAAACAAAGTCATCTCAGACCAGTGAAAAATGATTGAGCATTCCTGATGCATCAAGCCCTGAGAACACAGAGACGATTACAATAGAGGCTCTCATCCTGGAAAAGCTCGTGTTCTGGGTGGGACACAGACTCTGTAAAAACCACACCTAAAAACAGTAATTCTAAAATGCACACTGTGACGGTAGTAATAATTCTTCTGTCCAAAAGAGACCATTTTCCATGGATAAAAGACCATGCAGTGAGAAGATGCAGAGCCTAGTGACAGGCAACGAGGCAGGCAAGGGGCCATTACCTTGCATGGAGTAGGTTTGTCTCTGACCAGGACAGTGACAAGATATAAGATGTTTGGTCCCTTCAGTCCTCAAACAGTAGCTGAATGGCATTTGGGGGTGTCTACACTGACCAACAGAAAGCAGTTTTTTCTTGCCACTAGGTATCCAGAAGAGTTGGTTTATAGTGTCAACTTGCACAACTTCACACAGAAATCACCTATGACATCTTTTGGAATAATTATTCTTTTTTAACAAATATATATTGAGGTATACTTTACCTCCATAAACTTCACCTATCTTAAGTATAAATTCAACAATTTTCAGTAAATTCACAGAGTTACACAACCAGGACCAGAATTCAACAACAGAACATTTCCATCACCCCAATAAAGATCCACTCTGTCCATCTGCAGCCCCTCCTGGTTTCTTCCCAGCTCTAGGCAGCCACTAATTTACATTCTGTCTCTAGAGATGGCCTTAATTGGAGATTTCATATAAATAGAATCATAATAATGTGGTCTTTTGCATTTGGCTCTTTCATTCAGCATGTTTCTGAGGTTCTTCCATGTTTTAGCATGTATTAATGCATTTTGTTCTTGAAGGAAATTAGTTTCCCTTACCAACTTCACTCCTACCCAAGAAAAAAAGAATTAGCATAAGAACATTACACATATTTACAAGCTTTAATTTCTTTAGCAATCAGGCCCAAAGAGGCTGGAGCCTACAATAAATAGAGATAATACTGACTGAAGTAAGAGCAAGGTTTATTCTCCACCTCTCATATCCCTCATCACACTTGCTGAAACAGAATTCAAATCTTTAGTTATCACAAAGAGCATCATGCATTATCACTACTCCTCAGGGAAAATGGTGACCATTACATATTTCCCTGACCACAGATGAAATGCTTCTTGGGCTACTTTAACCTTAACTTCCTCTTTGTCTCTGTCTCTGTCTGTCTTTCCCTCTTTCTGTCTGAGAGACAGGCAGACAAAGTGAGTGAGAGAGAGTATGTGTGGGATTGCATGTGTGCATCCACGTGCATCCTGCCCCCTCTATTGGCTTTATAATTTGTTCACTGAGAATTCAGGAACTTTTGCAATGGAACAGGATCTCATCCTACAAAACTACTGGCCAGGACTAGAAAAATCACCTAACTCCATGGAAGACTATAAAATTCAACCACTAAAGAGTCATGATTTGTAAATAGAAACCAGAAAAGGGGCAAGTGATCTCAACGTGTTTGTTTGCTAAATATTTAAGCATTTCAGTTGGGCAATCCAGAAAGGACATATTTTTATATAGTTGCTTATTACTTCCATCAGTGAGACTGGATCAAATCAGCTCATAATTTAAGGAGGATTTTCCTTTTATACAATCATGAAGAGAATACCTTAAGCACTACACAGAACAGAATTTTGAGTGTGTAATCAGCCAAGAGAACTGGTGAATCTGCTTGGGAATTGGGAAAAATCCCATGGGCCAGCCATGCCCCCAAGCTAAAAACCACATTCAAAACTGCTGCCAGTATCTTATGCCCAATGGACATACTTGATTTGCGTAGCTACTTCTTGGAAGCACTCTGAGACCACCTATGACATCACCATGGAAGCTGAGAGACAATGCCCTGCTGAACACCCCCATACAAAGATGCTGTGACTGTGCCAAGACTGATTTTGTAAGCCAAGGGGGAAGTGATCTGGCAGTGATTTGGCAGCAAGTTTGAATCTAAAACAATCTGAAGAATGAGAAAGCAAGGTTTAAATTAAACAGAATTGAACTGAACAGAGGAAGGGAGAAGATAGAAACCCTGTAACTGTAATAAATCCTTCCAATTCAAGGCCAGGAAATAGTGGATGGAAGAAGATGGGAACAGAACAAAACATCCAAATGCATGTGAATCACCCACACTCATGTGCTATAAAACAGGGTCTAAAAACCCAAAGAGGATGCTGCATGAGGGTCCTTAAGTCATTTACCTCTCCATTCCCATAGACTAAGACTTTTAGGTAAACCAAAGGCCATTAGAATTACTCCACATTTTTTGAATGTGGGTCTCTGTGGAAATGATGGAGCTAATCATATCCCTTGGCCCATGGAACATTATCACAATCAGTTTATACAAGGCCCTTCTCTGGTTTTTCTTTATTTACTTTTCCCTTTTATTATGACTTATCTCTTCCTGTTTCTCTCTCCCCAACAGGAACATTTTCCTGTTTTTAAGGTACATGTAAATATATGCTATCTGTTCTGTAATATTTTTATTTTGTATAGATAATGTTACATATCTGCTTATGTTTCCTTCCAAATTCTTTTTTTTAAAACAGTTTTTAAGTGATTATGATTTTTTCCATTATGGTTGGTTTACACTGTTCTGTCAATTTCTACTGTACAGTAAAGTGACCCAATCACACACACACATATACATTTTTTTCTCACATTATCCTCCATCATGTTCCATCATAAATGATTACATAAGAGTTCCCTGTGCTATACAGTAGGATCTCATTGCTCATCCACTCAACATGCAATAGTCTGCATCTATTAACCCCAGACTCCCAGTCCCTCCCACTCCATTGCCCTCCTCCTTGGCAACCACAAATCTGTTCTCCAAGTCCATGAGTTTCCTTTCTGTGGGAAGGTTCATGTGTGCCATATATTAAGTTCCAGATATAAGCGAAATCATATAGTATTTGTCTTTCTCTTTCTGACTTACTTCACTTAGCATGAGAGTCTCCAGTTCCATCCATGTTGCTACAAAAGGCATGACTTTGTTCTTTTTATGGCTGAATAATATTCCATTGTGTGTATATACCACTTGTTCTTAATCCATGCATACGTCCATAGACATTTAGGTTGTTTCCATTTCTTGGCTATTGTGAATAGTGCTGCAATGAACATACGGGTTCATGTGTCTTTTTCAAGGAAAGTTTTGTCCAGATACATGCCTAAGAGTGGAATTGCTGGGGTCTTCTGGTAGTTCTATATTTAGTTTTCTGAGGTACATCCATAGTGTTTTCCATAGGGGTTGAACCAATTTACATTACTACCAACAATGTGTGAGGGTTCCCTCACCCTCTCCAGAATGTGTTATTTGTGGACATGTTAATGATGGCCATTCTGACATGTGAGAGGAGGTATCTCATAGTAGTTTTGAAATGCATTTCTCTAGAAATCAGTGGTGTTGAGCATTTTTTCATGTACCTATTGGCTATCTGTACATCTTTGGAGAAATGTCTCTTCAGGTCTTTTGCCCATTTTCCATTGGATTGTGTTTTTTGCTGCTGAGTTGTGTAAGTTGTTTGAAGATTATGCCTTTGTTGGTTGCATTGTTTGCAACATTTTCTCCCATTCTGTAGGTTGTTTCCTTTGCTGTGCAAAAGCTTGTCAGTTTGATTAGATCCCATTGGTTTATTTTTGCTTTTATTTCTGTTGCTTTGGGAGACACCTAAGAAAACATTCGTAAGGTTGATGTCAGAGGATGTTTTGCCTTTGTTCTCTTCTAGGAGTTCAATGATGATTTATCTTACATTTAAGTCTTTAAACCATTTTGAGTTTATTTTTGTGCATGGTGTGTTCCAATTTCATTGATTTACACGTGGCTGTCCAGTTTTCCCAGCACCACTTACTAAAAAGACCATCTTTTTCTCATTTTCTATTCTTGCCTCCTTTATCTAAGATTAATTGACCATAGGTGTCTGGGTTTATTCGTGGCTTCTCTATTCTGTTCCATTGGTCTGTATGTCTGTTTTGGTAACAATACCACACTGTCTTGATTAATGTGGCTTTGTAATATTGCCTGAAGTTTGGAAGAGTTATGCCTCCTGCTTGGTTTTTGTTCCTCAGGACTGCTTTGGCAATTCTGGGTCTTTTGTGGTTCAATATAAATTTTTGAATTGTTTGTTCCAGTTCTGAGAAAAATGTCAAGAGCAATTTGATAGGGATTGCATTGAATCTGTAGATTGCTTTGGGTACTATGGCCATTTTTATGATCTTAATTCTTCCAACCTAGGAGCATGGAATATCTTTCCATTTGTTTGAATCCTCTTTAATTTCCTTGATTAATGTTTTATAGTTCTCAGCATATAACTCTTTCACCTCCTTGGTGAGCTTTATTCCTAAGTATTTAATTTTGGGGGGTGCAATTTTAAAAGGTATTGTATTTTCGTATTCCCTTTCTACTATTTCTAGTATACAGAAATGCAACTGACTTCTGAATGTCAATCTTGTATCCTGCTACTTTCCTGTATTTGTTGATTAGTTCAAGTAGTCTTTGTGTGGACTCCTTAAGGTTTTCTATATATAATATCATGTCATCTACATATAGTGACAATTTTACCTCTTCTCTTCCAATTTGGATATTTTTTATTTCTTTTGTCTGTCTGATTGCTGTGTCTAGTACCTCCAATACTATGTTGAATAACAGTGGTGAGAGTGGGCATCCTTGTCTTGTTCCAGATTTTAGTTGGAAGGCATTCAGCTTTTCTCCATTGAGTATTATATTTGCTAAGGGTTTGTCATAAATGGCTTTTATTATGTTACAATATATTCCCTCAATACCGTCTTTGGTAGGAGTTTTTATCATGAATGGATGTTGGAGTTTGTCAAAGGCTTTTTCTGCATCTATTGAGATAATCATGTGGTTTTTGACTTTTCTTTTGTTAATGTGGTGTTGGAAGTTGATTGATTTACATATGTTGAATTAACCTTGTGAACCTGGGATGAGTCCCACCTGGTCATGGTATGATCTTCTTTTATATGTTGTTGGATTTTGTTGGCTAAAATGTTGTTGAGAATTTTTGCATCTATATTCATCAAAGTTATTGGCCTATACTTTTCTTTTTTGGTAGTATCTTTGGTTTTGGTATTAGGGTGATGGTGGCATAATAGACTGTCTTTGGGAGTGTTCCTTCTGGATGGGTATAAGTTCCTCTTTGTATATTTGGTATAATTCACCTGTGAAGCCATCTAGTCAGTCCTGACTTTTGTTTGTACAGAGTATTTTTATTACATATTTGATTTCATTTTAGTGATTGGTCTGTTCAGTTGATCTATTTCTTCTTGATTCAGTTTCAGCAGGCTGTAAGTCTCTGAAAAGTTGTCCATTTCCATTCTAGGCATATAATTGTTCATGATATTCACTATGGTTTTTTGCATTTGTGAAGTATCCATTGAGAGTTCTCCTTTCTCATTCCTTATTTTGGTTTATTTGAGTTTTTTCTCTCCTCCTCTTGGTGAGTCTGGTCAGAGGTTTGTCAATTTTGTTTACCTTTTCAAAGAACCAGCTCTTGGTTTTATTGATTTTTTTCCTATTGTTTCTTGTATCTCTTTTATTGATTTCCTCTCTGATCTTTATGATTTCCTTCCGTTTGGTGACTTTGGGTTTTATTTGTTCTTCTTTTTCTAATTCATTTAGGTGGTGGGTTAAGTTGTTGATTTGAAATTTTTCTTCTCTTTTGAGAAAGGCCTATATCACTACGAATTTCCCTCTAAGCACTGCATTGGTGGCATCTCATCCACTTTCTTCTAAGCACTATCTTTTTAAATGTTTTAATTTATTTAAACAAAAAAAAAGACCATTCATCCATTATCCTCACCCTGTGCCCCCTTACAATCACCATTCTATTTTCTGCATCTAAGAGCTTGGTTTTGTTTTTTGCTTTTATTATTTGTTTTAGATTACACATATGAGAGTTCACATGGTAGCTGTCTTTTTCTGCCTGACCGATTTCACTTACCATAACACCTTCAAGGTCCATTCATGAAGCCACAAATGGCAAGATTTCATTCCTTTTTATGCATGAATAATATATCTTTGCATATTTTTACATTTTTTTTATCCATTCATCTGTCAATGGACACTTAGATTGCTTCCATATCTTGGCTACTATAAATAATGATGCAATGAATGAGGGTGCATTTACCTTTTTTAGTTAGTGTTTTGGTTTTCCAGAAGTGGGCCTGCTGAATCATATGGTACCTCTATTTTTAAGTTTTTGAGGAACCCCCACACTGTTTACCATACTGGTTGCACCAATTTACATTCCCACCAACAGTGCACAAGGGTTTTCTTTTCTCCACATTCTCACCATAATTTCTTTGTCTTTTTGATGACAGCCATTCTGACAAAGTATAAGATATTATTTCATTGTGGTTTTGACTTGAATTTCCCTTATGGTTAATGATACTGAGCAACTTTTCATGTACCTGTAGGCCATCTGTAGTTCCTCTTTAGAAAAATGTCTATTCAGATATTCTGCCCATTTTTCAATCAGATTATTTCATTTTTGCTGAGTTTTATAAGTTTTAATATATTATGGATATTATATGTTTGTTTTATTTTAATGATTTTTATTTTTTCCATTATAGCTGATTTATAGTGTTCTACCAATTTTCTACAGTACAGCAAGGTGACCCAGTCACACATACATGTATGCATTCTTTTTTCTCAAATTATCATGCTCTATCATATAGTTCCCAGTACTATACAGCAGGATCTCATTGCTTATCCATTCCAAAGGCAACAGTTTGCATCTATTAGCCCCAAATTCCCACTCCATCCCACTCCATCCCTCTCCCTCTTGGCAACCACAAATCTATTCTCCAAGTCCATGATTTTCTTTTCTGTGGAAAGGTTCATTTGTACCATATATTAAATTCCAGACATAAGTGATATCATATGGGATTTGTCTTTCTCTGACTTACTTCACTTAGTGTGAGAGTCTCTAGTTCCATCCATGTTGCTACAAAATGGCATTATTTTGTTCTTTTTATGGCTGAGTAGTACTCCATTGTGTATATATACACCACATCTTAATCCATTCATCTGTCGATGGACATTTGGATATTACATATTTTGAATACTAGCTCTTTCATGTCCTTATTGCTATGTATAGCTCAAGTGCATTCCTCTAACTGTTGCATGCTATCCATGTGTGCACAAACAATGTTGGGATGACAAGACCTCTACATCTACCTCCCATTTCATCACTCCCCCCAAATACAGACCAGGGTGGAAATTCTTTGAGCTGTATACCCAAGAGCATACTGCATGTAGGCTTCATACAGCCAAGAATACCAGAACTCTCCAGTGCTGCACTGGTCTACATAACCACCAATCACCTCCCCGTTCAGATTTTTTTTGTCTTTTGCCAGCCTAATAGGTGTCAAATGATAACTCATTATCATTTTACTATTACTTTCTTCATCATCAATGAATTTGAGTATTTTTCATTTCTTTCTTAGCCATTTGGGTTTCTGTCTTTTATAAATTGCCTGCTCACATCTGTTGCCTGTTTTTCTTGCCTTTTTTTTGTAGGGCCGCACCCGAGGCATATGGAGGTTCCCAGGCTAGGGGTCCAACTGGAGCTGCAGCTGCTGGCCTATACCACAGCCACAGCAATGAGGAATCTTAGCAACTTCTGCAACCTAAACCACAGCTCATGGCAATGCAAGATCATTAACCCACTGAGGCCAGGGATGGAACCTGCATCCTCATGGATACTAGTCAGGTTCATAACTGTTGAGCCACAATGGGAACTCCTGTTGCCTTGTTTTTCTATGGAAGTGTTGAATTTTTCTTGTTGATTTTTTTAAGTTCTTTACATGTTCTAGAAGTTGTCACTTTTCAGTTTAGATATTGCAAATATTTTCTTTCAATGTGATATATATCTGTTAACTTTGTACATCTTATCCTTAATTAAATAGAAATCTTTAATAAACTCATAAATTTAATTTTTAAAATAGAGACTAGAAAAAGATATTGGGAAAGTTGGGTGTTATCTGTCTACATAATTTTTCAAGTAAATAACAGAAGAAGTCTCAAGCTAGCATTAGCAAAACAAAAAAAGGGGGGGAGGGTGGCATTTATTAGGACTCAACAGTATTCAAGAACCATAATGGGCTCATGGGGGAAGGTGGCCAGAACAAAGAAATGAGAGTAGTCAGCAACTGAGGCATTTTCCCTTCTTTCTCTCATTTCCACTTCTCTCTACATCTGCCTGACCCCTCTCTTCTGATTTGCTTTCTTCACTCTCCCATCAGCTATTCAAAGCTCCTAAGTTCCTAAGTCCTCAGTTCAGAAGGCTCACTCGTAACCACAAACCCCAAATTCCAAAGTCTTGGAACAGGGATTAACAGGTCCAACAGTTCAATCAGTAATGGCCAGAAGATGGGGTCAGATCAATAGAGACAGGGCTTCAGGGGATCACTAATTGGGAGGCAGCTCTCAGAAAAGGAGAATCAGGGCTGTGCAATGGCACATGAAGACTGAGGGGAGACATAAAAGTTGGTAAAGGAGTAGATGTGGATTTGTGTGAGATTTCTCTTAACATCCAATGGTACTACCTGTCTTGTTCTCTCTGCTAAGACCAGGAGGCACCTGGAAATCAATGATTCCTGGACCAGCTATGGGTCTCAATTCTCAAGAGTGACAATTATCCTACTGGTGCATTTGATAATTGTTAAGTGGCCCTGATATGGCCCTGTCAGCCAGATGAAATGTTTCTATATCCAGACTATGTCTAACTATATCCAGAGATTGTGTGTCAAAACCCATGGTTCTTGGCCCCTAAGGTCTGAATGGATAAAAGATCCATTTTCCCTATGATGAAAAACACCCTCTCTAAAGAGCTGACTGGTCTCTAGGGCCAAACTACAATAACTATACATAGTTATATACAATTACTCTTTTACAAATATGATTTCACACCTGTGTACACAGTATGAGTATTTTTTAATGAAATTTTTACTTTCTTTTATAAGTAGATACATTAATAAAAATAGTTAACATTCTCAAGTTCTCATTATGAGTCAGGCACTGGGCTAAGTGGAACATTTATAATTGCTACTCAATACTCATCCTCCCACATAATAACTATAATCCCCACAATGACCCTATGAGGAATTATTATCAGTCCCAATTTTTAGTTGAGTATCCTATGAGGCAGATGATTAAGCAACTTATCCAGTGGTTATAGTTACAAAGTGGTGGGAGTAAAGCTTAGATCCAGATATGCCTGGATTCATCATCACACAACAATATGGCAGTCTTTTATATGTGTGGATGTATGTGTTTTATGTTTGCTACTCACTGGTCCACTGCTATTATTATCTACCTTAGGATGGAAAGGCTCAAAAGGCAGCAACTACTTTTCATTGCTTTACATTATACCATGTGTACCTATAAAAAGAACACTAAATCTGTGGATAAAACAGTGCCAAGAGCACAAAATACCTAATTTGAACACTGAGGGAAATCCTCTGGGAACAAATATGACACATGAGGAGATTTAAGTGAAACACACAAAAATGTGGAAGGAGAGGAGATGGGTGAACCCAGGCAGAGTGGGGAGGGTCTCCATCCAGGTGGCAGTGCATCTTCTGAAGAGCAGAACACAGCCCAAGAGAAGGAGAAGCCCAGTCTCCAGGAGGGCCACTTGGTGTTCCCACAGCAGACAGAATCACCTAAAGCTTGAATGCAGGACCATCCCCGACTACCCCTGGGAATTACTGCAGTAGAAAAAGAAGGAGACACTCTGAATCCAGAAAGACCCAGGTTTGGCTCCCACTTCTGCCTAGCGTTAGTGCTTTGACCTTGGAAATTTTACTTTACCGCCCTGCACTTTCATTCATTTCCTCATCTGTAAACTAATCCTTCCCTTGCGCAGCTGCTACTAGAATTAAAGATGACTCAGCCTCATGGGTGGCAAAAAGAGGCATCTGAGAAGTTACCATCATTGCCATTACCGCCATCATGAAGACGGGTAAGATCAGGGCCTCCCCATCACCTAGTAATGTTCTGGAGCCTCAGAAACAAGGCTGGGGCTTCTGGGTCTCTGTGAGTCTTCTTGGTCCAATAAATGGCCAGAAAATCTCTATCCTCTCTCAAAGAGAGAGAAAGGATCCCCCACCCTCCATGGCTCCATTTAGAAATCTTGCAGGTTAAAAATGACCAAAACCCCAATTATAACTGACTTAAGCAAGAAGGAGACTTTGTTGGCTCACATAATGGGAAAGGCCAGAGAAGTTCTGGTTTCAGTACCAGCTGAATTTGAGGTTTAATCCCCGATTTCAGGGTTCTCTCTCCTTCCTTGACCTTGATTCTACTGCCTATCCTCCAGGTTGGCTTAAACTCTGAAAGAAAAACAAAATAAAACAAAACAAAAAAACAAAAAACCTCTGCCTATAGCTATAACTTCACACATTCTGCCCTCCACAACATTACAAAAATATTCCCTTCTCTGTCACTCTGGAAAAGCCAGGGATTCATGCTGCTTGGAAGAGTTTTTAGCTCCCATGCTCACCCCTGAACCAATCCCAAGATCAAGGCAAGGAAACTATATTGGTGAGTTTAGGGCTGGGTCCCACACCCAGCCCTGGGGCTAGGCGTAAATTCAGTCCCACCTAAACCATGCTGACAGAGAGTAAGGTGGAAGAAATTTCCTAAGAAAAATTAAAGTGCTATTAACTGAAGAGGAAAATGAATGCTGGCAGACAAAGGCAACAGACACATAGCCCAGGCCCTAAATGGCATCTGAGAAAGCAATAAGAACCAACATTTATTGAATGCTGACTGTGCTCTGGGATAAGCACTTTTCCTTAGCTACGTTGTTTAATCCCTATAATAATGATGCTATGTATATTTTATTATTATCCCTATTTAACAGATGATAAAACTGAGATTAGTAATCTGTCTGAAATGATGACTCTAATAAATGTCAGGATTGAGATATAAACTCAAGCCATTAACTTGAGTCCATTCCTCAAAAAGATACATGCACCTATATGTTCATAGCAGCACGATCTACAATAGCCAAGACATGGGAGCAACCTAAAAGTACATGGATAGATGAATGAATAAAGAAGATGTGGTACATATATACTATGGAATACTATTCAGCCATAAAGAAGGATGAAATAATGCCATCTGCAGCAACACGAATGGACCCAGAGATTATCATACTAAGTGAAGTCAGGCAAAGACAAGTATCATGATACCACTTATATGAGAATCTAAAAACATGGTACAAATAAACTTACTTACAAAACAGAAACAGACTCATAGACATAAAATACAAACTTATGATTACTGAAGGGGAAAGGGAAGGGATATATTAGGAGTTTGAGATTAACATATATACACTACTATATATAAAATAAACAACAAGGACATTCTGTAGAGTACAGGGAACTATATTGAATATCTTGTAATAACCTGTAATGGAAAAGAATCTGAAAAAGAAGAGACGTGTGTGTGTGTGTGTGTGTGTGTGTGTGGTCTGTGTGTGTGTCTGTGTGTGTGTCTGTGTGTGTGTGTATAACTGAATCACTTTTCTGTACACCTCAAACATTGTAAATAAACTATACTTCAATAAAAAATAAAAAACAAATTTTTTTTAAATTTAGAGTCCATTCCTACTCTGGTGAACTGAATAAATACTTCAAGGTCCCAATCCCTACAAGCTGTGAATATGTTACCTTCTATGCAAAAAATTGCAGATGTAATTAGGTATCTACAATTACATCTGTAGAGGAGATGATTATCCAGGAGAGACTATCCTGAATTATCCTAATGGACTTAACATGTAATCACAGTGGTCCTTAGAAGAGGAAGACAGAAGATTTGACCATGCAGAGAAGGCAATGTGACTACAGAAGCACTCTGAAAATGAAGAAAGAGGCCAAGAGCCAAGGAGTGCAGGAGCTTCTAAAAGCTGGGAAAGACAAGGAAACTTCCTCCTTTGGAGTCTCCAAGAGGAATCTGTCCTAGTGATTCCTTTACTTTAGACTAGTGGAACTGACTTTGTACATACTTCTGACCTCCAGAGCTGAAAGAGAATAAACTCTATTGCCTCAATTCCTTGAATTTGTTGTGATTTGTTACAGCAGCTATAAGAAACTAGTGAAGTTACCAAGCCAGACAGACATCAAACACACACACACACACACACACACACACACACGCAGGTACATACACACCCATGAGAACAAATGCCTCTACAGATCTGAGTGACTTAGGACTTGTGCCCTGTGCCCATGCCCCAGATGGAGCCCTTGGGAAACAGAGAAGACATAGCGCCTTGCTGCATGTCCTCCATCTGTCCCTTTGGATCTACTCTGAGCTTTCACCACCTCCTCTCCACCCTGGGACTGATGGGTGTGGACAATACCCTCTGGTTCCTGGGTCCTATGGCCTTCAGCTGGATTCCCCACAGGGTGCACCAGCAGGAAACTGACAAGGGGGAAGCACGATACTATAGCATACATTCCCTGAGCTTCCAACCTGCCCAGAGTCGGACTGCGTGTGATGACTGAAGTTACAGCTCCTACGGGGGAGGGGTGGGGGGGGCTCCCTGCAGACAACTCTTTCTCTCCACCTGTGCACTCCTTCCCTGGCCCCTTCTGTTCCAGGGAAGCAAAGCTCTACACACTGCTAGCCTGGACTAGGCTATCTTCTATCTCTTATTTTCATTACATCTTTCTCATACCTTTGAAAACTCTAATCAAAATATCCAATTTGAGTGTGTCATCTGTCTCCTGCCAGGACCCCTACTCCAACCAGTGAGATGGAACCAGGAAGAAAGAAATGTGGGCAGCCAGGAGCAGCAAGGAGAAGGTAGGATGGAAACAAGCAAATCTAATCTATGAGAGAATCTGTTGAAATGACTGATAATCTGATTGAAATGGGCAATGGACATCTTAGCCATCCTTCTATGCCCAGACATCAAGGAGTACCCCACCCTCTGTCCCTGCAAAGACCTGGCTGTATGTGAGTTAAGGAGCACCCCCAGAAGCAGGTCCTGTGGGAATAAGCATTTCACCTGAGAGCTAATCCTTGCACCTATCAGTAGGGAAGGGAGCAGCCACTCAGGGGAGGGAAAGCAGCCAATAAAGGGTTACTGCGGTCTGTATCCAACTCTGGAAAAAAATGGAGAGCCTGGCCTTCAAACTTTCTCACTGGAGAGATCTGGACCAAAGACAGTTATACACCAGCTGCTATCCGTTGAGGGATCCACTGGTGGAAAGGGCTCCCAGGTAGCATGAACACCTCTGGCCAGAAGGAGCAGGAAGAACAGAAGAAGGCCCAGCCATGGGGGCAGAGCACAGACAGAAGTGCCAGTATGAAAGTCTGGGGGTGTGAGTGGCTATGGGAAACCCCAGGGGGTGTGGGTGGGCACAGACAGCATATACGCAAAACCAAAGAAAGTTGGGTGTCTCTGAATTGATTGAGACTGTTTCTAAGTGGAAAGTGGCTCCAAAAATGAATTTGACTTACAGACAAAAGAAAATAAATTTCGCTTGCATCTGAGTTTATGGGTGAAGACTCACATCCACTTAGTTAACAGAAAACAGAGACCTACTCAAGCCAGCACAAGCATAAAGGAGAATTCATCACAGGTACAAGGGAATCTTTCATGGAATCAAGGGCTGGAGGCTGAACTATATCAGGGCCTGACTGGAAACCAGAACTGCATCAGGAAAGAAAGGAAGCTAATCTCTCTCAACACAAGCAGTGGGTCCCCCTCTCCAGGGTTGCTGAGTCTTGGTCTTGCCTTGATGTACTGCCTCTGCTGCTTCATATCCCCTCCCTCTCTCTCCTTTCTCATTCCAGTTTTCTTTATTCTGTTTGCATATGGATCTCCCCAAATGGCAATCCCATCTCTGTTGAGCAAAATTCTAAGATGCACCCAAGATTCCCCACTACCTCATGTACATTCCTGCATAATCTCCAGAATCCTGAGTGTGATGGGTTTCACCACCATAATTAGGTGATACTAAATAGCACAGCTGACTTTAAGGAAAAAAACATTTTCAGGGGCCTTGATGTAAGCAGGTGAACCTTCAGTGTCTGGGCTCTTCCTAAGAAAAAGAGCAGAAGCATGAGAGGGATTAAACATGAGGGCTAGTCTCTAGTGCTGGCCTTGGAGATGGAGGGGGCCACAGGGCAGGGATTCTAGGCAGCATCTAGCAACTAAGAACAGACTCTGATCAATAGCCAGCACAACCACTAAAAAAAAACAAAAAAAAAACTTAATCTGGTCAACAGCCCAAAAGAGGTGGAAGTGGATTCTCCTTCAGAGCTTCATAGAGGAACACAGCTCAACCAACACAATTCCAGGTTTAGAAGACTGTAAGCCTAAAAAGAACCAAGCCACATGAGGCCTGTACTTCTGAACTCCAGCACTGCAGGTTAATATGTGGGTGCTGTTTTAACATGCTAAATTTGTGATAATTTATTACACAATCATAGAATGCTAGTATACCACCCTTGGCTCTACACTATCTCCCAATGCAAACGTCCAACTCCAAACAACTATACAGTCTCCAAGTCCTAAAATAATAAAGAGTCCGCTTGTTCCTAGTTGGGTCAAAGGTCCACCACCGGTCTAGACTGCTGTGGCTACTGGGCCCTGGCATGTTTCCCACTGCTGACTTAGTAGCGGCTACAGATATACAGTCTCAAGCAAGAGGACAAACAAGACAGGCAAGTTGCCTGGCATGTTCTTTTACTGCCCTTCTAACTCAGATGATGTATTAGAATAGACCCTGCCTTGCATTACGTGCATTTTCTCTTGCCTAACTCACTGGTGAGCTCATCAAAGGTACTGGGTGGTCTGCTGCAGTAAGGCAAAGACATGGGTGCAAATCCCAGTTATTCTACTCATTTTCTGTGTGAGCCAAGGCAAGTCACTTAAATTCTCAGGGCCTATGTCCTCATGTGTGACATGGCAGTCATACACCTGCTGGTCAGGGCCGTTGTGATGATTAAATTAGACAAAGTAAGAAAAGTCCTTTGTGGATCTTCAGTATCAATTTCATTCTGCCATTTTTAGTCCATATTCTATGTCTACCATAGCAGCTGATACCACAGGGCTATAAGCTCACTGCTGCATCAAATCAAACAAATAAAAAAATTCATACATTGGCTGTCTGATTGATGGAGGAGAGTGGGGCAACCAATAGCAGAGAAGTAACCAATTATCACAAGCAGCAATGGTATCAGCAAAGGATGGACTTAGTAACAGTTCCCCGAGATGTGAGTCTGCTGAAAAGGTAATAATGGATAGCATGATGATAGCATCCAGCAGTGACTGAAAGTATCTGTGTACGAGGCACTATGATGAAGCCCCTCCTGGTGCATTTCATTTGAAGTTTAACAAGGATCTTTCTTTTTGGGAAGGCCATGCCTGCAGTATTGTAGTTCCCCAGCCCAGGGATCGAACATGATAAACTGAGCTACACAGAGACAACACTGGATCCTTAACCACTAAGCCACCAGGGAACTCCAAGGATTTTCATAAGCGCCATCAACACCCCATTTTACACATGAGGAACAGAGATTCAGAGAGATGAAATGACTTATACCATCTAGAAAGCAGCAGAATCAAAAATTCAACCCTGGGTCTATGTGAATCCAAAGTCCAAAGCTTTGAGACACTCTACTTCAAACTGCCATGAACATAGCGACCCTCTGTTGGAAATAGTTCTAGCTGGTGGAAACACTCGTGGTACCCATGGAGCCTGAAAGTGAATGATAAGATATAATCCCCTTCATTGGCTGTTGGGCTCTTTTCAAATTTTTACATTTCCAAGTATTTTTTTTTTATCGCAGGGCAAGAAAAGTGTCCAAGAAAAGGATAATGAGCTTATGTCTGCCAAACCAAAAGTAGCTGTTCAAGAGAGAGCTCAGAGTAACTCTATTTCCCTGCCTAAAGGAACACTCTATCAGTTAAGTCTCCCAGACAATTTCTGTTTGATTTTCAGCTGTTTAGAAAATGAAGACAAAATGAAAAGACTGCTGTTTTCTGGCCATAGCAGCCAAGAGTCTCTGATTTTTGTCTGTTTCTCTGCAGAACCGAGACCTCCCAAATGGCTAAAAATTCTTTGCACAGCCTGGAGTATCATAAAAATCACCCGGGGCACCCTTGACAAACATGATTGCCCTTGGGAATGCGACATTTGGATTTACTGATTCCAAACCCAGACAGTGTAGGCCCTCTATTCCCTACCATGCAAGAGTCAAGATACAGGAGAGTAAGCCCTGTCACAAGAACCCCAGGCTCACTTTGGGAGTTTTAATAAGATGTCTGTTCATCATTTACGAGCTGGCCATTATTGCTCAAGCCTTTTTGAGTCAGCTTGTAATTCACCTTGGCAAGGATTCTCTCTGTGTTGGACACTTCCTCTTGGCTTTTCAAATTCAGTAAAAGGAATTGAGACCTAGTGGGAAATGCCTGCCTGTCCAGAGTCTGTATGAAATCACCCACAGAGCTGCCCTGGCTCTGGACTAATTGGGCTGTTTGATTCTACAACAGTATCAGGGAAAAACTAAGGGTGACTCTTCACACCAGCCTCCAGGCCCCTGACTCTGAGAGTTTGGAGGGTGTGTGGATATCAGAGAACCACACACTGAGGCCCAAAACATTACCTGCCTCCACGGGTGCCTAGGATATGCTTCCAAACCCCAGGCCCCAGTGAAATAAAACAGTTTGTTCATATGATACATGGATGAACAGCACAATAAAATAGATGCAGAAAGTTACAGACTCCTTTCCTCTGCTCTCTACTTTTTCTACATGGCAAACTCCTATTCAGTCTTCAAACTCATTCCATCCTAAATGTTACCCCTCCCTCCAGGGGGTCTTCCCTGAGCCCTATTTAGCCCAGTGACATACTCAGTCCTCTGGGCTCCCTGGCACCAAGGCCACAAAGACACTGGTTATTAGAGTTTTTAAAGTGGTTGGTTATCCCCAAGAACCAAGCCTGTGAGTGAGGGATTGGACCACAAGACCCTGTTATGTAGAAAAGTGGTCTTCAAGGTATGGCTTGTGAACTCGGTGCTCACTACAAGCCCAAAGAAGTCAAGGTCAGTGTTTAGAAAGCTCTGGAGTTATTTGACAGTGCTGGGACACTTTACCAAAGAATCAATGCATGACGGATAGGGGATAAAAAAAATTTTTTTTTTAAATCAAAGTTTGGAAACTGTGGTATAAGATACATACAGGAAGCAAGGAAGAAAGGAGGAAAAAAAGCATAGTCCATTCAAATCAAGGCTACTCACTGAGCCTGGATTTTCAACCATGCTCCAATGCCTTCTGTCAAAAAAAAAAAAAAGTGATGCAGAAAATGCCACCCAGGACTCAGATAAGAGCAGAAAGAAAGAGAGTCAAGCAAAGATTGAGGGGCCTGAGAGAAGTCTGCTCACTGGGGTTTGCAAAGCTCTATACAAGTTCAGATCCAACACTTAGCAGAGAGATGCAGGTGTCTGTCAGACATCAACCCTGGTTTGCAAAGCTGTCAGTCACCGCTGTGAACTACAAAGTCACTGTGTGAACTGGCCAGGACCCAGGAGGATTTCCCCAAAATGAAAATCCAGATTAAAGAAACACCAGTGAGCTCCAGGAACACTGGAATTCTTAATACTACTGCCATAATAGGGCTCCAAA
Source organism: Phacochoerus africanus (assembly GCF_016906955.1). Lineage (NCBI taxonomy): Eukaryota > Metazoa > Chordata > Mammalia > Artiodactyla > Suidae > Phacochoerus > Phacochoerus africanus. Next base: position 97,653,915 of record NC_062544.1, read on the forward strand.
GCCACATCAGGGTCCTCTCTCTCCCTGTCTCCCCCTCATCCCTGCCTCCTCCTCCTCCTGCCACCCACTTTCCCCTCCATCCTCTCACTTTTTATCTCCTTCCCCCAGTTTTGAGAGATTTACAGAGTTGAAACAACTGAGAAACACAATACAGAACATATGCTTATTAGTCTATTTAGCTGGCATCTTACTTCCACAAAATTCACATACATGGATTTGTTGTCTTTCTTTTTATGAGAAAAGGACTAACTGATGTGATAGATTAAATTTTTTAATAAACATCAGGGGAAGACAAAGTCAACTAAATTCAACACCATCTATATCTCTCTATATTCAATTTTGTATAATTCAACAAATACCTTGAAAGCACCAGCAAAGATGATGCCTTTCCTCTTCTCTGCCCCACGATCTCACTACAAATTCATAGCCTCTAGATTCCAGTGGCCCTTAGGTGCTGCTGGCTAGCTTTTGACAAGTCTTTGATCAGCACTGTCTCCCTTTCTCCACACCAGCAAAGGTCCTCCTCCTCCTCAAAGCTTCTACCTAACCACCACCGTTACTTAGGAAAGACCCTCACCTCCTCCTTCTCAGAGAAAATAGAAGCCCTCAGGCAAGAACTGCCTCAACCATCTGCTTCCAAACACCTCTGCCTGGGATCCCTGCTTGTTCCAGAAGAGACAGTGATGCTGGAATACCCTGGATCCCATCCTATTCCCTTCCCAGGACATCTACCCTGTACATCAACTCTTCTCTCTCTCCAGATCTTCAACATCTCCTCTTCTACTAGTTTCTTCTCCATTGGTATTTAAACAGACTTCAGGTTATCCCATCTTGAAACTGACAAGACTACAGAATGCCCCCTTCTCCAGAGCTGCCCTTTCACTTCTCTCTCCCTTTTCCACATCACACCTCAGCTCATTGAAAACAGAGCCCTGACTCGCTGCCCTGACTCTCCTCTCCAATAAGCTTAGGAGTTTTGAACGAAAGCAGATTGAGCCTATCTGCTCTCCTCCTTTTATGTGATCGTGGGCATAGTAGTTAACCTAAGCCTCAGTTTTCCAGTAAAAAGGAATTCGTATTAGTTCTACTTAGGATGTTAATATAAAATATGGCAATACTGGTTCAGACTTAGGAAAGAATAAGCTCTCAAGTGGAGCTATTATTATTACTAAATCCCAAATTGATGTCTGTGGTCTAGAACTTTCTCCTGAGCTCCAGACTCAAAATCCAACTGCTTTTAAGGTATCTCTACTAAGATGACCCCTAGGCAGTATAAACTGTTCCAAGTGGATATAGTTATCTTCAACCTGTCTCTGTGGGGACCATCACCCACCCTGTGGACACTTCCATGAACATCAGTTAATGACGCCTGTTTTCTTCATTCCCCTCCACATCCCATCCTGACTACCTCCTACATACACCTTAATCCATCCTTGCATCTTCATTCCTACTGGGGCACTGCCACAGATAATACACATCATTGTCTCCTGTCAGTATGAGTATCACAAACTTCCAATTGATATGGGCATTGCATCTCTCTCATCCCTTCTCTACTCTATAGCCAAAGCGAGCTTTATTTCATCTGAGTTAGCCTTCTGAAAATATACAAACATACAAAGAATGATAAAATAAATACCCACATTTCCACTACCCAGAATTAGCTGTAATGTTTTCAAAATTAGAATCTTACAATATCACTAGTTCATAAAATGCTGAATGGTACCACTTGTCCTTAGGATCAAATTCAAACTCAGATATAAGGATGAAATAACTCTTCATGATTTCCAGCCTCTTCTCACCTTCCACTTACCACTTAGCACCTCCCCACTTACCACTCTGAAACCAAGACCACTGCAAACTATTTTTGTTTGCTCCAAAATGCCAAAATCACTCTGCTCTCCAGGCCTTTCCACCTTTGATGAAGAGGGCATTAAAGGATGAAAACCTGCCTGAGTATAGTACAGAAAATGAAATAAACATTGGAAAGTATCTGGCAGTCAGTCCACAGAAGTGATGTTCTGAGCAATACTTTAGATGGTGCAAGTGACAGCATCATGGAATCTTAGAATTGCTCAGAAATTTAGTTAAATCCAGACTCCCCTGCCATACAACCCTGAATTTACCCATTATGCCTTCAAAGAACCTATATGGGAAAGGCAGCAAGGTGCATATACTTTGTTTTGCATCTTATACCTTTTTAATGCACTCAAAGGAGATTATACAGTATGTAGAGACAGATGATTATAATTCTCTAAGGCTCCTAGAAGGCAGAAATCTTTTCCCTGACATCCCTCCAAGGACTAGAGGTGATCTTTGAATGGAAAAGGAAAGAAGGTCAGTAACTTCAATTAAGCAGTTCTTTTCATGAAGAGAGAGGAAGCATCCAAAGGTTTCTGGCAGTTCCTTTGTTTTATGGAGGTAGTTAAAAGGAAACCAGGAAGGAAGAGAAATCTTTCCACTTCTGTGATAGGGCTCACAAATGTACTTACTTTAAGAAAACACTGGTATTTCTTTTGCTACCCAGTTACAGTAAATGATGCCTGGAAAATGACACAGCCATTGTAAACCAAAATTGTCTTACTTTAATCTGTACTAACTTTGTCTTCAAAGACACCTACATCATTAGATGCCTGATGCCATTTAGTGTGGCAGAAAAATTAATAAAGTAATAATACATCATGCAACCACACTACCAGAATTACTGATGAAACAGATAGCCAGTGTGGAGGAAAATGGATGGTACAAATAAGCTGCCTAATCAAGGCTGTGATGGAAATTGCTAATTTCTGTGAATGATTTCAGACAGAAGCTTTATTGCTATTTTTTCAGAATTAAATAGTTGTTAACTGATCAAACCTATACTTCTATTTTGCTAAAATGTGAGAATAAGACCAAAGGGACTCACTGCTAACTTTTTTTAAAAAGTAATAATGAAAGGAAAGGGAAAGGAAATCTGTGTGTGATCTCTGCATATGTTATCTGGGGTTTTGGAGTACTGATATTCCCCATTACATATGAGAATTCACCTCCCCGTCCATGGAGAAAATTTATTCAAGAACATAACTGACTTTCCAGTAGAGTAAAATATTTTCAAAGTATTATATAAAAGGCACATTGCCTTGTGGAACAGGTGTTTTGGAAAAATTAAACTTGTGTCAAGATGGATATTTTAATTTGTAATGGGAAGTTAACACAGATGCCTGTAACAGGAGCTCTAAACTATCTTTTAATTTATTATTTAGAACTTTATATCATTATGTACACACCCTCAAAACTGTCAATCCTCCAAGCACCATTCTGAGCAGATGTGTTCAAAGGTGTCATTAACACTTAAGTGATGCTTTGTACTGGTAAAGCCAACAGAAAGTTGATCAAAATGTAGATTACAAGGGAAAAGTTTTTGGAAAACTTAACCTCTATGACATATAGAGCATGCAATGAGAACATGTGTGTGAGCATTACCCACACACAAACACATATGTACATACATGCACACCCACATGTAAACAGGAGACTATTTCAGAAGCACAGTCAGGAAGGCAGAACATGTGAGCTCAGGTTTGTCTCTAGAAATATCACCTGCTGCAACATATCAGCCAGTCACTTAAAGATACGTCATGGCCATTAATACAGAAGTCACTACTTATTCAGTGTTGACTATGTGCCAGGTGTCATGGCTAGTCCTTCATAATAATGACCTCATTTCATTCTTCCAACAACCATATTTAGAAGTCATAATATCCTCTTTTTACAGATAAGAAAACAGAGGTGTGTTTCATCACCAAACTACCATATGACCTTGACAAAAAGCAACAAGGTCATTTATTTCCACATTGTACTCATTTCCTGAGAGCAAGCTTCTCAATGTCAGCAGGAATTAAACTTGAGTTTACACTAGATCTGTTAGTTTATTCCAAGTAATTTATATATTTTACTTTAAAGCTAAGGATAGATATTGCCTAATATTCTGATAAAAGCTTATTTCAATAGAATACACAGATAGAACAGGTGTTGAAGAAATACCAAAGTTGTATGTGATTCAGCCCCTTTCCTCTCAGTTTCATCAGTTCAATAACTCAGTTCACCAAATAATGGATTTATATCCTACTGCTGCTATATACATATGTATGTGTGTGTATACATATATATATATATTACTCTCTAATACTATTACTGTGTGTATGTATAAATAACTCTAGCACCTACTATGTGCAAGATACAGGAAATACACTATCAAGTTGATAGAGACTGCCCCTAGCCCTCACAGAACTTTCAATAATTCAGGGAAACAGATGATTAAACAAGTAATTTCAATGCAATATTGTAAGCTCTACAGAAGGAGAGAATCAGAGGGTTATAAGCATATCTACAAAGGTAAGGAAGGATTCTGAGAGAAAAATGACATCTATGCTGAAACTTGGAGGTTGAGACTAAGTTAACCTCCAAGGCATGGAGGGTGTAGAAGATAAAGCTCACGTTAGGTCCTGGGTTTGAGAACACAATATGTTCAAGAAAGTCACTCTTCAAATAAGCACCATAATGTGGTGGGAGCACGGAGGTGGTGGTGGTGGTAGGGAGACAGAGTGTGAGAGAGGTTAGAGAAAAAGATGGACAAGGACAGCAAAAAATAAGGCTTGAACCACAATCAGGAACCAAATCATAAAAACTTCATGTGCCATTTTGAGAAGGCTGGGTTCTATCCAAAGAGTGATGGAGAAGCTTTGAAGGACTTCCATCAGTAGGTACTTGTTTTAACTCTACTTCTGTCTGCAGGATGGAGTATAGCTCCACTCCATTCTCTTGTGGCTAAAACCTCCCAGACTTTTAGCCTCTCCACATTTAAATTGTTTGTTTTTCTTCTGCAGCAAACTTTAATTACTCTAGAAAAAGAAACTCCCAATGTCTAGGACTTTCCTATCCAGTTAGCACACTCAGCCCTCCCTACTTGTTCACTGTCACAATATTCCATCTCCCAACTCAAGAACCGAGTCCTTCTGATCCACACAGAGCTAGAGGAAAGATGGCAACTGCATAACCTACATAAATCATTCACCTCCTACAATAGTTTCCAAAACCACCCCTATTACCTTAAGCTATTTCTCCCTTGAAGCTAGAGCTTTTTTTGTGTAACTTGAAGCTATTACATGGAATTACTCCTTAGCAGTCATCATGGATACTGGGTTAAATTCAAAACTATTCCCTCTTTAAAATGTTTCAATTGCAAATATATTATGCCAGCATACAACATTCAAAGCATAATTAAACAGTCATTTCTTTAAAACCTAAAATACCCAGTGTGACCGCCACAAGTTTTTTTCTCCTTCTGGACAAAGAGAAAATTCCTAATGAGGAAATGGAAAATGCTTTTAGAATAAGATGATCCGCAACAAAAAAGCAAAGGCACATGTGTGCGCACATACGCGCATGCACACGCACACACACACACACACACACACACACACACAACCATTTCTTCAACTGAAGACAGAATGGTAATAGAGAGAGGGTTGTTAAAAAGGGATAGTGGGATGTCTGACCAAATAGTATCCCAAATATTTCAAGTCTCACCCAAGAGGGAATTTCCATCAGCATATGCTGCAATTTGCCACAGGCAGATGAGAGCCTTTAATTCAGAATATAAGCAGGGCTCCCACCTATAAAAAATTCTACAAGCAACAGCACGTCCTGGGTAGAATAATGATGCATGACTTGTGGCTGAGAACATTCCACAGCTCAACAGATGGCTCTCTTCTGGGGTTTAAGACAGGCAGGCACAAGGCAGGCACCAGGCAGCATCCTGATAACAATGAGATATTGAACCAAAAAAACAGAAAGTTGGAGGCACAGAGGTTCATCAGCCCAGGGAGATGGCACATCTTCTGAAGCACACCCTTTCCTAGGCATGACCTGCAGGAATTTCCCTGAAACAGCACAAAGCAATTGTTTTGTTACAAAAGCACATCAGGAGTTCCCATTGTGGCGCAGTGGTTAATGAATCTGACTAGGAACCATGAGGTCACGGGTTCGATCCCTGCTCTTGCTCAGTGGGTTAAGGATCCAGCGTTGCCAAGAGCTGTGGCGTAGGTTGCAGACACGGCTTGGATCCCACGTTGCTGTGGCTCTGGCATAGGCCGGTGGCTACAGCTCCATTTCGACCCCTAGCCTGAGAACCTCCATATGCTGCAAGAGCGGCCCAAGAAATGGCAAAAAGACAAAAAGGCACATCAAGGAATTCATAAAACAAGAACCACTGGCCCAAATGAAATTCCATGAATTTTTTTAATACACTGAAAGATGCAGATCTTGGTTTTTTGGTTTGGTGTTTGGTTTGGTTCTTTGTCCCTTTGCATTATGAAGCTAAATACTGTCATGGTACCTCTAGGTTCTAACTTGAGGTTTAGCCCTCTGTCACATCCTAGCTCACATTCCTTATTTTCCCAATGTAGATCCTCACTTGTACCAGGGAGATAAATATTTATTACAGAGCCACAATAATTCATGCACCCCCAGGGCTCAAAATAATGGGGGATTTGTTCTTGCAAACCAACTAACATGGGACAACGTGGAGGAGGAGTATGTTCTCCCTGCAGAGGGGACCCTGGCAGCTTCTTGGCTACTCCACAGGGCATTCACAAGAGCCCCACCCCCCAGCTGCTTTCTGCTGGGAGTGACAGGCTGACTTTATTAGGAAACAGCCACTGAGCACCACTGGCCTAGAATGTTCCCACATGGCACTCGAGTACTGATTCCTGACACCAGCTCATGAGATCCCTGGACTTCTCTCCAGATACCACCCTCTGCCCCTCTGTAGTGTCTACCCAGACTTCCAGGGGTGCAACACCTGCCTGCCATCTACATCTCTGACTGGCTTTCCTCCAGATGAAGATTCTAGCACCACAGCATCCACCCAACCTAAGGCCTCTTGGAAGGCAGGAGGGGATGTTACAATCAAACAAATAACCACCCAGCATTTCCAAGTGGGCAGCATACTTCCTGCAGATATTCTTTATAGAGACTTGGTAGGCTGAGACCCAAGAGTAGTGTTGGGAGGCCAGCTACTCTGCAATTGACAGAATGTTTAATTCAAGATCAGGTAGATCCTGAAGAATATTCATTTTTCTTTATGCCACCTTCTATACTCTTTCTTTCAAGTAGTTTTTAATCTGAAAAGTACACAATTCTTAAAATACACAAGGTAGAGCCAAAAATGCCACACTGGATATCATAGAAGTGTGGGCTAGCCTTTAAGAAGGAAGTTGGAATCCTGATCTCAAAAGCTATTAAAAGCCATCCTTTTTTCTAATCTCTTCAACTGCCCACCTGATTACTTTTAAATGAAGATGCAAGATCTCAAGGAGAACAGTGTACAGAAAATAGAATGCCACTTTTTTTCTCTTCACTATCTCACAGATCATGACATGGTAGCGTGCAGAGGTAGAGACAACCAATGTTAGTTAAAAGCTTAACTGGGGGCCTGTAACAGGACATCCTCACTCCCTCTGTCCAATCCCATCCTCCTACAATGCACAATGCAGCTGGAGAGAAGGCCCAAAACATTATCTCTAGAAAACTCAATCACTATAACCAATTGCTCAGTGAAATTCCCTTTTAAGCCTCAAGCCTTTAATTAGCAAGTTTAATTTAAAGGTATTCTTCCTTCTCCCACCTAAGGCATGGACTGCTGTCTTTGCTCATCACAGTGATATGGAGCATTTATAGGCCAAAGTGGGTCTCAAGTATGTACCAGAATTGCCATTAGGTCAGATCTGTTTTATAAAAAGAGACTGGAGCCAATCAGAATGGCTGTCCCATGGCTGGTCTAAAGGATTCTCTGGACGTCCCCCTCTCCCCCATCACCTTAAAATCAATAACATAGTCCTTTATGGCTGGGACAGAGCAGGAATAATCAGAAAATACATTATTTCCCTCCTTCCATGCCTTCAGAATGTAGTAAGCTGCAGAAAATTTGGGCCCATGGTTTATATAGAACAATTGACCTTGAAAATCCAAGAAAGACTAAGACATTGTTTGAATGATCTTAGGGACAATACTGTTCGTGTTATGAATTTGTTTCAGCAGGAATCAAAACTACAAAACCCATCACACAAAGCCAATGTCCCAAAGGATTTTCTCAGTGAATTTAGGACTTAAAAAAAAAAAAAAAAAAAAGAAGTTCATAAAAATCAGGCCACCCCATTGGCCCCTTATTCAGATAATGAGCCAACAGAGGAAAAACAAGAGAAAATACATAAAACCATCGTGTCATTTGAGCTGGCTGTTCTGTCCAAATCTGCCGGTATCTATGCCTCGAGGTCAGCTGAGAAGACAGGGAGTCATGGGGCCCTGTCCACAAACTGCTAGTGGACACCTTATTAAAGAAAGGTAAGCACTTGGAACCTCCTTCAGGGAAGGCTGAACTCAGACACCAACATTCTAGTTGTTTAGTCACAAGTGCAGACTCAGAAGGTCATGCATACAATCTAAGGTGCTGACCTCACCTTGGAATGGCTGCAGTGATACAGGAGTGTGTGTGCCCACTTACTAGTGAGAGCAAAGGAGGGGGAGGGAGGAAGAGAGGAAAGGAGGGGAAGAGGAGCGTTTCAAAGCTTTCTTTTTGCAACAGTGATATTTCCTGCAAAATACCTTTGAAGTACCCTTCTAACTTGAGTTTTCTTAAAGGATTTCTATTGCTTGCCACCTCCGTGTCATGTGTCCTTCAGTGACGATTTGCATTTTCCTGAGCTAAACCATACTTTGCACACTTACTACGTTATTCAACAACAAAAAAATTCTTACAAATGTCCCAGGATCCAAACGGCTTTATGACTTTGGAATTTTATTACATAAATTACAAGGCTAGAAATTACATCCTCAGTTTTCAAGAGCTAATAACAGAACAGAGAAAAGGTCTCTGTAGTAAAAGAAGGAGAAAAATCCCTGAACCCACTTGGAGAATGATGTCAAAGGCCCCTCACAACTACTCTCTAACCCTTATCCTCTACACCTTTCTCAGCCTTCTAGAATTTTTGATGATTTTGTTTTATTTTGTTTTTCCTTGGCAAGCAGATGGGGAGCTGAGTAGATATGGCTGGGTGTTGGAGATAGCAAACGGCAATCAGCTGGAATCTTTGACGCCAAAACAATAAAATTGTGAAGAACTCACTTCCCTTAGCTGCTTTCCTCTGGAAATGAAAACAGTACACAATCAAGCACATCAATTGTCAAGGGTAAAATGACACTTACAAACAATGCCCAGAATAAGCAAAGATGGCAGAGATTATTCTTTATTATGTTTAGTTCTTGATGTTCGAGTCAAAAAAATAATCCTATAGCTAAGAACCCTTATGAGGAATTAGAACTCAGTAAAAGTTTCATTATGCAGTGGTCCTCCCTGTAAGGGTATTTGCTGAAATGAGATTATTTTCTCACACGGCAATGAACTACTGCGGTAAGGAGGGCCCTTTTTAAGGACTTATCACACACACATATACCCAAACCAAAGCTGGCCATGTCCTCCTGCAGAACCTTCTGCTAGAGTTCCCAACTGGTACTTACTTCCCCATAGGAAGTGAGCTAATACAACTGTAACAGGATGTTAAATAGGACTTTTCCTAGGGTGGCCAGACAAAATGCAGGATGCCCAGTTAAACTGAATTTCAGGTAAACCAACAAATTTTTCGTAGGACATATTTATTGCTCAAAAAATTATTTGCTAAACCTGGCAACTTGAACACCTCTTATCTCAAAAATTCAACCAAAGCCCCAAAGCTGAAACTACTGGGTTCCGAACATTTCAATCTCCCTAAAAAGAGCTGCTAAACATATCCTTGCCTTCGGTTTGATTCTTCCTCAGCCTTTTTGCTTGGAGTTCCTTAAGTCTCCATCCCTTCTGTAAAGTCCAGCCCACCTCACCCAAGACTCTACTTTCACACTTATTGTCACTTACAACCTGCAAATGCCTTCATGATGGGGCCAACTCCTATTCATCTCTGCTTCCCCAGAGCCCTGAGAACACAGAGAAAATGTTCACTGAGATCAGATGTTTGCCTAAGGCCTTCTACATTGATTCCAGACTTCTCTCTTGGCTGTTGCCAGCTTTCATTACCAAGCCTCAGGTGGATAACCTTCTTCTCCATTTCCTCTCAAGAGCCTCCATGTTTATTAATCTTTTGTTCTTGCTGTTTCCCAAACATGCTCTATTCAGCCTGTCCTCTCCCTCAAGCTAACACAGGACCACATTCCGCAAAGTGTCACCTCTGCTCCTGGAAATTTTACACAAAGCTTACTTAAGACCCAATTCAAGTACCCCATTCTTCAAGATTTCTTTGATTCATCAAATGTCATCTCTGATCTAGGAAACTTTCATTTTACAAGTTAGAGAATAACACAGTTTCTTTTACCTTCCGTATCTGCTAATTGTTTGGTATGTTTCTTTAGTTGCCTCAGTTCTAAGGTCCCAAAATTCAAAGACTGTGTCATAAATGTCCTTTGCCTGCCCAGTGCTCTAGCACGATGGCTGCCCAGTTAGACATACCCATAGAGAGGCACTGGATGCTATTTCCATCTCTTCCAGGACCTTCTACTAAATCACTGGAGTGTAATTCATGGCTTAACACCTTCAAAAACAATTAAGGAACATGGGACTTCAATATTGGCTCTCTCACAAATTTCTACCACTTCATCAATTTTTTAAAATCCCATCTCATTTAGATGTGTATTTCTCTGACCACTGGGTATTGAGTATCTTCATATTTACCAAACATTTACATTTCTTCTTTCACTGACCTGTTCATACAGAGTATATTTACCTGCATATTCTGGTTTGGATTCAGTTTGAAATCTGAGCTTGAGATACAGTCTTGGGAATTAATAGCCTGGGGGTAGTCACTGAAGTAATGGTTTTGGATAAGACAGACCAGGGAGTATGGTAGGTATGACAACCCAACTGAACTGGTCAAAAAAAAAATATATATATATATATATATATATGGATTTCTATAGTTAATTTTTCAGAATTACCCATTTAGCAATAGTCAAGGGAACCAGAAATGAGCCATTTAAAACCTAATCTTAAGCCCTCTACTCACATTTGATGTTGTAGGATTTTGTTGGGATAAACTAAATCATGTTTTCAAGAATCAAACATATTGGTAAATGGGAACTTTCCAGAAGGCAGTGTCAATAAAGCTGTGCCTGGCCTCTGATTTGACACTGTGAGGTAAGATACTAGCTGGCAAGGGATCTTCACAGTACTGGGTTCTGGGTAGAGTTGAGAGTGGTCCAAAATAATGAAATCGCAGCATCTGCTCTGCCTGGATATAAATTGTTTAGAGCAATTTCTCTGGCTACTGGGCCAGTCAGCATTACCCATTCCAGATTGGAAAGTCAGAAATGTTGACTTAGAGTTCACCGTTAAGGAAAACAAGGCGTGCTATTTTAAGTCAAAAAGTCATTCTATTAGCTGTGTAAGGAAATAATTTTTAGAGACATTCAAGGGTCAATATATATGCCATTAGCCGCTTTACCATGACAGAATATACCAAGGATACAAGTACAGGCCAGTGTGCTTAGTTGATAAGAGCCAGACACAGGGGTCCTAAGGCTGTACCACAAATGCTGAATACACAGGACTCTGCATGAGGAAATGATAGTGTTTTATCTGCCCCTCTTTCGAGGGTCATGAAAGCTATGTGTGTTTCCCCAGTAGCAAGAGAGGAGGTCAGAGGATGATGATAAAACTTCACCATCGTGGGATCTCATTCCAGCCCTGACATCCTGGAATCAGAATAACCAGGGAGGCAATGAGGCTAGCCAAGGATGCTTTCCTCACTCCCAAACGTGGATGGATGGTCACTGTCATAATCATGGTTATAACAACAATGACAACAATAGTTAACAACGAATAAATAACTTCTATATACTGGGAACTGTGCTGTAATATTTAACACAAGCTCATAAGGTAGGGTAGATCATTTAGGAAGTTACTCATGCCTGGCATAATCTTTCCAGAGATCTTTCTTATCTCCAGAACTTCCTCAGGATGTAAAATCTGCTTTTATAAAAGTGGCATTCAACTTGAGCCTCATGTGCAGTCTACAGTGTGAACCCAGTATTTGCTTTCATTTTTTTTTCTTCATTGTTTCTTCTTTTTTCGGTCTTGGATATCTGTGTAGCCATCTAAGAGAGTATATTAACATTATGAGTGAATGCCATTAAATGCTGAACACTTCCAAACTCAGTGCTCTAGCAAGGCAGAAGGAGAAGAATCATGGCAAAACAAACTGACTTGTGCTTTTGGATGCCAATGAATAAACTCTGGCCCACTACCTAGGAATCACTCTAAGATTTCTGGAAGGACACCGAAGAATCCTTGTTTGTGTGCTTGTGCTATTCTCAAAGAGCTATTTTTATGACTAACTTCTACCCTGAATGACAAACGGGAAAAGAAATCCTTGAACTTTTACACCAGACAATTGCCAAGTTCTATTTTACTATAGTGACTCACAGAATTATATTGTCCTCGCTTCAGAAGTCTTCATTCTGTTTTGGAAAGTAAATAAACTAAAACAAAACTTTTTTTCTTCTCCACCAAAGAGATGCTCAGAATTCTGTTATAGGACATGATCAACCCATGTTATATGATAACTGCTTTCTTCACCATTATTCTTGTCTGTTTATACTGTCAACTTTGAGTCTGCATCTTTGAACCATTAGTTAAGAGTAAGGAATTCAGCTGTTAATTCACTGGCAAATTGCACTCTGTTTTTTCATCCCTTTGTGATCTTACTTTATAGTGTAGTCATGTAATATGTTAAAATAATAGTGATGACAAAATAATAGCAGCAAAAAAGACTTGGAACAGAGTAAAGCCATCTATTGGGAAGACTTCAGAGAAAATGGACATGAGAAAAAAAGAGGTCATTCATTCGGGAAGCTTTAATGGACCCTATTTGCCAGGTACTGTGGTGCCCAGTCTTTGGGATGGAGGAACTGGAGGTGAGTTTGAGACAGCATCACATGGAGAGAACACAGCCTTGGAGGCAGGTGGAGCTGACCCTGGCCTATGAGGAGGGAAAGGTGACAGCTGGTTTTCCACCAGCTACTGACCGAGTCCTCTCTGGATTGCAGAGGTTACTCACTTGAATTTTTAACTTTATATGTGGAGTCAATAAGAGATTCACATGTAAGAAATAATAGAGATAGCTAGTATAGCTTTAACCCAGGTTCCCCAGCAGTTACATCTTGCACAACTATAGTAAGTATCACAACCAGGAAACCGACATTGATACAATCTACAACCTCATGCAGATTTCACCAGTTTTACACACATTCAGTGTGGATGTATATGTATGCGTATTTGTGTACTTAGTTTTGTGCATTTTTTCATATATGCAGGTTTTTCCAGCCAAAAGCACACACAAGATGTAGAGGTTCCATCGTAAGTTTCCCTCATGCTACCTTTTTGTAGCCAGAGCCAACTCCAGCCCTCTGACCCTCTGGTAACCACCAATCTGATCTCCAACTCTAATATTTTTTTCATTTCGAGAATGCGTTGTAAATGAAATTATACAGTGCAAGCTTCTAAGACTGCTCTTTTCACTCAGCATAATTCACTTGCAAACCAACCAAGTGGTTGTATGTATCAACAGTCAGTTCCTTTTTACTCTTGCACAGCATCCATCGTGTGGATGGGCCACAGTTTGTTAACCATTCATCCTCTGAAGCACGTCTAGATTGTTTTCAGTTTTATAGCCAATAAAACTGCAATGAACATTCACGTACAGGTTTTGTGTGACTCTAAGCTTTCATTTCTCTGGGATAAATGCCCAGGAGTGTAATTCTGGGTTGCAGAGTAAGTATATGTGTAGTTTTATAAGAAATTGCCAAGTATTTTTCTAGAGTGCCTGTACTATTTTACATTTACACAGCAATACATGAGTGATCCAGTTCCCCACACCCTTGCCAGCATTCGGTGTTACTACCATTGTTTTTATTTTATCATTCTGATAGGTGTGTATCTCATAGTGGGTTTTATTTGCATTTCCCTAATAGCCAAAGATATTTAATATCTTTTCATCCGCTCATTTGCCATCTGTGTATTCTTTTCAGTGAAATGTCTATTCACATCTGTTGCTCATTTTCTAAATGGATTATTTGTTTAATTTTTACTGTGAAGTTTTAAGAATTCTTTATATATTTTAGAAACAAGTCCTTTGCCAGATATATGGCTTGCAAATATTTTCTCCTAGCCTGTAACTTGTCTTTTTATTCTCTTAACTTAGTTTAACAGAGCAAAAGTTTTTAATTTTGTCAATTTTCCCTTTTATGGATCATGCTTTTGGTGCCAAGTTCCTCCTTGACTCCTTGACACCAAAAGAATCCTTCACTAGCCCCATGTCCTAAATGTTTTCTCCTTTTTTTCTTCTAGAAATTTTATTTAAGTCTACTATACACTTTGAATTAATCTTCACGTGTAAGATGAGAGGTTTAGGCTGGGAGGTTTTTTATTCGATAGTTTGTCTACAGACATCCAACTGCTATTGCATCATTTGTTGAAAAGGCTCTCTTTTCCCCATTGGATTGCTTTTGCAACTTTGCCAAAAACCAGTTAGGCATATACATGTGGGTCTATCCAAGGTTCTCTCTATTCTATTCCACTGAGCAATCTGTTCCTTCTCAAACTGCATGCTATCTGATGACTATATAGTAAGCCTTAATATCAGGTTGTGTGATTACTCCCACTTTAGTCTTTTTCTTTTTTTTGCAAAATATTTTAGTTATTCTAAGTCCTGTGCATTTCCATATACATGTTTGAATAAGCCTGTCTATGTCTATTAAAAACCATGCTGGGATTTTGATAGGATTTGCATTCAACCTATAAACCAGTTCAGGCAAAACTGACATCTTTGCTATGTTGAGTCTTGCAATGCATGAATGGCACCTTGATTTTAATTCTCCCCTGCAGGCTTCTTTGCCTCAGCTCCTGGGTTAAAACATCCCTGGGGCCCACGTAGGCTAAAACTACACCTGAGTTTATCATAGCCTTTGACCTCTGAGCTACCCTCACTGACCCTGGTCTCTGGCACAGTTCTCTGTAATTACAGCTTGTTGGCTACTACCCATAGCACCATGGAAAAAGCCAGAACTTGTATTTGCATCCTACAACCATCAGGTATCAGGTAAGTAACCAAAGCCCCAATTTCCTTATCTATGGGTTAATCACACCTTCCTCAGAGCACTGCAATAGGCAGGCCTTAAAGAGGGCTATTATTATTATTCCAAAACATGATCCTACCACTTACCTAAGCTGATGTGCAGTTACATTTTAGCATCTAAAATTCCAAGCTGCAACCACCCTTATTAGTAAAATTTCACCCATTAATCTATCATTCTCATTTGTTGTAACCATTCTGGATACTAGTGTCATCCATATTTTTATTGCAGTCATTAAAAAATAATGACAAAGAAGGTGAAGAGACATGGACAGAGTTGGACATATACTAGATAAATCTGTTCTCGTATAAGTCCTTTGGCTGCAGTGAACAGAAACACATTCTGGGAAACTGGGCAAAAGATATGGACTAAAAGGAAATTAAAGAATTATGTCTAGGAGCAACAGAACCAGCAAGTGCCAAAATCAAGACTGTCTTGCGTAGGAGGATGGCTCTAACCATCATCTGTTTGTCTGATGTCACTCTTTTCAAGAGTTGAAGAACTAAGAGAAGGGTCCTCTTGGCTGAGCTCAGGTGCTCTGACTGGCTCTGAGATGGACTAGGCAGTAGAAGGAAGGATCTGGCTAACAAGCCCCATCAGCATCTATTACAGAAGGATTCCACCTGCATTTCCTGTCCACCCAAACTGCTCACAGTGGAAGAGAAGCAGTGCCCCAGATGGAATCATGGTGCTGTCAGCAAAGAATGTCAGTATTTACATATCACAAAGTGCCAAAAGCTTAACTTTTTTTTTTTTGACTGTGGTTTACTAATTGGCATTCTCTGGCATGGCCATTCAGCCAGAGAGAGACCCACCCAATTGTTCAGGAATATAGATTCACCTGCCCAACCAAGGATGTGTTAACAAACAGAGAGTGTTGCTGAAATGCATGTATGTGAAGCCTATGGCATTTCATGAGACCTACTACTGGGATCTCCTAGACTCACAACCCTCACATTGGCATTGAAGCTGCCACACTGGCTGTAGAATGAACTCAAGTCCCCTCCTTAATCTCAGTGCCTAAGTTTTCTCATTGACAAAGGGGGATAATGGTTCTAATCTCACACTTTGGTGGAGGTTTTAGATTACAAAGTGCTATATCTTATTTGTTATCTATATGCTAGTTATAACCCCAAATGCCTTTAGCAGGGAGGCTACTAAGTAGACATCCTTCCATTTTGGTTAGGTTTTTTTTTTAATAATAGAATTGAGAAATAAACCAGAGAGAAGAAATACAGAGGGAGAGCTGACTCATTCTGCAAAAGAGAAATAAGAGAAATGAAGACCTCCTGCCATATGGAGAAATATGATTGGGTGTGCTCAGGAGTAGTGCTGGGAGAGAGGCAGAAAGGTCCAGGAGGTGGCAAAGATATCATGTTGTGTAATAAGACCCCTCACCACAGCCCCCAGGAAGCTCTCCCCAAAGAGGCAGTTTCATGTTCAAATAGACATGTCACAGGACAAGGTCAGGTTCCAGCAACTGGAACCCAAGTGGCAGAGAAAACCTATCCCACTTGGATCCCCACCGTATGAAGTAGCAGAAGTCTAGGATTTAAAACTTCATGCACCATGGAATTTGGGGGCTAAGGCTTTTATACAGAGACCTCCAGGGGCAAGTAAGCCTCCAGCTGACTTCTGGATTATACACATTTGCATTCATATCTGGGAACAACAGAAAATTAAAATCCATAGTCCCTGGGTGATTTCTCTCAAGGATAAAAGGCTCTTTGTGCCATTATTCCATCTTTGATCTTTCATCCATTCTCTAAGAGCATAAATGACTGTTTATACATGTTTCCATATAAAAGTAACTCTTGAGGACTTTTTGTTTGTAGTTGTTGTTATTGTTTCCTGCTGTGGATTTTAACAAAGAAGCTTTTCCTATTCAACCAAAGGTATCCAAAATCAGCACTGGCCATGTGCTAGACTCCTTTGTCTGTGGGTTCTTTGGCCATGGGTTTTTTAGGGTATACAATCCCTCACAAGCATGAGTACTATGTATCTGCTATGCATTTCCCCAGGACATGCCTAACTAACCAGAACCTTGCAGAGCATGGGTCTGTCCTCCACCACCACATGGCCCTGCCATTCTAGCCACAGTCAGGGCTACAGACCTAACACCAGAGCAGCCAAATTATAGCTCCTAAGGTAGCTGACGGTGAAGAGATAAGCTCAACACATTAGATTCTCCTTCTTAGGTGTCTTAACCAAGACATGGGTAAGAAAAGGCTTAAAGTATATGTCAAGGAGGGCCACAGATAACTTTAGAGGCCCCTAGAGTCATGAACAAATCAGAGTTAGAAGAAAGCAGGCCAACAACAGGAGGGTGGAGCAGACAGAATAAAACCCAGCCTATTCCCCTGGTCTGAGTAAACACAACCAGGCCTTCCTCACCTCCTCCAATTCTCCATCCTCCTTTGTGTCTCCTCCCCTCCTGTGCCTAAACCCACCAGAGAAGAAAGGTTAGAGGTGCCATTAAAGCTCTGTGTGGTTTCTTCTCTAGGCAGAAAAGAAAAGACAGCAACGGGAAACAAAAATTCCACAAATGACAAGGCTCACCAGTAAAGGTATATATACAGTAAAGATACAAAATCATCCATGTACAATTCTACCACCAAAATCAGAAATCATGAGAAGAGGTGGGTATAAATGCAGGACACTGGAGATGAACCCGCAATTAAGAGAACAACAACATAAAACAATCTCATATACATACAGATTCTCATATCAAAACTTCAAAATAACTGCAAACCAAAAATCTATAATTGATACACAAACAAAGAAAAATCAACTCAAATACAACACTAAAGATAGTCATGAAACCAGAAGAGGAGAGAACAAGAGAAGAAGGAAAGAAAAAAGAGCAACAAAAACAAATCCAAAGCAATTAATAAAATGGCAATAAGAACATACATATCAATAATTACCTTAAATGTTAATGGACTAAATGCCCCAATCAAAAGACAGAAACTGGCTGGATGGATACAAAAACAAGACCCATACATATGCTGTCTTCACTTCTAGGGACACATACAAATAGAAAGTGAAAGGATGAAAGAAAATATTTCTTGCAAACGGGGATCAAAAGAAAGCTGGAGTAGCAATACTCATTCATATCATACAAAATAGACTTTAAAATGAAGAATATTTTAAGGGACAAAGAAGGTCATTACATAATGATCAAAGGATCAATCCAAGAAGAAGACATAGCAATTTTAAATATCTACTCCCCCAACATAGGGTCACCACAATATATAAGACAACTGCTAACAACCTTAAAAGGAGAAATCAACAATAACACAATAATAGTGGGGGACTTTAACACCCCACTTACAGCAATGGACAGATCAACCAGACAGAAAATCAATAAGGAAACACAGGCCCTGAATGATGCATTAAACCAGATGGACTTAATAGATATTTATGGACAGTCCATCCAAAAACAACAGAATACACATTATTCTCAAGTGCACATGGAACATTCTCTAAGATTGATCACATCCTGGGGTACAAATCCAATCTTGGTAGCTTCAAGAAAACTGAAATCATATCAAGCATCTTTTCCAACCATAACGCTATACAACTGGACATCAACAAGAAAAAATATGCAAAAAACACAAACGTGGAGACTAAACAACATGCTTACTAAACAACCAATGGATCACTGAAGAAATCAAAGAGGAAATTAAAAAATATCTAGAAGCAAATGACAACAAAGATACGACACTCCAAAACCTATGGGATGAAGCAAAAGCCATTCTAAGAGGAAAGTTTATAGCAATACAAGCCCACCTCAGAAAATAAGAAAAAGCTCAAATAAAAAAGCTAACTTTACATCTAAAGCAGCTAGAGGGAGAAGAACAGACAAGACCTAAAGTTAGTAGAAGGAAAGAAATCATAAAGATCAGAGCAGAAATCAATGAAATAGAAACAAAGAAAACCACAGAAAAGATCAATGAAACAAAAAGCTGGTTCTTTGAAAAGATCAACAAAATTGATAAACCCCTAGCCAGACTTATCAAGCAAAAAAGAGAGAGGACTCAAATCAATAAAATGAGAAATGAAAAAGGAGAAGTAACAACAGACATCACAGAATTACAAAGGATCATAAGAGATTACTATATGCAACTATATGCCAATAAAACGGAAAGCCTAGAAGAAATGGACAAATTCTTAGAAAAGTACAATCTTCCAAGACTAAACCAAGATGACATAGAAAAGATGAATGGACCCATCACAAGAACTGAAATTGAAACTGTGATTAAAAAACTTCCAACAAATAAAAGTCCAGGACCAGATGGCTTCACAGGCAAATTCTATCAAACATCTAGAGAAGAGCTAACACCTACCCTTCTGAAACTATTTCAAAAAATGGCAGAGGAAGAGATACTTCCAAACTCATTCTATGAGGCCACCATCATCCTGGTACCAAAACCAGACAAAGAATCCACAAAAAAAGAAAACTACAGGCCAATTGCACTGATGAACATAGATGCAAAAATCCTCAACAAAATACTAGCAAACCACATCCAACAATACATTAAAAGGATTATACATCATGATCAAGTGGGATTTATCCCAGGGATGCAAGTGTTCTTCAATATCCGCAAACCCATCAGTGTGATACACCACATTCACAAACTGAAGAATAAAAACCATATGATCCTCTCAAGAGATGCAGAAAAAGCCTTTGACAAAATCCAACACCCATTTCTGATAAAAACCCTTCAGAAAGTGGGCACAACGGGAACCTACCTCAACATAATAAAGACCATATACAACAAACCCACAGCGAACATCATTCTCAATGATGAAAAGCTGAAAGAATTCCCGCTGAGATCAGGAACAAGACAAGGATGCCCACTCTCACCACTACTCTTCAACATAGTTTTGGAAGTCCTAGCCACAGCAATCAGAGAAGCAAAAGAGATAAAAGAAATCCAAATTGGAAAGGAAGAAGTGAAACTATCACTGCAGATGACATGATACTATACCTAGAGAATCCTAAAGACTCTACCAGAAAACTGTTAGAGCTCATCCATGAATTTGGCAAAGTCGCAGGATACAAAATTAATACACAGAAATTGATGGCATTTCTATACACTAACAATGAAAGAGCAGAAAAAGAAATTAGGGAAGCAATCTCATTTACCATCGCATCCAAAAGAATAAAGTACCTAGGAGTAAACCTACCTAAAGAGATAAAAGACCTGTACTCTGAAAACTATAAGACACTGATGAAAGAAATCAAAGATGATGACACAAATAGATGGAAAGATACACCATGCTCATAGATTGGAAGAGTTAATATTACCAAAATGACTATACTACCTAAGGCAATCTACCAATTCAATGCAATCCCTATCAAATTACCAAGGACATTTGTCACAGAACTCGAACAAAATATTTTAAAGTTTGTTTAGAAGCACAAATACCCAGAAGAGCCAAAGACATCCTGAAAAAGAAAAATGGAGCTGGAGGAATCAGGCTCCCAGACTTCAGACTATACTACAAAGCAACAACAATCAAAACTGTATGGTACTGGCACAAAGACAGAAATAGAGATCAGTGGAACAGGACAGAAAGCCCAGAATTAAACCCACGCACCTACAGCCAACTAATCTATGACAAAGGGGCAAGGATATACAATAGAGAAAGGACAGCTTGTTCAATAAGTGGTGCTGCGAAAACTGGACAGCCACATGGAAAAGAACGAAAGTAGAACACTCCCTAACACCATACACAAAAATAAACTCCAAATGGATTAAAGACCTAGATATAAGACCAGATACTATAAAACTCTTAGAGGAAAACATAGGCCAAACCCTCTCTGACATAAATGACAGCAACATCTTCTCAGATCCACCTCTTAGACTATTGACAGTAAAAACAAAAATAAACAAATAGGACCTAATCAAACTTAAAAATTTCTGCACAGCAAAGGAAACCCTAAACAAAATGAAAAGGCAACCCACAGAATGAGAGAAAATCTTTGCAGATGAATCAACTGACAAGGGATTAATCTCTAAAATTCATAAACACCTTCTGCAGCTCCATACCAAAAAAACAAAAACCATCAAAAAATGGGCAGAAGATCTAAACAAGACAGTTCTCCAAAGAAGACACACGGATGGCCAAAAAACACATGAAAAGATGTTCAACATCACTCATTATTAGACAAATGCAAATCAAAACCACAATGAGGTACTACCTTACACCAGCCAGAATGGCCATCATCCAAAAGTCTACAAACAATAAGTGCTGGAGAGGGGGTGGAGAAAAAGGAACCCTAATACACTGTTGGTGGGATTGTAAACTGGTGCAACCACTGTGGAAAACAGTATGGAGATGCCTCAGAAAACTAAAAATAGAACTCCCATTTGATCCAGCAATCCCACTCCTGGGCATCTATCCAGAGAAAACCATGACTCGCAAAGACACATGTATTCCGATGTTCACTGCAGCACTCTTTTCAATAGCCAAGACATGGAAACAACCCAAATGTCCCTCGACAGAGGAGTGGATCAAGAAGATGTGGTACATATACACAATGGAATATTCCTCAGCAATTAAAAGGAAGGAAATACTAGCATTTTTAGCAACATGGATGGACCTAGAAATTATCATGCTAAGTGAAATAAGTGAAGTCAGCCATACAATGAGACACCAACATCAAATGCTTTCACTGACATGTGGAATCTGAAAAAAAAGGACAGACGGAACTTCTCTGCAGAACAGATGCTGACTCACAGACATTGAAAAACTTATGGTCTCAGAGGAGACAGTTTGGGGGGTGGGGGGATGTGCTTGTGTTGTGGGATGGAAATCCTGTGAAATTGGACTGTGATGATCATTATACAACTACAGATGTGATAAATTCACTGAATTTAAAAAGGGGGGGGGGAAGCTCTGTATGGTTCCAATGCCCTGGATTCCCCATTCAGAATGAGACTACAAAGACACATGGACCATCTTGTCACACCCAGGCACAATGACACAAAAACCTTATTCTGCAGTCTCAACATACCCAGAAAAAAATAATATCTGAGAACTTATAGTGTCCCACCATGGCGTGCTTCTCTCCCATGGAATCTAATTGCAGCCCCAGAAAAAGAGAGGTTGGCTCTCACAAACCTTCTGGGATGCCAACTCTAACACAACACTAGCTAAAGAAGAAAGAAGGTCAGCATGATGTGGGGACAGGGCAGTGCTATCTGTGCTGTTCTTTCAGACTGTCGATTCAGTTGGTAGGTTTGTGAAAAAGGGAACAAGAGAAGAATAAAGAAGTAATATAATATCACTACCAGCTCCTGAGCTGTGCAAGTAGAGCTGAATGTGTTTTCAGGATGTGGCAAGAAGATCTGGCTCAACCAGAGAATTTACCGCTGCCACTGGCATCCCTAAGACCATAAAACATGCACAGAAGCTACTCTTAGGCTTTGAGGATCAAACAACTAGATTCAAAACATAGATAAAAGAATAACAACCAGTGCTTAACAGGGAACAAGAGATAAAAACAATTTGCTACACTTTGCTGGATCCCACCCCGTACCTCTAACAGGAATCCCACGCGGTTAATTTTTTAGTGTATGTGTAGTCACACCACAGACGAGAGAAAATTCTATCAGCGATAGAAGAGACAGAAGACAGGAGATCCTAAGCCAGCAGTTAAACAAGACTGAGGTTTCAGGAGCCAAAGAAGGTGCAGTAGGAGGTGAATTGAGTTAAAGGAAAAGAATTCCTAGTGAAGCAGTTCTTACCTTAGATCAGTAAGAAGAAATCTACATAAAACAACTCATATTTATCTTTAAAATTATTTTAAAATAGGCTATTGTTTCAATTAAGAGACAGAATCTTCCTGAAATTAACCTGTTTTCTGGCTTTGAAAGCAGTCATGAATCAGAAACCAAAAGGCCAGACAAACACACACCTCTCCCAATCTATCTCTTAAGCAAAAGACCTCCCTCCAGTGACACTTAAAAGGTATTAGAGAGCTATAAGGTTGCCAGAACGAAATGCTAAAGCCAGCAGAATGCAAGATGGCTATCTTTAGCCATCCCTAGACATTCCCTACTCTCTTTCCTTGTCAACCCAAAGGAAGCATTAGATGTAGGAGATAGGTCTGCTGAGATTCCTGTGGACTTGCATGGGCGGTATTTTAATAAAGAAATTTAAAAAAATGCCTCATACAGTCAGAATGATCATCAAAAACTCTACAAACAACAAATGCTTGAGAGGGTGTGAAGAAAAAGGAACCTTCCTACACTGATGGTGGGAATGTAAATTGGTGCAACCACTATGGAAAACAGTAGGGTGGTTCCTTAAAAAACTAACAATAGAACTACTATATGATCCAGCAATGCCACTCCTGAACATATATCTGGAAGAGATGAAAACTCTAAATCAAAAATATACATGCACCCCAATGTTCACAGCAGTACTATTTACAATAGCCAAGACATGGAAGGAATGTAAGCATCCACTGACAGATGAATGGATAAGGAATATGCAGTATATATATATAGGAATATTACTCAGCCAGAATAAAGAATGAAATAATGCCATTTATAGCAACATGGGTGGACCTAGAGGTTATCATACTAAGTGAAGTAAATCAAAGACAAAAATCATATGCTACCACTTACATGTGAAATCTAAAAAAAAAAGAGATACAAATGTACTAATTTACAAAGCAGAAATAGACTCACAGACATAGAAAACAAACTTACGGTCACCAATCGGACAAGGTGGGACAGGAGGGATAAATTAGGAGTTTGGGGTTAAGAGATACATACTATTGGTGTTCCTACTGTGGTACAATGGAATCAAGTGGCATCTCTGGAGCACTGGGATGCAGGTTCAATTCCAGCCTGGCACGGTGGGATCCAGCTTTGCAACAGCTGTGGTGTAGGTTGCAACGGAGGCTAGGATTTGATCCCTGGCCCAGGAACTCCATATGCCACAGGGCAGCCAAAACACAAACAAACAAACAAAAAAAGATATGCACTACTATACATAAAATAAACAAGGACCTACTATATAGCACAGAGAACTATATTCAATATCTTGTAATAACCTATAGTGGAAAGGAATCTAAAGATGAGTACATATGTGTGTGTGTATGCTTCATCTTAAGAATCAATGGGAGCTTCTGATCCAAAGTAATGAATGACTATTTTTTGAAGCCCCAGCCATGAAAAATTAATAATTTCAAATACTCTCACATATATATATATATAGAACTGAATCACTTTGCTATACACCTGAAACATTATAAATCAACTATACCTCAATGAAAAATAATAAAATATCACCAAAAAAAGACATTTTCAAACATTAAATATTAAAAATATTAAATAAAAAAAAGGATTGGACATATATGTATACTCTGACACCACCACCCCTCCCCTTTTTTACATCTCTTCTTTGCCCTTTAACTCACAAAACACCACAATGACCAGAAACAAACAGGCTGAGGGTGCAGAAGGCAGACAGATGATAAAAATGCTTCACCTTAAGAATGGGAGCTTCTGATCCAAAGTAATGAATGACTATTTTTTGAAGCCCCAGCCATGAAAAATTAATAATTTCAAATACTCTCTCCCTTCCTTTCTCCTTAAGTATTCCAAATCTGGCAAATTTTAATGCACTAAAAGAATATTTTCATCACTGTGTCCAAATATGTTATTAAGGGTGAGATTTTCTGTGAGACAGCCCCAGGGAACTTTCTGAAAGAAAAAAAACAGCCCCCAAATTGGATGCATAAACTGCTTTAAGGTTTTAAAATTTGGCAAAGTATATTGTGTCTTTGCTACACCCAAGCCAGAAATGGAAAAGAAAAAAAATTGGTTTTCCAGGCACTGCAGAGGGATTCACTTAGTATTTGAGTAGGTTCACCGAATGCAGCAAGCAGGACAGGCAGTGTCCTCAACACAAAGCAACCCAGACCCTGAGCATCTAGCTGGCAAGGTGCCCAGTAGTGAAAATAGGATGCTTTTCAATCTGCTGACATCTCAGTCAGCAATGGGGAAGGAGGGGTGTTGCAAAAGGATAAAGGGAGGAGAGGGATTGGGAAAGCAGGCATAGAGGGACAGGTGCACGGATAGGTGGAGTCTGGAAGTGGGAAATTATTTTTCAAGCATAGGAAAATACTTTAAAATATTACTAAGGAATTAATACACAGTAAGTGTCCTTGGGAAGAAGACGTGTGAAGGGGGGGAAATACATGTCACAAAAATTACACTCTGTCGAGTTCCCATCATGGCTCAGTGGTTAACGAATCCGACTAGGAACCATGAGGTTGTAGGTTCGATTCCTGGCCTTGCTCAGTGGGTTAAGGATCTGGCGTTGCCATGAGCTATGGTGTAGGTAGCAGATGTGGCTTGGATCTGGCATTGCTGTGGTCCTGGCGAAGGCTGGCAGCTACAGCTCCGATTAGACCCCTAGCCTGGGAACCTCCATGTGGAGTGGTCCTAGAAAAGGGAAAAATACAAAAAAAAAAAAAAATACACTCTGTGGCCAAGTCCTCCAGACCATTAAACAAGAAAATCTAATCAAGCATAAGGATGGTAATTGCCAAGGAATAAGCCACTTCACTTGGTATTCACACTCTAATCCCAGGCCCAGATATGTAATAAGAGCAAAGTAAACAAATACACACACACACACACACACACACACACACACACACACACACAGAAGCAGGGCATCCTACTGCCTCAGTGCAGGAAGCAGTGGAAAAATTCATTCATGAGAACTTTTTAATTGCTTTGCATTTGTTTTCCATCTTCCTCATCTTTTCTTATGGTGATTATGATTGTATTTTGAAATCATAATTCACCACAGCAGCATTGCAATTACATAGTATGGCATCATAAATGAAGGTTAGTTCCAGAAATAGCAAAGTGGAGAGGGGCGCAATTTGTCTTTGTGGCTGTGAGTGCGTGTGTGTAAGTGTTCATAAAAACCTCCCATATATGTGGTATTTGGAAATCCTTTGCTAGTCTAAGTAAGGGCAGCTTAGGAAAAAGAACAGGAGCCCTAGGTTCATTTTCAGCTGAAAAAGATGAAGGCAAGAAAAAGCAGATTCTTCTAATCATGATAAAGGGAAATCAAGTGAGAGCTGGGCTTAGACTAAGCTTTAACCTGAGCTCAGATCACTGAGCTGGGCTGTGTTGAGTGGGCAATAAGGGCTTTGCCTATGGGCTGCAGTCAGTCTGGCTCTATAGTCTATCAGTCATGGCCTGCAGCACCTCAGACCCTAGGAGAATGTCTCAAGCACCATTCAGAGCAAAAGAACTACTTTAAGCACCATTCAGAGCAAAAGAACTACTTCCTCCCTACTCTCACTCATTCTTGCTTCAGGCACCAACCAGATCTTCAACCAACAGCGATAGGAGTTGGGAGATAAACGGTTCTTCCATTCTCAGGAAAAAGGAAAATTCTAAAGTGTGTTCCACCAGGTGTCCCACAGAGTAAGTGGTAGTTCTAATTTAAGTCAACAAATTCTTTGACCTTCAGTCCTTAAAAAGATGGAGCCTAATTCCTCCCCTCAAATGTGAGTTATATTAAGTGACTCACTGCTAATGACAAGAACATAGGGAGAATGATGCTCTGTGACTGCCAAGCCGAGGTCATAAAAATGCCGCTTCTGGGGAAAGCCAGAGCCATGGCAAAAGAACACACAAGTAGCTTTGTGGGGGGTTCCACACAGTGAGGAACTGAGGTCTCCTGCCAACAAACAGCACCAACTTGCCAGCTGTGGTCATGCCACCTCAGAAATTGCCTGCAGTTCCACTCGAGCCTTGAGATGATACAGCTCCAACCAACATCTTGACTGTAAACTTATGAGAGGTCCTGAGACAGAGCTGCCCAGATAAGCCACTCCTGAATTACTACTACAGGAAAGAGAAGTATAATAAACATGTATTGTTGTTTTAAGCCACTAAATGTTGGAATAATCTGTTACACAGCAGTGGATAACTTACACAGAGTCCTGGTGGCACTTGACCCCCAACGCCCCATGTAACCTCCTCACCAACCTCCTCACTGTGCTTCCTCAGATCGCCTCCAAAGTAAATGACCTGCACTCCAAATTCTTGTCTCAAAGTTTGCCTTTGGTGTTGCGTATAAGGTAAATATTATTGTTATCCTCATTTTAGGGATCAGAAAACACACCAGGTTAGAGTTACACAGCAAGTAGTGGCAGAACGAGATTCTCTGGAACCTAATCCACTGCCCTCTTCTTCACAGTTGAATCCCTTCAACCCCAATCCTTTGCAATTATAAGCAATCTCTCTTCCTCCCCCAAGAACAGCAAGTTAATTTGCTAATTCACTCTGGACAAAGACACTCAGCCTAATTACAAAATTTAAAAACCAGTCTTAAGCAAATTCAATAAAAAAGCAGGAAATTTGAATCACTTTAAGTCTCAATGTATTTATTTTTCCCAATGCTACCTGTATGCAGCAGTGAGAAGTAATTAGCAAATTAATGGATCATTCTTTGTTGAGATTAATGCAAAAGCAGGATGTGACTCTCCCTTGTCTTACATCTAAGCTACAGGGGCTGGCCTAAAACTGCTGACCAATGTCACCCATAATTTATTGAAGTTATAAACAAGTGACATGCTGCGTGGGCAAGAAACGATGGAGATGAAGCCTATATGTGCTGTGCTTCCTGTTCTGATCAAATAAAATGTACAGCCAACTTCATCTGTCAGACATTTAATCATAATCATTATTGTGCTATGTGGTAATTAGAAAGAAATGGAACATAAATGACTCTTGATAGCACCATTTTATATAGCAAACAATTTTTGTGTTTTTCTTCTCCCTTTGATAGTTTTCCAAAATCCCATCTATACTTGGTGTCAGTGTTTGTTCTGCTGAGTCAAAATGGTAGGAGAGAATCCACATGAGCTTTGGAACCAAACCAGCCATGCAGGCTGTAGGATCTTGATCAAGTCACCTTACATCTTTGGGCTCTAGTATAAGATAGAAATAAGGCCCTTTCAGCAGGATTGCTACAAAAATCAAATGAGACAATGAATGCAATCTCTAGCACAGTGTGAGTATGCAGTAGGTGCTTAATAGGTTCTCCCTCCTGTATCTTAAATCAACAATACTTCCACTCACATTCATGTCAGGGGTTTTTGATCCTCTCCCAGTTATTGTTTCCTGCCCTGGATCCCATTCCCAAAAGCACCTGCCTCTTCAGTCTCCAACTCACGCAGTTCCACCCTAAAATTCCCAACTTATCCATGCTTTAAAAAATACTCCCTACTGGGAGTTCCCGTTGTGGTGCAGTGGTTAACAAATCCGACTAGGAACCATGAGGTGGCGGGTTCAGTCCTGCCCTTGCTCAGTGGGTTAACGATCTGGCGTTGCCATGAGCTGTGGTGTAGGTTGCAGATGCGGCTTGGATCCCGAGTTACTGAGACTCTGGCATAGGCCGGTGCCTAAAGCTCCAATTCGACCCCTAGCCTGGGAACCTCCATATGCCGCGGGAGCAGCCCTAGAAAAGGCAAAAAGACAAAAAAAAAACACTCCCTACCAATTGAAGGAATACTGCTGAAGTAATCAGGACAATTGGCTTTGAGTCCACATGTAGAAATAAATAGGTTTAAAAATTAGCTAGAAGCAAGAGTACCAACACCTTAGCATGCATACGTTCTAGTTATGGGCAAATGATGATGGTAATTTCTCTTTCTATTGGATTTAGATAAGGCTGGTGAGAAACTGGAAGGTACCAGTCACCTGAAAGAACTAAAGGAAAATATCAATGCTATGGCTTCCAATCGTCTTCACCCATAGGAGGCTGGTGGTTTGGGGGAGTTAGCCAATACATACAGATAGAAAGTATGCACAAAAACACACTGTATGCTCATGGCTGTGTGCTCTTTTGGCCTTTGGCAGGCAGAGTTTTCCTCTCTGAGGTAGCAATGCCCAATAATAAACACAGTAGCTCTAACCAAAATAGTAACAGTAATAACTACCATTTATTAATAGCCCAACACTTATTTGCATACCAAAGTTAGCAAATATCTTTTATGTCTTAGCTCATTTGAGCTTTATGCAGCCCAAATGGGTACTATTAACTCCATTTCACATATGAGCAAACTGAAACCCAGAGCAGTTGGATGACATGCCCAAGAAGCCCATGAATAATAGGCAACAGAACTGGATCTAGAATTTTAACCTCACATTCTTATTTCATATGACCTCACACCCTGGTCTCTTATCAGCTTCCCTCTATTACCAAACAATTAGCTTGTTTGAAGGATAAACAGAAGCTAATTTAAAAATTCTCCAGTAGGCTTTTCTTGCCCTACATTGGCTTTTAGACCCACAAAGTCACATATCCACATCACACACATTGGGTGGTGTAGAAATAGTTTAAAAATAATTGTTTAATGACCTTTGAGAAAATTCTTTGTTGTGAATAGTAAGTCTGTCTCCCAGGATCCAGGGTAATGTCAAGTAATATGTTAGGACCATTGTAGATAAAGGACCACTCAGTGATAAAAGGGTCATTCTTTTGTGCAACTCTGGCAGCAAAATATTCCAATCAGTGGTACCAGTAGCTTCTGCAGAAAGAAGCATTCAGAGCTGGCCATCAACAAGCAGACTTTGGTTGGGTTAGCTATAAACTTATAGCCAGGTTTTCCTTAACTTCCCTGCCACAAATGTGACATTTATCTGGTAAGCTCTCCACCTCACTGGAAAAGAACCACTTGAAACATAAGAAATGTAAACATCACTTTCAAAATAAGGATGTGAGGCTCGGAATCCAGCAAATTCAAACAGAGCCAGGCTCTCTCCCAGGAACAGACGTCCCTGGCCCAGGGCAGCAGACAGAGTAGGTTCTCCACCTGGGCTAGTCATTAGCATCCCCTGGAGGAATTTAAAAACCCCAGAGCTATGAACAACTATATGGCAACAAGTTTGACAATCTGGAAGAAATGGACAAATTTCTAGAATCTTACAGCCTGCCAAAACTGAATCAAGAAGAAACAGACCAACTGAACAGACCGATCACTAGAAATGAAATTGAAAATGTCATAAAAACACTCCCTACAAATACAAGTCCAGGACCAGATGGCTTCACAGGCGAATTCTATCAAACATATAAAGAGGATCTGGTGCCCATCCTCCTTAAACTCTTTCAAAAGGTTGAAGAAGAAGGAATACTCCCAAAGACATTCTATGATGCCACCATCACCCTCATTCCAAAACCAGACAGAGGTACCACCAAAAAAGAAAACTATCACCCAATATCATTGATGAATATAGATGCAAAAAGTCTCAACAAAATCTTAGCCAACCGAATCCAACAACATATCAAGAAGATCACACACCATGACCAGGTAGGGTTCATCCCAGGTTCACAAGGATGGTTCAACATATGGAAATCAATCAGCATCATATTACCATATTAACAAAAAAAAAAGTCAAATCATATGATCATCTCAAGAGACGCAGAAAAAGCATTTGACAAAGTCCAACAGCCATTCATGATCAAGACCCTCACCAAAGTGGGTATAGAGGGAACATTCCTGAACATAATCAAAACTATTTATGACAAACCCACAGCAAATATAATACTCAATGGGGAAAAACTGAAAGCCTTCTCATGCAAATCTGGAACAAGACAGCGATGCCCACTCTCACCACTGCTCTTCAACATAGTTTTGGAAGTACTAGCCACAGCAATTAGACAAACAAAAGAAATAAAAGGCATCCATATAGGAAGAGAAGAGATAAAACTATCACTGTATGCAGATGACATGAAACTATACATAGAAAACCCTAAGGACTCAAACCCAAAACTACTTGAACTGATTAATAAATTCAGCAAAGGAGCAGGATATAAGATTAACATTCAGAAGTCAGTTGCATTTCTGTATACCAGCAATGAAATATTAGAAAAGGAATACAAAAATACGATACCTTTTAAAATTGCACCTCACAAAATCTAATACCTCGGAATACACCTGACCAAAGAGGTAAAGGACCTATATGCCGAAAACTATAAAACTTTCATCAAAGAAATCAAAGAAGATGTAAAGAAACGGAAAGATATTCCATGTTCCTGGATTGGGAAAATCAATATTGTAACAATGGCCATACTACCCAAAGCAATCGACAGATTCAATGCAAATTACCCAGGACATTTTTCGCAGAACTAGAACAAACAATCCAAACATTTATATGGAACCACAAAAGACCCAGAATCGCCAAAGCAATCCTGAGGAACAAAAACCAAGCAGGAGGCATAACTTTCCCAGACTTCAAGAAATACTACAAAGCCACAGTCATCAAAACAGTGTGGTACTGGTATCAAAACAGACAGACAGACCAATGGAACAGAATAGAGAACCCGGAAATAAACCCTGACACCTATGGTCAATTAATCTTTGACAAGGGAGGCAAGAACATCAAATGGGAAAAAGAAAGGCGATTCAGCAAGGATTGCTGGGAAACCTGGACAGCTGCATGCAAAGCAATGAAACTGGAACACACCCTCACACCATGCACAAAAATAAACTCCAAATGGCTGAAAGACTTCAATATACGACAGGACACCATCAAACTCCTAGAAGAGAACACAGGCAAAACACTCTCTGACATCAACATCATGACTATTTTCTCAGGTCAGTCTCCCAAAGCAATAGAAATTAGAGCAAAAATAAACCCATGGGACCTCATCAAACTGAAAAGCTTTTGCACAGCAAAGGAAACCCAAAAGAAAACAAAAAGACAACTTTCAGAATGGGAGAAAATAGCTTCAAATGATGCAACTGACAAGGGCTTAATCTCTAGAATATATAAACAATTTATACAACCCAACAGCAAAAAAGCCAATCAACCAAAGGAAAAATGGGCAAAAGACCTGAATAGACATTTCTCCAAGGAAGATATACAGATGGCCAGCAAACACATGAAAAAAATGCTCAACATCGCTGATTATAAGAGAAATGCAAATCAAAACTACCATGAGATATCACCTCACACCAGTCAGAATGGCCCTCATTAATAAGTCCACAAATAACAAGTGCTGGAGGGGCTGTGGAGAAAAGGGAACCCTCCTGCACTGCTAGTGGGAATGTAAACTGGTGCAGCCACTATGGAGAACAGTTTGGAGATACCTTAGAAATCTATACATAGAACTTCCATATGACCCCGCAATCCCACTCTTGGGCATCTATCCGGACAAAACTCTACTTAAAAGAGACACGTGCACCCGCATGTTCATTGCAGCACTAGTCACAATAGCCAGGACATGGAAACAACCCAAATGTCCAACGACAGATGATTGGATTCGGAAGAGGTGGTATATATACACAATGGAGTATTACTCAGCCATAAAAAAGAATGACATAATGCCATTTGCAGCAACATGGGTGGAACTAGAGAATCTCATACTGAGTGAAATGAGCCAGAAAGTCAAAGACAAATACCATATGATATCACTTATAACTGGAATCTAACATCCAGCACAAATGAACATCTCCTCAGGAAAGAAAATCACAGACTTGGAGAAAAGATTTGTGGCTGCCTGATGGGAGGGGGAGGGAGTGGGAGGGATCGGGAGCTTGGGCTTATCAGACACAACTTAGAATAGATTTACAAGGAGATCCTGCTGAGTAGCATTGAGAACTTTGTCTAGATACGCATGTTGCAACAGAACAAAGGGTGGGGGAAAAAATGTAATTGTAATGTATACATGTAAGGATAACTTGATCCCCTTGCTGTACAGTGGGAAAATAAAATAAAATAAAATAAAATAAAATAAAACCCAGAGCTGGGGAGGGATGGAATGGAAGTTTGCTGTAGGCAGATGCAAGCTATCATACACAGGATGGATAAACAAGGTCCCACTGTATCTCACAGGGAACCATAGTCAATAGTCTGTGATAAACCATAATGGAAAAGAATGTGGAAAAATATATATATGTATGTATCTTAAAAAATCCCAAGATTTTAAATGATTGAGAATTAATTATTGTCAATTAATTCAAAAACTCTGGGAGGAGGACCAGACATGAGTCTTGATAAAACTCTGGAAGTGATTCCACTGCGCGGCCCCAGGTAAGAAACACTATTCCGGTAGAATCCAGAATGTTCCAAACTTGCTCAGGAATCACCGGAGATTCTTGTTAAAAACACAGATTCACAGGCCCTGATCTCTAGCTCCCGAATCAGAATTTTCAGGGGAAGGAGTTGGGAATGCATATTTTGAACAGAAGTCCAAAGATTCTTATGTTTGGGAAAGTGAGGCAAAACCAGTTAATGTCCTAAGAAAATCAACAATGAAAAGCCAATCCATGGAATAAGGACATCTGCAAATCACATCTCTGACAAGAGGTCCCTATCCAGAATACAAAGAATCCCTACAACGCCCAAACCCAAAGACAACCGAATTTTTAAATGGGCAAAGGGGGGAGGGGGGGTCGGCTGCAGCTGGGCCATTTTTCTCTCCAGGATCTGAACGCCATCCTCCCCCAGCCCAGCCAGGACCCTGTTCTCCTGTACCTATCAGTTGGGCGGTATGCGAATCCTTGCTGCTTCTCAGACCTCCGCCTCCTTCTCCAGCATCACAGCGGGCAGACTCTAGCCGGCCTGCGAGGACTGAAAGACGCTGCGGCCTCGAAGGCCCAGCGGTGTTTTCCCTCCACAGCGCCAGGCGACGGGTCTCGCGAGGAGCCAAAGTGAGAAGCCGCTGTCTGCCGCGCGCGCGCCCCCTGCCGGCGTCTCTGAGAAAGGGGTTCGAGACCCCTCAGCCACCGCCTCCTCATCCGACCCCCGCCGGATGGCCAAAGCTCAGGCCAAGTTCTTTGCGAACCCCAGACCCCGTTCTGTGCCCCCATAGCGGCGAGCACCAGATCTGGAAAAGAATATGTATGTGTGCAGGGACCACCATGTGCGACATTTTGTCGTCAATTCCATGCAGCTCTAACCTCGTTATGCCCTGCAAAATCCAGTGTGGGTTTTTATAATTCTGTCACCATAGTGTTTGTTACCAACCAGGGTTCCTGGCCTCTTTAGAAAATAAGAGGCCAGATAAGGCTTTGTTGAGGCTTCTGCTGCAGCAGAGGGGAGTGAAAACAATTAACAGGTGCCCCTACTTGCTCCCTGAGGGAGGGAGGGGCTAACTGGTTCCTTATATGGGGTGAGAGTAGGGGTCGATCTGGGGGTTCCGCAGGAGAGGTGGCTTAAGTGGTATGCTCACCCCTTTGTGGTGCTGTGTGGGTTTTTGATCTTTTTGTATCTTGTTCATAATTTGCCCCAAATGTGAATGCATATAGTTTTTAGCCCCTTATAGTTTCTTAGTATATTGGCACTGGAGGAGACCTTTGTCCAGGTGCAGGCGCTGCAGGAACATGTCCCAGGTCCCAGGTCCTAGTCTGTCTCATTCCCCCCAAGGGATTTCTAGCAGTCAACATTCCTCTTTCTTTCCCAATGGCAGCATGAGCATGTGGAACCCATATTTAGAGATAGTATAAATACTTAATTTCTTATCCTTCCCTGATTGCAAAACTCTAGTTAATGCAATTAGTTCAGCTTTTTCAGTGGATTCTGGGGATGGCAGGGCTTCATCTAGACTAGCTATGGCATATCTTGCCTTTTGGGTTCCCATTTCTATACAACTGCTCCCATCAGCAAACCATTTGATCTCAGAGTTGTCAAGAGGTTCATCTAGAAGATCAGAACTGCTGGAGTAAGTTTGTCCTATGGCCTCACTACACTGATGCACTAAATCTCCCCTCTCCAATGCTGGAAGCTGAGTTGCTGGGTTCAGGGTTTGGCACAACTTTAAGGTAACCTCAGGGCTGTCCATTAAGAGGGCCGGGTATCTTGTTAAACTTTTCCAGTCAACCAATGATGTCCTTTGAATCCAGCACAGATTGTACCTGATGAGGGGTGAGTGCTTCTCAGTGTTGTCACGGGGTAAGCTTAGTAGCCTCAGCAACCAACAGGTGGGGCCATCCTAGGGCCATTGAGTCCAGTTGTTTTGAACAGTAAGTGAATGGTCTCTGATCCAGTCCCAGTTTGGGGGTCAGACCTCTTGACGCCAACCCTGACCTCTCATGAAGGTAAGGTGAAGGGTTTGTTTAAATTTGGAGGCCCCAGTTCTAGTCCTCTACTCAATTTAGTCTTTAGAGTCTCAAAGCCCTGATGATGGTTCCTATTCCATTGAAAGAGTTCCGTTTTCCTCTCGCTTTAGAGCCTCATATAGGGGTTTGGCATAAGGCCATGAATTAGAATCCAGATATGGCAGAAACCAGCCACCCTGAGAAAGCCTCAGAGCTGCCTCTTTGTGGTTGGACATGGTAATGTACTAATTATCTTTCAATCCATGGACAGAGCTTGTTCAAATCCTAAATGTTGAACCTATTACTGTGAGATCTGAGCCTTGGTTGGGAGATTTTATATACCCCTTTTGCCAGAAAATTTAGGACCGTAACAGTATTTCGATTTGAATCTTGCTTGGTCTCACTACTTACCAATAAATCATCGACATATTGCAGCAGAGTTCCCTTTTCAAGGCTCCGTTCTTGCAGTTCACTTGCTAACACATTTCCAAAAAGATGGGGGCTATCCCAAAAACCCTGAGGAAGCAATGTTCAGGTATATCGGGTAGCCTCCAGGAAGTCCGGGTCCCTCCATTCAAAGGCAAAAATGTACCAAGAATCTGGATGCAGGGGAATACAGAAAGATGCAACTTTGACATCCAAAACAGAGAAACACTGAGTGCTCCCCAGCACTTGAGTGAAGAGGTATACAGGTTTGGCACCAGTGGGTAAATAAGGATAACAGCCTCATTCACTACTCAGAAGTCTTGCACAAACCAAGGCTCCCCATTAGGCTTCTGAATGGGGAGGACAGGGGTGTTGCAAGGGGATTGCAGGCCCCAAGGAGTCTGTATTTCAGGAATTTGGGGAGCAGCAGTTGGATCCCCCAGGGCCTCAGGCTTTGAAGGATTTTGTCTCTTCCAGGGGTATTTTTCCCCAGGCCTTAACCTTATTTTTATTAGTGGAACACATTTTGCTCTTCCTGGTGCCAAGGCATCCCAAACTGCAGGATCTGGTTGTTCTTTCTTTCTTTCTTTTTTTTTTTTTTAGGGCTATACCACAGCATATGGAAGTTCTCAGGCTAGGGGTCCAATTGGAACTGCAGCTAAGGGCCTGTACCATAGCCACAGCAATGCCAGATCTGAGGCACATCTGCAGCCTACACCACAGCCGTGGCAATGCCCAATCCTTAACCCACTGAGCGAGGCTAGGGATCGAACCCACATCTTCGTGGATACTCATCAGGTTCCTTACCCCTGAGCTACAAAGGGAACTCCTCTCTCATTTCTTAGTGAATGTCCTGGGGAAGGTTTTGATGACCAGTAGGTTAGTCACATGGGGCTACTAATAGATGCAGTCTCTGAATTCTCTACTGCCTTGGACTTCACTGTGTCCTAAGACTATACTAGCTCCTAGTTTATTTAGCATATCTCTTCCAAGGAGGGTGGCAGGGCATTCCGGCATATAGAAAAAGGAGTGAGTAATAATGATGGACCCAACTCCATGGGAAAGGGGAGCTATAAATCGCCTTCCTTTTGGCTGTCCATCAGCTCCTGGCACAGTACAGTCATGGTTGGAGGGGGAGCTGGCTGCCCAAGTCAGAGCGGAGCAGATGACTCCAGTGTCTATAAGCAATTCAGTTCTCCTACCTGCCACATGGAGGTGACCCAAGTCTCCACTGGATGGAATAATGAGGGTGGATCAAGTTAGGATCTGGAGCCTGATAAGTACTCAGGAGCCCATCAGTTGGTATGCAAGAATCTCATCCCAGAGATTCTCGAGGAACTGGACCTGGATAGGGTAGACCCTCAGGCATCCCACAGGAGGGCACTCAGGACATTCCCCCTTCTGGTTCCCCACCATCTACAAAAGGCACATTGGCTCAGGCCCAGGCAGTTTCTTGGTGGTCTGTCCAGACTTCACAGCCCTCCAGGGTTCCATTGAGGTAGCAGGTGAATCAGGGCAGCTCAAAGCTGCGTTTTCTTTATTAGCATCTTCTTTTATTGACCTCCTCTATTAAGTCTCAGCTGTTATAGACTTTGAAGTTCTCCCCTACCAAGGTTGACAACCAGGTGTGAGCGATGAAGGCCACCTTCCTTGCGTTGTCTGAAGGGAAATTCGCCTGCTCCCTCCTGTGCTGGGACTTTTCTATAAAAGTGAAGAGTTGCACACTGGAGGGTGTGGGGCTGAAGGAAGTTTCCATGCTGCTGTTCCAACCCGATACCACCACCCCACAGCCTGACCCCTGCTCTTCTCTATGTCACATCCCAAAGAAGGTTCCTGTGCTCTGGCTTCTGATAACATCCAATCAGTGGGGCCACTAGAAGGCAGGCGATGTGGGAGAAGGGGAAGAGCCCCAGGCATCCTTCCCGGCAACTTCTCAGCTCCATCAGAGGTGTCTCCATGATGACAAACCCTGTGGGCAGTCCTTCCTTGTGTCACCAGCTGTCCCTGGGGTTCCAGGAGCACAGCTGGCTCCTCATGTCCCTTCAGGGCTGGGGGAGGTGTAACCTCCACTGCTGCTGGTCCCTGGGTATCTTGGCATCCCCGAGAACCTCCTAGACTATTTTTTCCAAATGAGTTTCTCTTCCAGGACCCCACCTGACACATTCGGCTTCGAGGGTGGAGTTGGGATGTAAAATGGAAAGGAATCCAAAAAAAAAAAAAAGAGAGAGAATGGTGAACATCAAAGGGTGTTACTGACCATGGAATCAAAAATACTTGAATTTTGGAATCCATATGCAGAAAGAGCCAAAAATCATACCTCTTCTCTCTCAGGGTTTTCTATGCTTGAAATGTAGAGACAAAAGCAAAAGCAGGGAGTTCCAGTCGTGGCTCAGTGGTTAACGAATCCGACTAGGAACCATGAGGTTGCGGGTTCGGTCCCTGCCCTTGCTCAGTGGGTTAAGGATCCGGCGTTGCCGTGAGCTGTGGTGTAGGTTGCAGACGTGGCTCAGATCCCGCGTTGCTGTGGCTCTGGTGTAGGCCGGTGGCTACAGCTCCGATTGGACCCCTAGTCTGGGAACCTCCATATGCCACGGGAGCGGCCCAAGAAATGGCAACAACAACAACAAAAAAGACAAAAAAAAAAAAAAGCAAAAGCAGCCACATGGCTACAGTGGTCTTCCAGTGTCCCCAGGCCTTAGCAAGACATCAGAGAGTAGCTCCCAGTAGGCCATGTGTTGGCAAGACTCTCTGACCCATGATGGGAAGGCAGTCCCCCAGAGGTACTAGGGGGGCAGAGGAAGGAAGGATGAGCAAGGGAAGGTAACTCTGCT
Organism: Phacochoerus africanus; assembly: GCF_016906955.1. Classification (NCBI taxonomy): domain Eukaryota; kingdom Metazoa; phylum Chordata; class Mammalia; order Artiodactyla; family Suidae; genus Phacochoerus; species Phacochoerus africanus. The sequence goes on from NC_062544.1 coordinate 97,692,483, forward strand.
CTTAACAACTACAGTAGGAAATTTCCACGCTTTCTTTTTGGGGGACATGTGCAAGTTCCCAGTGATCAAACTCATGCCATACCAGCAACCTAAGTCACAGAAGTAACAACATTGAATCCTTAACCGCTAGGCCACCAACACTTTGATCACAGAGTAACCCACCAGAAATTGTTATTTCAACTTCAGAGCTTACAGGCTGGGCTTGAAATTGGCTGCTTCTCAAGGATGAGTTCTTGGCCATGTCATGGCAGAGACATGACTTTTAAAAAAGGTCTTCCCAGGGCCCTAGGTTTGTTACAAAGGTCTCTAAGCAGCTCGCGGGGGTGAAAAACAATCACCAACTCCTCTTTCCACTCCCAGCTCAGGCTCAGAGGCCTCTGTGTTCTCCAGCCCCAGCAAAGATTGCTGAGGTCCTTAGAAGGATAAGAAATTTCAAGGGGTTTCTGGTAGGATAAAAGGTAATTTCAGAATGAGCAAGGAAGGAGCTTGTATGTCTGAGAAAGGTAACAAGAGAATGGGTGGGAATCCAAATTGGGGGTTGGGGCCAGAAAGTAGATGAGCTGCAGAAAGGGACAGGAGCAGAATGCACTGGTGGTCAGATCATCCCCATAGGGCGAGGGTACTCCATCTCAGGGAGCCAATTCCCTAGCCCCAACTAGAAGCAGAGGCTAAAAGAGAAGGCTAGGGGTGGCTATGTGCTTTGGAATTAAAACAGTATCTGCAGTATTATTAGCTAGACCAAGACATGCAGAAGCTATCAATCTTTCTGCTTTGGGGAATAATTGATTGCCAAAGGGGACCAGACCAGCTGCTTCTCCCTCCCTAAGGTCTGGCCCCGAGTTCAGTACAATTAGCTAAGTGCCTCTCAAAGTGTGGAGAAGACTGGGATGGCAGGCAACTCTCCCTTAAATACAAAGTGCTGAAGGGAAGAAAAGCTTTGAGAACTCCGCTTTGTACCCAACCCCAAACCGGGACCAACACAGTCCGCTAACACTGCTGGTAAGCAAAAGCCCTGACTCGGTGGACATGGGCTCTGCTTTTGGCTTTGGCAGTCTACTGAAACTTACAGCCCCCTCTCCAAATAATATTTTGTGGGTTTTTTTTTTTTCCTTTGGTTGTGCCCACCACATTTGGAAGTTCCCAGGCCAAGAATCAAACCTGTGCCACAGCAGTGACCCAAGCTGCTGCAGTGACAACCGGCTGTACCACAGAACTCCCAAATAGTGTTTTTAAAAAACTTTTAAATTTGTTTTTATTTTTATGGCTGCAGCCATGGCATATGGAGGTTCCCAGACCAGGGATTGAATCCCACTGGCAGCTTGACCTAAATGGCAGCTGTGGCGATGCCAGATTCTTTAACTCTCTGTGCTGGGCCAGGGATCGAACTCTCACCTCCACAGTGACCCAAATGGCAGCAATTGAATTCTTAACCCACTGCACCACAGCAGGAACTCCCCCAGTAATGTTTTTAAGGGTAGAAAATAAATATGCAAGATGACAAAAGAAGCCAATTAGGTTGACATACAGTTACCAATTTTTTTTTTTAATAGATTGGTGAGAGTTCCCTGGTGGTCTAGTGGTTAGAATACAGCACTTTCACCTCTGGCCTGGGTTCAGTCCCTGGTCTGGGACCTGAGATCCCACCTCGAGCTGCTATACTCTGTGGCCAAAACCAAAAAAACCAAACAAACAAAAAAATAAATTGATGATAGAGTAGTAATAGTTGTTCAACTTTATTAAACATTACAAAAGATCTAGTAGTGGGTGCGATAACATAGAGTTATGGAAATAATGAAGATTTTAATATATCTACAATAGTAGCTAGATGATATGAGAATAACTGTACTATCTAGTGGAACTGTTTATTCTACTGTCAGTTTCCGACCTACATTTATCACCAAAGGAAGAGTGAAGTTTCATTTCGATGTTAGTGAAAATAATTTTTTTCCACCCAAGTTTGTAGATGACTGCATTGTCTCCATGTGCCTTAGGTTAGGAACTTCTGCTGTTGATGGGAATTTAAAGTGATAACGACTGTCTCCAGTCATTGTAAGTGCTGTAAGAAAGCACGCATTCATCTTCTAACTTAACTATATTTTACAAATCCCCCAGACCCTGGCCTTATAGGACCTGAATCTGGAATGAAGTCACGGGAAAGAACCATATAGTGACAATCACTGCTGTCACCCCCCAAATCCATCCAGACTAGCACTCATTCACCCTTTCCCTGCTGCCACACGGAAACATGGACCACACCACTTCTTGTTGTCTTTTCCTGAGCCGCCTCCTTTCTCAGTGTCCCTATTTGGAGATTCAGAATAAATGGTCACTGAGTCCATGGGGTTCACATTTGGGCTTGTGGACAGTCTGTGGCTCTGAGAGGGCTTTCTCTGTGATGTGATCAGATCTATATTTTATGACAGTCTCTCAGGGTTCAGAATTGAGACCACAATCCAGGTTCATGTGCTGTATGCCTTCACCACAGCCACCACCCTTGTCAAAGTCACCGCCCACTCTTGCCTGGATTGTTCTGGCTTCTTAACTCATTTCCTCACATCCTTTCTTGCCCCCCTACTGCTAGTCTCATCACAGCAGGCAGAGTGGTTTTCTTGAAAGAGTTATTCATATAGCACAGGAAACTATATCCAATCTTCTGGGATAGACCATGATGGAAAATACAGTTGATAAAAAGGGATATGTGTGTGTGTGTGTGTGTATTAACTGAGTCACTCTATAGCAGAAATTGGCAGGTTGTAAATCAACTATACTTTAATAAAAAAGTTATCCCATCCTATCTATCATTCTCTTCCTTAGAATGGTCCAGTGGTTTTCCACATCACTTAAAACAAGGTTCAATCTCCTCTCCATACTGCCGGAGTTAGCAACCTAAGTATTGCTGGCCAAATCTGGCCACATCTGCTTTTGTGGGGCCTGTGAATTTTAAAATCTGCAGAAATTTTTTTTCTCTTTTATTATATAAATACCTGCATATAAGTACCTTGGTTTTGCCTTTTGGTCCACAAAGCCTAAGATATTTATTATCTAGTCCTTTATAGAAAAAGTTTGCTAACCTCTGCAAGCCGGAAAACCAGAAACCAGCCTAGGCCATTCAAACATGGTGGAGGCAGGAGTAGGATTAACAGAGAGATCTGGTTGTCAGAGAAGTTGTAAGAGCTGAGGATGCAAATGGACAGGGCGAGGCAACTCAGAGATTCACAGCAGTAGGAGGTGGCCACACCCTGCAAGTAGAAGACCCAGGGAGGAAACCATGTGACTGATCTGAGCCCGGAGCTGGAGGCCTCCAGAGGAACCAAGGGGATACAGCCTTGCAAAGGATGCCACCAGAGGCAGGGCAGAGGGTGAGTCAGAAAACCCAAACTGTACCTCCTACGGGCTGAAGCCACCCAAAGGGTGATTGGCAAGGGGACCTGGGATATGTAGTTCCCTGAAATATCAAGCAGAGCAAGAGAAGGAAAGGGCAGGGAACAGGTGTGAAAGCTAACAAGCAAATGACCAGCTCCCCTATAAAGTGAGGATTGGACCTGCCTTGAAAATTAGCTATGAGTCCTGAAGATGTCATATAAACTGTCGGGATCATGCCTGAAAAGGGTAGCTACTATTATCATCATTATTACTATTATTAACTTTTATTCTGCACTTGAATTCCTGTTTCGGGTTATCCAAGATGAGCAGGAATGGATGGACAGAAAATAGGGCCGTAATTGACTCGATTTACCCAGAAATTATGGGGAATAGGATGAGTTTACGCTACATCTATGGATCCCAATTACACCATGGAGATGGACTCAGGAACTTGCACCAAACCACCTTCTCCCAAGCAATCAAATTACACCTCCTATTGCTGCCCAGAGGGATGGGGAGACCAGGAGTTTGCTACTGCAAAATGCACTTAGAGATGCTTTGTGCTAGTAAGAATTTTTTTTTCCTGGAAGTGTATATGTCGTTAATAGAAATGCTTTTCTGTCCATTCATGCATACTTCTTCCCTCCCTAAAACTGTCTACTGTGCCAACCTCTAAAACCACAAGTGTAACAGCTTAGTTTAACAAGCTTCCTTTTTTAAACGCCAGCCAATGAAATCAATGATGAGTGTAACACAAAGAACATTGCCGGAAGGGAAAGTTTTGCTTCCTGACATATCATAAGCAAGGATGGAAAGGTGTACAGACTGAATACATCGCCAAACCAGGAGCATCCTCCAAGCAGAACCTCCCAGAACTGGCTACTGGGAAACTGATTACCTCTGGCTGCCCCTGGATCAAGTCCTTGAGAGCTGAGCACTGAAACTCCAAGCCCACTTACAGATTTACAGAGAAGTGCATGCCTTCAGCTCCAGCCACCCTTGGAGGGCACTGACTCCAACCCCCTCTTTCTTTCCACTGACTCATCAGGTTCAGGTTTGATATGGATGATGGCAATAAACAAACATGTTGGTCTACTTCTGATTCTGCTTGTTCTTGACCCACTGCTGGGTAAAACTTGTATTACAATAAGAACCATTTAAATCAAACCAGACTTGACCTGGGAGTAGCGTGAATTCTTTCTACCTCGTTCTCAAAGTGATTCCAAGGACAGCCCTTAATTAGAGGCTCCAAGGGCAGACAGAATTTAGGATTGACTTCCGGGTAAATGAGGGTAGGAGAAAGAATGTTTTTTATCCTAAGCTAAAGTTTCCCAAACTTCAATTTATTCTCATAGTCTTAAAACATTGGTTATAGCCAAATGCTGCTTCTATACCTATTTACTTAACATCTTTTTTTTTTTTCTTTTTATGGCCAGACTTGCAGGATGTGGAAGTTCCCGGGCTAGGGGTCAAATCGGAGCTGCAGTTGCCAGCCTATGCCACAGCCACAGCGGTGCCAGATCCAAGCCACGTCTGCAACTAATATCACAGCTTTCAGCAATGCAGGGTCCTTAACCCACTAAGCGAGGCCAAGGATCGAACCCACTGAGCCACAACAGGAACTCCAACATCTTGTTTTTAATTAACCCTATTTTTTTTATTTTGTGTTAGTTTCATAAATAGATAAGTAGTATCACTTTCCATAAACAGTCGACAACCATGAAAACAAAATGACATTGTAGTGTGGCCCACTATAGACCCAGAAGCTGAGGCCTACTCTCTGTGTTAGAAAGGAGAGAATTAGTAAGTTAAGGATATACTGTTAAGGATATACTGGTCCTCCAAAGAAAACCCTTTCCTGGGAGTTCCCTTATGGCACAGTGGGTTGAGGATCTGGTGTTGTCACTGCAGCAGCTCAGGATGCTGCTGTGGCAAGGGTTCAATGCCTGTTCCAGTCCTGGAACTTCCACACACCTCAGGTGCAGCCAAAACAAACAAACAAACCAAAAACAACAAAACAACAAAAAACCTTTTCCTTGAAATAATGAGAGGATTGGAAGACACCTGAAAAGGAAGTCCTTCTTTCTGCATGTAATTCAGCATCATATGTTGCCATCTACACATCTGCGTAAATTATTGGCATATCTGGTCCACATGAGTGGCTGCATCATTTACAGGGCCCAGTGTAAAATGAAAATGGGGGAGGGCTTTTTCAAAAATTATTAATAACACCAGGAGAATGACAGCAGAGAGTGAGACCAAGCACAGGGCCCTTCTGATTATGGCTACACACTGGGGAAGCCAGCCCTGATGGCACATGTCCCACACTTTGCATATTATGGAGAACAGAAACATCCTAGAGAAGAAGCAGATGGCAACACCATGTAGGGATCTTGAAGTATGAAAACCCCAAAGGACAGTTCAGAGTATCACCAATGCTGCCTGACACAGGAAGCCAAGGTATAGGACCGGTATTTCTACATCATGCAGCTAGAGAGTCAAGTTGGAAGCAAGGATGAGGAGTATGGCTCAAGGCATACTCCTGGGGCTTGCCTTTAGATAACCAGCATCTTCAACAGTCAAGGTTAGATTTGAGATATATAAATGAGATAGCAATGGCATGACCTGGCATATCTGGCTGTGCCCTGGCAATCTACGTAAAGATACATACAGCTGGAGGAGTTCCCTGGTGGCTAAGTGGGTTAAGAATCAGTGTTATCACTGCGGTGGTGTTGATTCTATCCCTGAGCCATAGCTGTGGCAAAAAAAAAAAAAAAAAGACTATTTCTTTCTATCTTTTTTTCTTTTTTTTTTTTTTTTTTTTTTGGCCGCCCCATGGCATATGGAGTTCCCAGGCCAGGGACTGAAACAACCTGGAGCTGCGACCCACACCGCAGCTATGGCACCACCAGATCCTTAACCCACTGTGCCAGGCCAGGGATCAACCTTGTCCTTGCCACTGCAGAGACACTATTGATCCCCATTGTGACACAGTGGGAATTACTCTGTTTCATAAAAAAAGAGATACAGCTGGAGAGGGTTTAATGAAGGGACAATGCACAGAGAGGTGTCAGCAGGGTTACGAGCATCAAAAGGGACAATCACACACCAGACTGACAACAGCAGGATGCTCTCACCACCCCCAGATCTGAAAGGACAAAAGGTTGTAGAGAGTATTGGAACTTGGAAAGAACTGAAACTATAAGAAGGGCTGGCCCACATGGGCCAAGGCTCCAGGGGAGGGATACCATCCCTGCTAAACCCAGGAGGGAGGGAGCAGGAGAAGTAAATGCATCAACTCCTTTCTCCTGTCAGGAATTCCCTGGTGGCCTAGTGGTTAAGGATCCTGCCTTGTCACTGCTATGGCTTGGGTCACTGCTGTGGTGCGGGCTTGATCCCTGGCCAAGGACCTCCTGAATGCAGCAGGTACAGCCAAAAAACAAACAAGAAAAAAACACCCAAAACTTCTTTCTCCTCTAGGACCTCCCATTGGTTGAACCCAATCCAGATCCAGAGGAGAAGATCTTGGGTGATGCCAAAGGCCCCTGGACATCAAGTGAATGAGTTCAGATGTGGACAAATCTCTCCCACTTCAAAACCTGTTTGATGACCACCCAGAATATGTAACTGGACCAACATCAGAAAATTATTGGGCACTTACTAAACACCAGACACTGCTTCATGCATTGAATACACACAGAAATTGACCCCAGAAGCAAAGTATTGTTTAAATTCCCTTTTTTATAAGTTAAGAAATGGAAGCCCAGTGATGTTTCAAAACTTGCCCAGGGCCTCACAGCAGTCAGAATTCAAGTCTAGACCCTAATGAACATATAATTTTTCCACCCAGGTCAGAAGAAAAATTATGTGACTAATGCCCTCATGGCTGTCAGAAAGTAAATGGGTTTTCCTAGTTTGAGTTCTCCCCAAAAGCATAACCCGAGACAAGAATGTGGGTGTAGGCAGATTATTTCTAGAGTGATCCCAGGGAGCAGAGGAGAGTTGCATAGAAAAAGAGAAAAAGGCAAAATAAGGTTCCTGATTGACTGTAGACAGAAGGCCTCGACTACACAGGACTTCTGGAGAACCCTCCCCGAATGAGCTTCCCCAGGAAGGGAGAATAAAACCTGCATTCCCCCAAGGTGTGCACCCTGCCAAGAGCCCTCAGCCATCCTAGCCTCAGGGGAGCCCTGGGGCAGAAGCACCGATAGAAGACACCAGATGCCTGTGAAGCCAGACTCTGTGCAGGAGTGAAACAGAAAGCTGACTCTGAACCGCCTTTGCTAACATTACAGGTGACAATATGAGGATGTAGGTCCAGATCCAGTATGCCTGCCTCCCAGGGGACCTGAGGTGGGAGGGGACCCTTCAGACAGCAGGCAGGAAGATCGACACAATAGCCTAAGTGCCTGCACTCTGCGAGACCCACCAAACACCCATAAAACTTTCCATCCTTCCCCAGATGCCACCTCCAGCACACAGAGCTTTGAAATACTAGAAACCAGCTCTTGGAGGTAAACTGAAGTGGAACAACTCATGATGCTACAGGCCAGAAGCAGCTTCCCTTTTCTCTATTTCCACAGTGAAAAGCCAGTCCTCTGCCCCAGGATAGGGCTTTCACCAGCTCTCAGTGGCTGGTATTTTTGCACCTGGCAGTGTAGAACTGCAGTTGGATGTTTGACCTTCTCTGTGTCCTTGGGCAAGTTATTAACTTCTCTGAATTTCAGTTTGTTTCATCTCTGAAGCTAGACAAGGATACCTGCTCAGTGGAGCAGATTGGGCTTGCAATCCTCTTCTGCCTGTAACACATGAAGCACAGTATGGGGTGTACAGGGAGCATTTAATCTAGGATGGATGGGAGAGAGTTCCCCTGTGGCTCAGTGAGTTAAGGATCCAGCATTGTCAATGCAGCAGCTTGGGTCGCTGCTGTGGCACAGGATCTATCCCTGGCCTGGGAAATTCCATATGCCATGGCAGTGGCCAAAAAAATGGATGTGCATAGTATGATATTTTTTAGCTGATTCAACTCGATATCAAAGGGGGAGAACTAGAGACATTTACCATTTAAAGAAAGAGATTAATATAATACAGAGAGTAATATAATACAGAGAGTGCTAGGCTGGCCAGGTAGAAGAGTTCATTTCCCTGCTATATAACCTGAGGTCTTGTACCCTCTCCTAATTCAGGTGCTTCTATCATTAAGTGGAGATAATCACTTTTTCCCGCCTCAAAATATTGCTGAGGCTCCACGGAGATCTCAGTTGTAATGGTGCCCTGTAAACTCTAATGCAAATAGGAAAATGCTGTTGTGATTATATTAATGATAGTGATCCAACCTTCTCCTTCATCTCATGCACCAACCTGCTTCATGGGGGTTGCTGGGACCAGAGCAAGAATTTCTCCTTAAGGGCAATGCCATTGAAGGGAGCATGTGATTAATATCAGAGTCTCTTTAACAGCTGCTCAGGGTGAGCCATTCAGACTGTCAGTGTCAAGGACTCAGCTGCTAATTTATTTATGTATGAGGATGACAAGCAGGGAAAGCAGTTAGGACATCTGCGCTTTTGGGGTCCTGGTCATAGGTTCCCTGCCACGGAAACCTATGCAGCAGTTGCTAACCACTAACCACCTTCCTTCTACATTGGCTCAGGCTTGCTGTCAAATATGCTAAAGTTGCATCCATGCCCCCATCCCTCACCTGTTCCCAAAATACATGACAAGTGGCAGGAGTGCTGAAGGGAAAAAAGATACAGGGACAAAAGTGTGTGTGGGGGTGCGTGGTATTGAAAGTAGTTTCAGAGTTCTTTACTGCTATCAATTAATGAATGAATCTTAGCAACAACCTGTAAAGTAAGTCAATATTATCATCCCAGCTTTCCCAGCTTCTCGGATAAGAAAGACTTCAGAAAAGTGGCTTGCCCAAGGCTAAGTCACCAGTCAAAAGAGCTGATATGGAATTAGATGGAAGAGTTTCTTTCTTCTCCCCCCCCCCTTTTTTTTTCAGCCCATGGCACATGGAGGTTCCCAGGGTAGGGGTCCAACTGGAGCTACAGCTGTTAGCCTACACCACAGCCACAGCAACACAGGATCTGAGCCACATCTGCGACCTACACCAAAACTCATGCCAATGCCAGATCCTTAACCCACTGAGCAAGGCCAGAGATCAAACCCACAACCACATGGTTCCTAGTCATATTTGTTTCTGCTGTGCCACAACGGGAACTCCATATGGAAGAGTTTCTGACTCCAAATCCTTGGCCGAGTATGTGCTTCTTTAGTTTGCTGGTAATTAATCAATAAGAGAGATTCACCTGCATTCTAAAATGATACACGAGGAGCTCCATGGTGGCTCAGCAGGTTAAGGACCTGGTATTGTTACTGCAGTGGCTCAGGTCAGTGCTGTGGCATGAGTTCAATACCTGATCTGGGAATGTCTACATGCCATAGGTGCAGAAAACAAACAAAACAACAAGGAAAAAACAATAAAATAAAATAAAATGATGCATGAACCCCTTCATGTGTGCAGTGGTAGATGCTATGTCTAACTCATATCCTAAACCTGGAAGAGCTCTTAAATCCACATCCTAAAACCTGAAAAACCCAAGAAGAAAGCTTTGGATGCATCCTGCTGGTAATGAAGATGAAGAGGTAAGTGGTCTTCATAGTGAACGTTGTTTTGGCTGCCCAATATCTGAATGCCCTTTCTCCTGGAGGCAAAGAAAGTTTTGCAGGCCTCCTTCCCCCAACCCCCTGACACCCCCCCCCCAACTATAACCCTATGTAAGCTGAAATATGGGCAGGGTGTAGTACAGGGAGGGAAAAGCTGGGGGTCATGGTCTCTGGCTCCACAGAGATGCCCAATGGCTGCAGGTCTCATGAGACTGTTCCCATAGCAAGTCCTTGCTGGGCTTCCCCTCCCTGGTCTCCCCAAAGCCTGTGTTCTAGTTTTCCAATCAATTCCAATTAACTCTTCCTGCCTCCAGTTAACTGGACCCTCTTTCTGTTATTTGCAACCCTGACTATAGCTTCTCACCTAGAAATGTGAGTACTTGCCAAGGGGGATTAAAATTGCCAGCTGCAGATTCCATACGTTGCTAGTGGGAGGGTGAATAGAAAAAAACACCCAGGGAAGGCAGTTTGGCAAAGCCGTCATGGACCCCTTGACCTAGCTCTCCACTTTGAGGAATTTATCCAACACATTTACTTGCACAATTGCAAAGCAATCTACATACAAAATTGTTTTGCACTCATGTGCTTCTGCACAGGGTTACCCATTGTTTGGACTTTGTAATAGCAAAATATTAGAAATGATCCAATGCTCCATTAATAGAGGACTGATTAGATAAATTAGAGCATACACATATGATGGAAAGCTGTCCAGTTCTTTTTTTTTTTTAATTGAAGTATGGTTGATTTACACTGTTGTGTTAGTTTCAGGTATACAGCAAAGAGATTCAGTTCTTTTTCAGATTCTTTTCCATTATGGGTAATTACAAAATATTGAATACTGTTCCCTGTGCTATACAGTAGGTCCTTGTTGGTAAATCCATTTTATATATAGTAGTATGTATCTGTTAATTCCGAACTCCTAATTTATCCCTTCTTCTCCCCACTTCCCCTTCGGTAACTGAAAGTTTGTTCTCTATGAGTCTATTTCAATTTCATATATAGGTTCATTTGTGCCATATTTTAGATTCTACACATAAGTGATATCATATTTGTTTTTCTCTGTTTGTCTTACTTAGTATGATAATCTCTAGGTCCTTCCATGTTGCTGCAAATGGTATCATTTTATACTTCTTTATGGCTGAGTAGTATTCCATTGTGTATATATACATATCTTCTATATCAATTCATCTGTCAATGGATACTTAGGTTGTTTCCATGTTTGGCTATTGTAATTGGGTCTAGCTCTTTTTTAAAAAATGAGATATTTTCTGCATTTTATTATGAAAATTCCCCCTAATAAGCCAGTAAGCTAAAATAAATAAAAATAAAAAATAAAAGATTCAGAATAATGTGTATGATACCGTCTATAAAAATAGGGGGGGAATATTCCCTACTCAGTATTTTGCTTCAGTGCACATAAGAAAACTCTAGAAGGACACAACAGAAACTAAAAACAGTAGTTTCCTGGGAGTTCTATTGTGGTGCAGCAGAAACAAATCTGACTAGGATCCATGAGGATGTGGGTTCAATCCCTGGCCTTGCTCAGTGGGACAGGGATCTGACATTGCTGTGAGCTGTGGTGTAGATTGCATATGCGGCTTGGATCCCACGTTGCTGTGTCTGTGGCATAGGCCAGCAGCTGTAGCTCTGATTCAACCCCTAGCCTGGGAACTTATGTGTCATGGGTATGGCCCTAAAAAGCGATAAATAAATAAATACATACATACATACATACAGTAGTTTCCTATTGGGAAGAGAGGGAGAGAAGCAAATAAGAAAACAAAATGAGAGAGGTGAAAATTTTTCGCTTAGGAGCCTTTTCACAATTTTAGTTTTTTGAATCATGTCAATAGGAACCTACTTAAAAAGTTACATTTTGAAGTATCCTCATTGTTCAGTGGATTAAGGATCTGGTGTTGTCACTGCTGTGGCTCTGGTAACAGCTGTGGTGTGGGTTCAATCCCTGGCCCAGGAACTTCCGCATGCCGTGGATACAGCCAAAAAAAGAAAAAAAGTTACATTTTTAAAATACCACCACAAAGAGTGAAAATCAGCAGAAATGTAATTCATTTGACCATCCTTTCCTTCACACCAACCCACCCATCACCCTCAGCATGTGGACTGGGCACACTGGCCAACAGTGCCTATGGGCTTGTCGGGTTCCAGTGTATACAAAAGGCTGCATTTGAGACTTTTCATTGGAGGGTTGCTGGTCCACCATGAGAACAGAATCTAGTCCAGACTGTTGGGGGGAAAAGACAGAATAGTTTGCTGAAAACCAAGCCAAATGATTTCTAGTTCAAAAAAAAAGAAGGTTCATAGCATCTTTTGGTTTGTGGAATGCAAAGAAATTACATTTCACAGATGTGCATGCTCTTACAAAGGATGTCTCCAAGCCACACAATTCACTATCCCCTACTGTCAGAGACCCTCCTCAGAAACAGGAAAATAGCCCACCCTGCGTGAGCTATTGGGAAATACAGGGTCCTGGCAAATTATCTGCATCAGTGAAGTCTGTCTGGTGTGATTATTTTGCAAATACTGCCCAATGAAGTGTTTTGAGCTTTCTTGCCTGCAGGTCCACTGATCAAACTCAAACCTAGGTCCCCAAGATAAAATGTACTTATTTATCCTCTAAGCCATCTACTTGAAAATCAATAATATCTCAAATTTAATGAGTTGTAAGACAAGTAAATTAGAGTTTGGAGTAAGCCATATTGATTAGATTCTTCTGTCAACTGGAACCCATAACTTTGCTCTGTAATTAAGTATTCTATATAGGGTACAATGCACTTAATGCTGGTTGCATTCATGAGGATCTCAGAAGTCTGCCCGTTTCTGCAATGGAAGCAGTTCCAGAGCTAGCTGGCCGTCAACACCTTGCCCAGTGCAGGTCCTGCCCTTTTCCCTGGCAGCAGCAGGCTTCAGTGATTAGTGGCTTTCCCCAACACTCATCACCCCTCGTGCTCATCACAGAGCTTCAGCGAATTTGAACATCAAAATGAAGAACTGAAAAAAAAATTTTAAATAAAAATCATTATGGAATAAATTGCCTTCGGTGAAAGAGCTTCTGTGGAATGATATGCAGCTGTTAGAAGCACTTTCAAGCTCCCCTTGCAGTTTGCATTTCACAGACGCTTGGGGATGGCCAAAGTAGATTTCTCACCAAATTGACTACAGAAAGGGACAAAAGGGCAGAACTTAAAATATCTACTGCCACCATTCAACATCAAACGTCCTACCTTTCAATACTAAATCACCTTGCTGACATCAATCTTTTCTGCTCATTCCAAAGGGAACCTTCTTTTTTAGATCTGAGTAATGGTTGCTTTTTAATGAATTAATTTCATTAATGTTAGATGGAATCTCTAACCTTGTAGGAGTCCTGGACCTTTGGAGGAAAGTGGCCCCCAGCCCATTTTGCTCAGAAAGAAAAATTCAGAGATTGCATGAGAGATTGAGCCACTTAGCACAGTCCCAACTGGTTTAAATAGGAGAAGCAAGCTAGCAAGGCTTGTTATGTTCTGTTGCTGAGAGCACGGACGATGGTGTGGTGTGGGCATCACCTGGCAGCTTGTCAGAGATGTGGGTTTCCCACCCCATCTTTGGAGCAGCAGAATATGAATCTGCATTGTAATAAGATTCTCAGGTGAGCTTTGTATTCATTCGAGTTTGCATTGTGCATCTAGGTCTGCCCTCTGGTTATGCTCTTACTAATTATAAGGCCTTAGCCAAGTTACACAGCCTCTGTGTACTTCAGGGTGCCTGGCATGTAATATATCTATATATGCAGTAATCTTGGGTAGCAAAGGCAGATGAACAGAAGAGAAAGAAAAGAGGTCTGGAGATTGATGAGAGAAAAGGAGTGCCTTATGCTACGAAGTGGTATCTGGAACTCCAGCAGCAGAAATGGTTATGGTGTTATTCAAGAATAGAGAAATCCCAGAGGCAGATATATTCAATATCCTCCAATAAATCATAATGGAAAGCAATATTAAAAAGAAAAAATGTATACATATATATGTGCATGTATATGTATATATTATATGTGTGTGTGTGTAACTGAATCACTTTTCTGTACAGCAGAAATTAAAACATTGTAAATCAATTATACTTCAATAAAATACATTGAAAAGTAAAGTGATAATAAACCAAAAAATAGATAAATCCACTATTATTGACATTGGCTCTCCCAAGACAAATCTCCTCTTAGAGCAATCACACAATCAATACAGGAGAAGTATGGAAGAAAGATACTCAAGGAAAAAGAGCCATTGACTCTCATTTGGGCTGACAGTGATACAGTATAAAAATATAAGCAGAGAATAAGGATTCAGCAGAAGCCAGAAATAGGAATCAGAAATGACCAGGAGAAATGCAAAGCCATAGGAAGAAGTGGAAATCTTGGGAAAAGCGTGGACTTCCTACACCATGAGAAATAAGGATGGGGGTCCTTTGTCTCTATAGCCTAAGGCAGAGGTGGACTCAGCTGATTTCAGGATACGTATGACACAGCCACCTTGGGCACATCTTCAGTAACAACATGCTGACATCTCAACTCCCTCCACACACTGGCTATTCCCCTGCACTGGAGACATCAGTACAGAAACCCCACTAACCACAGAGAAACTGCAGAGAAGCTGTGTGCCAGTCTGATACTTATCAGGTTTGCAAACAGACCTTTTGCCTTTCAATTTTTCCAGCTTTCATATTGGCAAAGAAGCCTCTGCTCAGAGATCTTGAAGAACATTTCTAAAATTTATAAAAAGATGGAGTTCTCTTGTGGTTCAGTGGATTAGGAATCCAGCATTGTCACTGCAGTGGCTCAAGTCGTGGGTTTGATCCCTGGCCCGGGAACTAGCTGCCAGCACAATCAAAAATTTTTTCAAAATAAAAATAAAAAAATAAAATTTATAAGGAGACATGTCACCTTCATCTAACATGCTTCTATTAAAACGTCCAATTTTTGGAGTTCCTGTCTTGGCTCAGTGGTTAACGAATCTGATTAGGAACCACGAGGTTGCGGGTTCGATCCCTGGCCTTGCTCAGTGGGTTAACAATCCGGCGTTGCCATGAGCTGTGGTGTAGGTCACAGATGTGGCTCGGATCCAGCGTTGCTGTGGCTCTGGCGTAGGCCGGTGGCTACGATTAGACGTCCAGCCTGGGAACCTCCATATCCCATAGGAGCGGCCCTAGAAAAGGCAAAAAGACCAAAAAAAAAATCCAATTTTTAAAATCTGAATATTTTTAATTTTTATCTTTTATTGAAATATAGGTGATTTACAATGTTGTGTTAGTTTCTAGTGTACAGCAAAGTGATTCTGTTATACCTACATACATATGTATGTATTTGTATATGTGTGTGTGTACATATATATATATATATATATATATATATATATAAGCTTTTTCATATTCTTTTCTATTATGGTTTATTGCAGGATACTGACTACAGCTCCCTGTGCTATATAGTAGAACATTTTTGTTTATCTATTTTATATATAGTAATTTGTACCTGTTAATCCCAAACTCCTAATTATCCCTCTCCCACTTCCTTTCCCCTTGGTAACCATTTGTTTTTTATGTCTATGAGTCTGTTTTTGTTTTGTAAATAAGTTCGTTTGTATATTTTTTTAGATTCCACATATGAGTGATATCATATGATATTTGTCTTCCTCTGACTCAGTTCACTTAGTATGATAATTACTAGGTCCATCCACTCCGCTGCAAATGGCATTATTTCATTCTTTCTTATGGCTGAGTAGTATTCCATTATGTTTATGTACCACATCTTCTTTATCCATTCATTTGTCGATGGACATTTAGGTTGTTTCCATGTCTTGGCTATTATGAATAGTGCTGCTATGAACATTGGGTGAATGTAGGAAATCTTAGTATGTGTGATCTAAGAGTCAGGGGTTTAAAAAGAATGCAGGTTGAGGGGAAGCCTTGCAGGGGGGAGCTCCAGGCTCACACATTTACACTCTCATGCCTTTCTCCAGCCTCTTGAAAGATTCCACAATGCTGTTTGTCAGGAGAAACTCAAGAGAAATCAAATTAAATCAAATGACCACATCACACAACATTTAGGAGCGTACAAATTTTCTCCGTTATAGATGCGCTCTTAGAGACATGATTACTGTTTAACACAGAGACAATATCATCCTATGTAAGGCTTTCTGGCCCCACAGGAAAACCTTTTAAGCTTTTAAAGCTCAAAATGAAGGAAAACTTCTTGAGAGGGACCATCAAAGCCCATTTGTCCCATTAAATACCTTTGATTCTCTTGGCATGATTACTTTCTATAAATGTATAAGATTTCTGATTTGTCCTCTTTCTCCGTGAAACAGAGGAAAATTACTTAAAAGCAGAGAACTTATTTATCTGGCTGACTCATATTTTTTCTTCTAGTCTCAGCTCAAGTATTTTATCCTTGGAGAAGCAGAGGTAAATGGTCTTACCTCTGAGTGTCTTTAGCGGTGTCTTCACATTACTCCCTCATAACTTCTTATTTAATGTTGAGGTTATCTGTATGCATCTTTCTGTCTTACAAGACTGTATACTGTTCATCTTTGGACCCTCCCACCTAATACTGCGACTGGCACAAGATAGAAAATCGGTATTTGTGGAATTGTTGAAATCAGCAGAAAACGGAAGAGGACTTGACATAGTCCAGAGTCTGTGTTACCATAAACAGGGACATCCGTTGCTTTCTTCCTCTCTTGAGTAATAACTGAGAAGATGAGCCTCTTCTCCTAGTTTCATGGTGAGGCAATCTATCTAAAGAAGATGGTTTCCTTGAAATATGGAGACAACTGAAAATTCCCAAAACCAACCTAAGCTGTAAGCTGCATGGGGTGAGAGAACTTGTCTTCCGTTTGGCACTGCAACCCCAGGTCTGGGCCGGGGGTCTGACCATAGTAGCCACCAGCGGACATGCCAGAGGGCAGGAACACCAGATTCCCTTCACAGAAGGACCCACTGCCCTTTGCACACAGCCTTCATCCGGCAGCGCCCTCAGAAACTGCTTCAGCTATGCCTTATCTTAAAAAAAAAAAAAAATTTACTGTAGTTGATTTACAGTGTTGTGTTCAGCTATGCCTTATCCTGCCTAAAGTCACCCTCTTCCCAGGGCATTCCTCATCCTATGATGGGAGGTCTAGATGGGTATAGAGTTACAGCCATCTTGGCCAAATGAGCCGGCAGCATAGCTCCAATGGGCTATATCTGCTCCAGATCCCCCCAGTGGCTTCCTATTTGTCCATGATGCGGTGTGGCTTCTCCTTCTGTCCAATCCTGCTTCATTCATAGTCATTGGGCCTTTAAAAATACTTTGCTCCTCAAATTCCAACTCAATGTCTGCCCCTGGAGAACCCAACCAACACCAATACATGTTTGTTGAATGAATGAATGAGCAAAACACAAACAAAAAGATTAACGTACAAACAAATATGTAAAAGATGTAACTAGAAAATATTCCAACTGCCCTAGAGGACTTCCACTGTCAAATAAAGATGGAGTTGCAGCTGTTGGGGACTCCCCCAAGAAGCCCCACCCAGACACAGGGGAACCTAAGGCCCACTCTGCCATGCCATCTTGCATCATCTTTCCTGCTGCCCTGCTGGTGGAAATTCATGGCCTCACATTAAATAAGGAAAGGAGGATCTCAGAGGAGAAAGAATTTGTTCAGTAGCACATAGATAGTGAGCTGTAAAGCTGGGATGAAAATCCTTTCTCTTGGGTTCCAAGAAAAGCCACTCCATGGTTCATATCATCTTCTACAATTGGTAGCAAATGTTTTGGCTGGTAACCCCATCTCAATATGGTCAAACAGACTGGCAGAAAGCAAACATTTGGCCTGAACATTTCCTTCTATCCAGCTGGATGCTCCAATAAGAAACTGTTACCCTTCTTCCAAATGCACAAGCTCATCCCTACATGGGCAAATAGATGCTACCTGGACAATCCCAGTTTTCTTCTTGGCCACAGTAGCAGATGAAATGCTGCTTTTTTATGTGGTAAATAATAACAATAATAAAACAATAATTATAAAACAATAGTAAAAAACTCATCTTTACTAGCTTGACAATCAAGGAAATTTCTTGCAACATTTATTCAAAATCAGAATGAAATGACATCTATTAATTATGCACTGATAAAGCTTGTTCCAAAAGTAGCTTAAGGGGGACTTAAAAATGCACTTCTATAATCAACTCATAGACAGAAAACAAACCTATGTTTACTAAAGCGGAGAAGAGGGATAAATTAGGAGTTTGGGGTTAACAGATACATACTGCTATATATAAAATAGATGAACAACAAAGATCTACTCTATAGCACAGGGAACTATAGTTAATAATGGAAAAGAATCTGAAAAAGAATATATATAATTTCTATATATATTCATATATATATTCTTTTTCATATTCTTTAATGTATATTCTTACATACTTATATATATATATATATGTAACTGATAATGTTGATGTAAACCAGAAACTAACACAACACTGTAAGTCAATTACACTTCAATTAAAAAAATTAAAAAAAAAAACTTAAGCAGCAAAAAACCAACCGAACAAACAAAATACTTCTGCATAAAAACAATGATGGACTTTCAAGTCATGACAACCCCCCCCTTCCCACTGAGTCAACATTGAAATATCATTGGAAACTAGACAAATCAGTACTTCTCCAAACTTTTGGAAGAATTCCCTCTAACCCCATTGGGGAAATGAGCCTCTGTTCCTTATCCCGTCCTATATCCAGGCTCTTTGCCTTGAACCTCAGTGCCACTCACTCAGATGCAGGGCGTGGCATGTGACTTGCTTTGGCCAACGGGAGGTCAGCAAGTATGGTGTAAGCATTGGAAAGTGCTTGTAAGAATGGATTGTTCTCACTCGTGCTCATCTGCCATTGACGGGAGAACGTGTCCAGGCTGGCTGCCTAGAGGACAAGAGACATGGAACAATAAGGCCCCAGCTAAAGTGTCTCATCCACAACCAGTCTGGATCAGAGCCCCAAATTAATCTTCCATTGTATGAGGAATAAATGATTGCTGTCAGATGTTAGTAAGTTTCCCAGGAGTTTGCTACACAGCAAGATTTAAAAGATATAAGAGGCTTAGATAAAAGATTATTATAGCAGAGGGAACTCTATGCAATGTCTTGTAATAAATAACCTATAATGGAAAAGAATATGAAAAAATAACATATATCTATATATACATATAGATATGTATAACTGAATCATTTTGCTATACACTTGAAACTAACACAACATTGTAAATTAACTATACTTTAAAAAAATAAAACATAAAAACTAATAAAAATAAATATATAAATTATATTCAAATGAAATAAAAATTTTTAAATGAAAAAAAGAGAAAAAGGACTATTGTTAGCCTTCACCTGCTTTGACATTGAAAAAAAAATGACAAAGTTACTGTTCTATTAAATTCAGAGTAATAAGAGACTTGTTAAATAATTAATTCCACCTATACAATAACATATAGCTATTAAAAATTATGAACTATATATACTAAATAATACTGAAAAAGGTTTACAATACACTGTTGCATAAACAAGTAGACTATAAAACAAGATGTATGTGCACATTAGGGGATGATCTTGTTATTAAAACACAAGTGTAACACAAATCCAGGTTCAGATAAAGATGCAGACGCAGGCAGAGTCACAGGTACAAAGAGACACACAGATGTAGGCACAGACTACATGTTAAGAATGGTTGCTTCTGTGCTGTGGGATTATACATCTTCTTTATTTTTCTTATTCCCTATCTCTATTTTTTTTTTACCAGACACATCAATTATTTATTCAATAGGAAGGATTAATTGTTGCCAAGGTGTGTTGCCATGGAGCTCTGCATCCCCCTGAGTGGATGCCCTGATCACCTCTGATCGTCTGCTGGGCTACCTCCCACTGCATTGT
Source organism: Phacochoerus africanus (assembly GCF_016906955.1). Taxonomy (NCBI): domain Eukaryota; kingdom Metazoa; phylum Chordata; class Mammalia; order Artiodactyla; family Suidae; genus Phacochoerus; species Phacochoerus africanus. The sequence goes on from NC_062544.1 coordinate 97,712,465, forward strand.
GTTCCCAGGAGGCAGGACCACCCTATTCTCAGTGCAAACATGGTGCCCCATGCTGAGCTGTCAGTGAAGACATATTTGCAGAGCTAAACTGAGTGTGTTGAATTCTCAAATGACAAACACTGGACAAACAGACATCTATGCATTTCCCAGGAAACAGGAAATTAAATTGATCCTAATGACCAGGTTGCAATCCAACCAGGGAATGGAGACTTCAGGACTCATTAGTCCAATGAAGTGTGAGGTAAACTTGCTCAAGGGAGAGGTGAACACACCCACTGGAAACACTCATTAGGTTTGATGGCCACTTCACTAGGCAGTCCTCGCAGCCCTGTCAGTGCAGGTGTAGCCATGATGATATACCCAGTCGGTACTGATTCCTTTCAGGCAGTCCAGAGGGAGAGTTTTTCATGAAACTGTCTGGGAAATGGAGCAAGTATCTGGAATGGGAATATTAGCGGCACTGATTTTTCAGTTAGTTGCTATGTGTTCGTGCATCTATAATAATACTACTCTCTGAAATGTGTACACTGGCTTTCCCCTGAAGAGACACAGTTTTTTCACACATATTGAGCCCAGTTTTCCCATTTCTCAAGTTCCTCTCCAAGAGTGTGACTACTTCAAAAGACACATTACTTCTGTAAAGCATCTAGACTTTTATTTACAGACAGACGGCTAATTGCTGGAGGAATCAAGGCAGCTTAATGCCATAAGATAAGACTGGGCTTCCAGAAGCATACTGCCTCCCCAAGACTCTCGTCATCCTTATAAATCATGTGTGAAAGAGCAAACAGCAGGTGGTACATTGCACCGTAGTAGAAACTGAGGATTTTGAGCTGCAACACTTGCTTAGCACATATGCCTATCGTAGTGAGTTGAATAGTGGCCTCCAAAATGTACACTCACCAGAAGCTTAGGTTTGTCCTCTTGGAATAAGGATTTTGCAAACCCTTATCCCAAGAGTAAGAACTTCAAGATGAGACTGTCTCTGGAGTAGACACTAAATCCAATGCTAAGTCCTTTAGTGAGATTGACATAGAAACACAGAGGAAGAAGGCCAGGTAAAGAGAGAGGTGATGGCTAGAAATTTGCTGTTATACGCCAAGAAATGCAAGAGTCATCAGAAGCTGGAGAGGCCAGGAAGGATTCTCCCTGGAGTCCCTGGAAGGGCCAGGGCCCTGAAGACAAATTGAATCTGGGCTCCAAAACTGTGAGACAGTAAATTCCGTTACTTTAAACTACCAAGTTGATGGTAATGTGTAGCAGCAGCCCTGGGGAATGAATATATTCATAAAATCATGGTCCGAGATAACAGCAAACAGATTTGCATCAATCATGGGAGCTGATAGAACTGTGTGTTTGTTCACAAGTATGTATGTGCTTAATTCTCCAGCCCTGACTTTCCTATGTGTATGTCCCCAGATTGGTGACATGGCAAGATAGGGCTTAAAATGTGAACCTAAAAATGGGTAACTCTTTTAAGCAGAGTGTAAGTTCTGAAAGGATTTTTTTCCTTCTCTTCTAGCCCACCTTGTCCCGAGACACCACCCAATATTTAACCACATCACCAGTCTTGGAAAGTAGGAATGTGATAAGAACATTCTTTAAGAACATGAGCTGTGGAGTTAACCAGACTTACCACTCCCTGGACTGTATGACTTTGGCCAAGTTGTTTCACCTCTCTGAGCTTCAGTTTCTTTATAAACTTTGGATAATACATGTAATAGTTTAGCCCAGGATCAGGCACACAGAACTCAAAGTCGAAAGTACTGTGTCAATGTAAAATACATATATGAAGATTGATAGATCAAGAGGTAGATACAGAGATTGAAAGCAATAAGTAGCAGATAGAAGTACAAAACATGGAGTTCCCTGGTAGCCTAGCAGTTAAGGATCTGGCATTGTCACTGCTGTAGCTCAGGCTGATGCACTGGCACAGGTTCATTCCCTGGCCCAGGAACTTCTGCATGCCAAGGACACAGCCAAAAACACATTTAAAAATAAGTACAACACAATACAACTCTGACCACCACTCTATTTCCTACATCATTCATTCTTTGAGGCCTGAGTTAGGGAATTAAATTAGGGAAGATAAAAATCAGAGGAGTTGGAGGAGTAGATAAAGTTGATAGGAAAATCAGTAAGAACCACTACCAAGGGAGAGCCCCAAGGAAAGGCATCTAGGGGCCTCTGGAGCTGCTGAGGGAGGGGGTGGCAGAGAGCAGGACAAACTGGCACAGCTTTCAGTGTCGCTGGTGGTGAGGGAGGTGGGGAGTGTCAGACGTGCCCCTTGAAGAACACGTGGGTGAGGAGATACCAGATGTCATCAATGGGAAAGAGAGAGAACCACCCCCAAGTTGTGTTAGATTCTTCCCCATGTAGCCGCCTGGGGAGGGGCTGGGGGCTCTGCAGAAAGAAGCTGGAGATGCTTCCTTAGATGCCCTGGGCAGCTAAGGGAGAAATCTCAGGACCATGTGGCATAGAGATGCAACTGACCAGACTCGAGGGAATCCCAGAGGACAGATTACCACCCCAAACCCTCTACAGAACCCACAAAATGAGCTCCTCATGAGAAAGCAAGCTTTACAAATCTATCAGGATGAGATAGCACAGAGTCACCCAGCCCAGTGAGAACTAGCCCATTCCTCTGTGTCTTTTCCCTTCTCCCACGTCACCGGGAAAGGACACCCATAGTTTGGGGGGCAGGGAGGACGAACAGGCAGAGAGAGGCAAACTCTCTCTTGCCTTCCCCACCTGCAGGTTTTTATCCTGCAACAGCCTGATTTAGAGGAAGAAAAAAGTTGTACTGTCAAGCCAAGTTGGGATTTGCTTATTTCACAAGGAGGAGTGTTCTAATTCCCGAATGGAAAATTTATGCACAATTTGAAGTGACTGATAACTATTCCCTGAAAGATAAAGTTTCAGCTTTAACACATTGTTAGTCAGAGTTGTTCAACACACGCTTGCCCTTTCTTTAAAGTATAAAATATTTCATAACATCTCATAAAATTATGTAAAAGGCCACCAACACCCACTACTCAAATTTAACCAATGTTGGCATTTGTTACAATTCACTTCATCTTTCTCCCTTTTAAGTCAATAGTTATCTCTAATACAGTGAAGATGTCCCTCTCCCTTGCTTCTGATCCTTAAGATGAAAACCTCTACCCTGAAGTTGGTAAATATAATTGTTATGCATGTTTTCATGAATTCTTTGTGCATGTGTGTCTTGTGTAAGTTGCTGTGGAGGGAGTGGATGGGCAGAAGGCTTAGTGGACAGGGAGACTGGATGAGAGGATAGCACAGTGTCCAGAGAGGGTGATGGCTGTGGCTGTGGGCAGTGGGCAAGATGTCCAGGAGGATGGAGCTCAGAGTGAGAAGAGCCATGTTCCCCCAGGAAGGTGTGTCAGGAAAGGTTGTCATCTACACGGAGGAGGAGAGATCTGGACTGATTCCCAATTCCATGCTTGTCCCAAACACCCATGGAACTTGTTGCCTTTCCTAGCAGTCTCATCTAGGGGTGACTTTACTGGCATCACTTGGCAATGCCTGGAGACATTTTTGATGGTCATAACCGGGGTACTACTGGCATCTTTTGGGTCAAAACCAGGGATGCTGCTGCTACACATCCTGCAATAAACAGTACAGGCCCAACATGTCACTCAGACCCAAATATCAGTAGTTCTACAGCCAAGGAACCCTGCCCAATGCTAATGGTTACCAAAATAAGGCAAACTTGTTGGGGGTTTGTGGCAGCTGTGGCCACAGCATATGTAAGTTCCAAGGCCAGAACACTAGCCACAGCTGTGTCCCAAGCTGCAGAAGTTACAATGCCAGATCCTTAACCCACGGAGTCACCAAGGAACACTGAAATAAGGCCAACATTTTGATTTTTGAAGGCTGGGAATCATTTCATCAGCATGGTGATCAGTATAGAAATTTTGAAAAAGAAAAAGTTTCACCAAGAGATTCAAGCCATGATTTTTACATAAATCACTGTAATTCACTATATATTATTGGAAGAGTTGGGTGACAAAATTTGTGATTCCTCATTTCCAATTACTATACAAGGTGTTATCAGCTGGATGTTGGAGTTCACCAGATCTGGGTTCAAGTCCGATCTCTGTCTTTTATCAGCCATGTGTGGCAGCCAGTGTTCCATCAAGGGATAGAATCACTGTGGGTATTACTGGACATTATGGAAGAAGGGATTGGTAAGAACTAGGGCCGTATACAATTGTGGGAAAAACTAGAGAAGTAAGGTCCAAGGAGAGGAGCTGGAGGATCAGAGAAAAGTCGCTAACCAGCCCTCCTGAAGCACTGGTGAGGTGGGGCGGGGGAGTGGAACCAGGCAGAGCCAGCTGCTGGGATGGGGCCTCATTGGAGGGCTGGTGAGAACGTCAGTGATGGCTGTTGCTGCAGCTGGTCATGGTACTGGGAAGCTGCTGTTGGTCAGCTGGGAAGGCCCGAAAGAAGTGGACAGGGAGAAGAGTTAAGGAGAAAAGCTTGAATCTTCTGGCGGCATCTCTGCCTCCATCGCTAACTGCTACCCACCACAACCATCAAAGAATAAAGGCTGATATTTCACTTCCGTCTTGCAAATCAGAAGCAAATGTCTCTTTTAGTCAACTCTAGCCCAGGACTATGCAAATACAGGGTCTGGGAATATGGCGCCAGTTTAGCCAAGTGGAACCCACTCTCGGGACGTTTTTGGAGCCCGCGTGGGGCTGCGCTTTCGCGAGATTTGGCTCCCAGGTTCGCTAGTAGAGCCGGAGCCAAGACAGCACCGAGCTGGCCATGCCCAGCTTGCAGCTGTGGCTACTGGCTGCCCAGGAGGATTTGGGGAACGTTCCTCCAAGCTAATGAAACCGTTTTTTAGGGGATCCTCTCTGTCCCTCCCATGCTCGCCAATGGCTGCCAAATTCCAGTTGCCCTCAGTGGAATGGAAAGAGGAATATAGACCAGCTGAGGAGGCCCAAGACCCAGTAAGTCCACCGGTAGCACCCAGCAAACCTCTTTTGAGCACGAGGTGCTTTTTGGACATTTTGCCTATTGGTTCTGATATGCGTCTGACGTGGAGGACTGTGTGTGCGTGTGTTGGGAGTGTTTGTTTGGCACTCTGTATATGGCATCCTCACAGAGGATTTGTGACAGTTCTGTCTTCTGATGTGTGTGAGTGTGTATTCCATTTCTGTGATTGGTGTTTTTGTTGCCTTTTGTAAAGGGGAATTTCAAGTTCAATTCATTAGAAAGATTTCAGCTATGAAACTATGACTAAAGAGAAAGAAAGATGATTTAACAGTGTATGACAACAGTATTCTTTAGACTTTTGAGAAAATTGGTTAAGATGAAACTCTTAAAATTTTAAACTGTTTTTTTTTTTTGCATATGCAGTTAAAGAAAGCTAGCTTGATAAAATATTTTTTTCAGAATTCTGATCTTGAGAGAACAAAAATGTGCCTCAGAGAAAACTTGAAGTTAACTCTTATCATATCCTTAAAATACAAACACAGCCCACTTTGCCTGAGACTTCAGCCTTGGGTTCATTAGCAGAACTTAGAGAAAAATAGGTTTTAGTTTATTTGTTTTTCTTGTCTTTTTTTTTTTTTTTCTTGGCCACACCCAACACATGTGGAAGTTCCCTGGCCAGTGTTTGAACCTGAGCTACAGCAGCAACCCAAGCTGTTGCAGTGACAACACTGGATCCTTAACCTGCTGTGCCACAAGGAAACGCAGGGTTTGGGTTTATTAAACACGCACCTTGTACCACATTAAAGAGAAATTGTGCTATGAGAAAAATGTATGTTTTTAGTGGTTATGGAATGTGTTAAGTTTGTCAATCAGAAAATGCTGGTATAACAGTTCAATTACTTGTTTCTTGGGTTTTTTTTTTAAGTATTTAAGGGTTAAAAATTGTAATATGTAAAATAATAAGGGAAGCATTTCAATATGTAAAGCAAGTAGGATATGTGTTGGCGAGAAAAAGTCTAAACAATGGGAGATATTTTTGTTGAGAAAAAAAATGATAATAATTTTGTCCTACAGTTGGTTGTTTCTGGATAGAGAGAAAATTGGACAAATTAATATGGATACAAAAAGTGATAGGTGGTTTGTAAAAAAGGAGCTTTTGAAAATTGAAGTATTGGCTGGTTTACAATGTTGTGTTAATTTCTGCTGCACAGCAAACCAATTCAGTTATACATATATATATATATACACTCTTTTTATTTCATTTTTTTAAATGGGTGTACCCACAGCATAAGGAATTTCCCAGGCCAGATATTGAATTTGAGTCTCAGATGCACCCTATGCTGAAACTACGACAATGCCAGATCATTTAATCCACTGCACCAGGCCAGGGATTGAACTTGCGCCTCTGCAGCAGCCCAAAGCTGCTATAGTCAGATTCTTAACCCACTATGCCACATACACCATTTTTTTAAATAAACATTTTGCATACACTCTTTTTTAAATAAATATTTTCCATTATGGTTTACCACAGGACATTGAATATAGTTCTCTATGCTATACAGTAGGATCTTGTTGATTATCCCCTCCATTTATTATAGTTTACATCTGCTAACCCCAACCTCCCACTCTATCCCTCCTCCAAACCCCACACCCTTGGCAGCCACAAGTCTGTTCTCTATGTTCATGAGACTGTTTCTGTTTCACAGATAGGTTCATTTATGTCATATTTTAAATTCCATATATACGTTATATCATATGGTATTTGTCTTTCTCTTTCTACTTACTTCGCTTAGTATGATAATCTCTAGTTGAATCCATGTCGCTGTGAAAAGGAACTTTGAAAAAAGAATTTTGTATGTTGTCAGGAATGTTTAAAATTAAAATGAATTGAATTAGGTAAATGAATTTTGTTATTAACAGTAAACTGACTCAAGACTAAATTTGTTTTTTCTCTCTCTTAAGAAAACAAAGTCCTCCTGGAGTATTGAGCTGCTTTTGTTAACAGAAAATTCTAATAGAAAGTTATTGTTTTGCTTCTAACCATATTTTTGATCCTAATGCTCAGAATGAAAAAAATTATTTAGTAAAGTTGTCGCAAAATATAACTACTCATGATGTGCGTTGCTGCTGAATTTAAATTTACTGCTTGAAGCATATGTACAATGTATGTGTGACAGTTGAGTATAATTGATAAAATATATGGCCTACAAAATCTTTTGCATAAGCATACCTCAGTGCTTGTTTGTTATGTCTGATTAGCTTTCCCCTAATGTGAATGACTAGACAAATACATAAACAAAAAGTAGGCCTAGCACTGAGGGACGTGAGTGGACCCAAAGCCAGGCAACTGAGCCACTCTGGCAATGCTGGAAAAACATGTTGATTATCAGTGCTTTCTATGGAAAGATTTGTAATTAAAGGGGAAAATGATGGAAAATTTTTTCATATGTTGAGATATGGGGAAATCATTCTGGCTTATACATTATTGAATTTGAACTTTAGTCTAACCAAAACAACCTGTTTATGGCCTATTATACATACATTGTACATATGCTTTAACCGTTAAGAAAAAAATACATTCACAGTACAAAAATGCATTTTGATTATCATCCTCTATGTAATATGCCTTCTAATTTTCAAATGTTTGATCAGGTTCTAGGACAAAGCAATCAAAGAGAGAGGTAATATTTTCAAAACACAAAATACTCATGCTCAGATTGGAATTTGGGATTATTTCCAACACTGTGTCTGTTCCCTAGATTAGGCAGGAATGTGCTCCATTTCAACAGGAAGTAGTCAGAGTGGCTGTTGCCCTGTTCCCTCCAAGAGTTGGGGAAAATTGAAACAGAGATGGAAACTAAAACCAAGTTCTTCTGCCAAATTTGATTAATCTCTCTATCCGAAATTTTATTCCCTTTCTTTTTCTGCACCTGTCCATCCTCTGGATTGAGGAACACCGAAGAAAAGGGGGGATTAAAATGGAGCAGAGCCCTATGGTCCTTCTCCTGCCCCTGCCACTACCATGTCCTCCACCTGCCTTTTGTCTATGGGAAAACTGTAGTCAAAAAATAAGTTTAATCAGAGAAGTGAGAAATGGAAAAGCAGTCAGAAAAGACTAACAATAGTTTGTTAGTCATTAAGCAAAGTCAAGGACCTTTAGTTCCTTCTCAAGAATAGATCATATTCTGAGCCATATCCTATGAGCTCTCTTGTCAATACCGAAACCCCCACCAGGTAGAAGTTAAGAACTGGCCTCAGTGGAATAAATAAATAAATAAATAAATAAATAAATGTATGTTAAAAAAAAAAAAAAAACTGGCCTCAGAGAAATGGGAGTTCCAACCCAGTTAAATTGAAGATTAACTGTACCTAAAACAATCAAGATGATACTGGTCAGATCATTGCATGGACCAATTTCAAGAAGACTGTCAGAGCCAACTGCTGTTTCTGCATGTAGCCCCCTCCCTCCCATATAATAGCTCTTGCCCACTGGTCATCAGTGGTAGGGAGATGGCCTTTGGATAGGAGTTCTTTCCCACCCCCACCCTTATTGCTGGTGTTCGAAATGTAGCAAACTTTCCTTTCTGCCAACCTTGCCTTAGATTTGCTTTAGAGCGGCAAGCAGCTGGACCTACTTTTAGTAACAATATGACCTCGGACAAAGACATCGCCCCTGTTTTAGTTCTCTCATCCATGAAAAGGGGGAAATTTATTCTCTTCCTTCCTTTCTCCTGGGAGGAATGGGAATAGACCCAAGACAGGACTTTGTGAGACCTGAGAGCCTTTTGGGAGGAAAATGCTCTCACAATGGAAGGTAATCTGCACCTTTATGATGTCATGTCTTCTCCGCAATGAGAAATACTTCCTTTAAAGAACCACTGGCCGTAGTTTATCACAGAGCTGGGGTTTTTTAGGTCATTTCTCCCTCCCAGTATCAGGCACTGATCAGCAAATAGGTTTATGAAGAGGGACTGCTTGCCTGCTACTGTTCATAATTTCCCATGCAGGAGCAGCAGCCAGAAGTGACAGCCAAGCCTCCCAGGAGAATTGCTGAATTTGCCAAGGAGCTAAAATGCACCTCATAGTTTATGGATTAAACCATTATGCTTACTGCTGTCACCATCTCCATTTACAGAGCAGCTGGATGTCAAGATCTTCCCCAGGATCTTGCAGGGTGTAGCCCTTAGCAGCCCCTCCTCTCTCCTTCCTTCCCCCTCCACCCACAGCATAACCACCACCAACCCACACTCCTGTAGAGTCATGGAACGTTAACAGTGGTGCAATCATTCTAACCCCTTTATCTTTCCAGTGCAGACACTGGAGTCTGGAGATATGAAAACCTCCATCAAGGTCACAGGGTAGGTAAAGGCAAGGACAACAGTTGGTCCTAGGATCCCTCAGTGCATGTTTTCCCCTCGACACCACCAGAAAAATGACCCGTGTTATTGAGTCTGGTCTCCCATCCCTGCCTCATTTATGCTCACAACCTGAATCAACACAGGAACTCAGAGCTGCATGAAAGACCAAGTCTTCAAATGCACCTGGCTGATCCAAGAGAAAGGCTGCCTTTCAGTGATTGATTATTTAGTTACGGCTTCCTGTTGCTTGGCAAAATCCATCATAATTGTGTTCTCTTCAGTCTCCCCTTTTCCATGGAGTCAAGGTGAATGTACAGAACTGCTATAGCTCTTTCCTCATGAAATATGCCCTTGGGCTGCAAGTTTCCAATTATATGCTTTGGTGAGGTGTTCTTTGTTGGAGAAAAATTAAAATAAACTGGAAGAAATAAGGGCCATATGTGACCCCAAACATTTCTTCCCAGGTGGCCTCTCCCATGAGAGTGTTTTGGGCATTGACCTGGGGTCTACTTCCCAGTAACCCTACTCACCACCAGTGACCCTTTTTTCCTAACATCTGTCTTGTATTCAGTGGGGCCTAGCCTTTCACCTCAAAATGCACAGGCCTGTGAAACTTCAAGGCTAAGAGAAGAAATATGTCATGTCTTGCTTTACTCCCAGCTTCTCTTCTGGGTTCCTCTATCCTGCTCTTCCTCATCTGCCTCTCAGCCTCCTCCTGCTCCCTTACCCCCTCCCTATCTGGCACTAATGCCCAGCACTGTGACTGAGATTCACCTTAAACATCCTTTTATTCAAGCAGATGAGACATAGTGACCGTTTTCTGTATTAGGTGCAAATGGGTATTCAAGGGCAAGGAAAACAGATGTGGTCACCATAAGCCCTGCCTGTGCCTGAGTTTCCTTGTATATAAAATAGGGATAGGTGATAACAGTATCAATCCAGTCACTATGAGGATCAAATGAGTTAATTTGATCTTAAAAGAGGCCCTTAAAAGAGTCCCTAGCACAAAAAAAAACCATCTAACAGATGTTAGCTTATATGATTGTCCTGATTGTTATCTAGAACAACAAGACGTTTATCAAGGAATCACAAAAGCAAAGGTAAAATTATAAATGGTTCTCTGAAGGAGAGAACCTAGGAGGTTCTCTAGGAGGGTGCTGCCAGGATGGTGTCTGCAGAGGGTGCAAGCCACTCAGGGGGCTCAGAGAAGACTATCTGGAGGAAGTGAGCTGTGAGCTGTGATCTGAAGGAAGAGTAAAAAGCAGTGGGCACAGAAAGAAGAAGAAACTTTTTAGACAGTGCAAAGGTCCTGAGGCAGGAAATTACATGATGAGTTCAAAGGTCTCCAAGAAGGCATGTGGGGCTACTACAGAGACAGCATGATGCAAAATGAGATGAGGAAGTCAGGTAGAAGGGTCAGAGTAAGCACAGCCTCCTGGTGCATTTTAAGGAGTTTTCTTTATCCCAGGAACACTAGGAAGCCACTGAAAGATTTTAGGCACAGTATGACCTGATCAGATGTGGATGTAGTGGTGACCTGATCAGATGTGCATGTTAGAGAAAAAACAGTCTGTTCCTAACCTTTTCAGCTTTGCTCTTAGAAGCCCTCCCCGGCTACAGCTTCTCCTTGCCCAAGGCACTGCACCATTTCAGAAATGGGTAGGGAGGCACCGCTCTCATAGACACTCACGTGGACCCAGGATTGTGCAGTATCCACTCTGCACATCACAGGCAGTGGCCTTCCATCTGCTCCTTGGATTGAATTTCTCCCCAGAGCTCCAGTTACACCTTGTAGTCATCAGGGCCATGGTGGGAAACACAATCCAGCACCTGGGTGAAGAACTACCAATGAAGGAGCTTCTAACAGGGTTGCAGGCAGGTTTAAGGAGCCTGTATGTGATGCTGTGGCCCCAGAGACCAGCAGCGACAGGAGAACATCACACCCGCCTCACTCTCAGGGCTCTGACACCCCTTGAGAAATGCTGCCTTCACCCTACCTTTGCACTTTCCTCATTCTCCTCCTCCCTACTAAGAGTCAGCATTTGGATCTCTTTTCATGAGGTCAAGATTCTGATACCCCACTGTATCCTTTCATTCTTCAGTGTTAATTCTCAGATCTGAATCATGCAGCTCAAACGAAAACTTATTTCAAACTGTGCCTTCTTGGAGACTCAGAATAAAAGTCTCTTTTATCTCAAGTGCCTAGTTCCCACAAATCAAAATCAGCTTGGCTTTCAGACTGTTGTTACAGCCATGGATGCTCGAAGCCCTTAAAAGTCAAAGATAACAATGATATCTTTGTTCTATGCCATGTCCAGCCTCCTCCTAAAGCAAAGAATACTATCGATTTGGACGGGGGATGAGAGGAAGGATAACTAGAAGCATCTGGGGATTCCTAACATGAAAATATGTCTATTTAAAAACATGGTCTTGCTCTGTTCATAAGTCTGAAAGGTTCTGCTTAAAGGAGGGCCTGGGGTCACACTGACTCCCTGCCCAGGAGTGTGTTTACTTCTTAAGAAGGATGATAGAAATTATCCTGTTTAAGCTTTTTAAGGTACAGTTCACTCTAGTCATGCTTCCCAAAGAGGAATTGTCAACCATCACTTTGGCTCAATTGGAATGTCCCTGGAACTTCTCAGCAAAAGTTTTACAAGTAACGTCTTAAATTACTCTTAGACCTAAAGCCCTCCAAGGTGTTTAAATGTTTATTTTGTGGGGACTGACTTTTCCTAGTATGCTGGGAATCTGTGATGCAGATGGCCTCAAAGTTAGTCAGAGACATTCAGCAAGGGAAATAATTCAGCTAGTTACCCTTAACCCTGCCACCGAGGACAGGGTAGCCACCTTCTGGATTCCAGTGGTTCGTAAAAGGAAATGAATCCTATTCACTGGATGTAGAGAACAAGGAAGAAAGAACTAAAATCGCTCACCCCATTCAACTGTATTTTCCACTCCTGGCCAAAGGGGAGGGAGTCTCACAGTTTGGGTCAGATGGAGGTAGTAGGCCTTGGAAACAAACTTAATAAACCTTCTTGGGCAATGGCCACATTGTTGGCCCACTTAGGAGGTTACTTTAGTAATTCATAATTCACAAAAGCTTCACACTTGTCCATTTCCCCCAAGGCTGTTGTAATGGAATGAGAGACTTATTTCTCGTTGACTAATTAGCTCCTAAAACCCACTCTTTAGAAGGAGATGCCTAATTATTATTGGCTCAACTGCCTTATCTTATTCAGGGAGACAAAGTTTAATAACTCCAGGAATTAGAAGTCTGTCAGGCTTTCTCTTCAGTGTCTGGGGGGGCTTTTGTGTGTGGAAGGAAACATACACTAGTATTTGTATTTTGTTTAGTGCTCAATTCATTCGACTCATATACCTAATAAAGGACGTTTTGAAAGCCTTTTATTTTTAAGCATTTAGTCATTGATTACGTGTTTGATTAATTCAGTTCCCTCACACAATTTAAACAGCAATTACCGATGGAGTTTGGCTGATTCTTTTAAAAGCTTTCAATGCCCTTAAAGAACAGACAAAAGAAACATAGTACAATGATTTCATAAACTATTTAAAACTCTTTGACCAAAAACCCCAAAACAAAACAAAACACCCAAAGTGCTAAAATCAGGAACTTAATCTTTTTCCCAAAAAATGCTTATCCTTTTCAGAGGTTTCAAACTCCACAGCTTACTAGGGCTTCAGTAATCCTAACAGAGACCATTTCAAAAATATCCTAGAGTTTTAAGTGATTCTACTGGACCCAGAAAGAAATGAAATTCATCTCAAAAATGCCTAGAAGGCAGGTGCTAGATTGATGACCTGGTGACTTTTGCCCAGAACATAGGATTTGGTCTGGCAGTCCTCTGATGACCAAGCTAAATATATATTTTGTCAGAGTTTTCACTTATGGGACACTTATACCCATGTCTTTCATTTCTGAGATGAGGAGTCCCTCCCAAGGTGAATTTCTTTAAGTTTCAACTTACAAGTCAACCATTCTTGTTGTCCTGGCATTACAAAATATTGACCTGGTTTATTGGCAATATTAAAAATAATATGTATTTCAACCACTTTGGAAATCATTTAGGGTCTCTTATAGAGTTAAACCCACAGCTACACTGTGACTCAGAAATTCCACTCTTAAGTATTCACCCAAGAAAATAAAAACATGCTTACAAAAAGATTTGTTACAAAAGTCCATAATAGTTTTTTTTTATTTCACTTGTTCTTTTTTTATAATGATTTTTATTTTTTCCGTTATAGCTGATTTACAGTGTTCTGTCTATTTTCTGCTGCATAGCGAGGTGACCCAGTCACATATACATGTATGCATTCTTTTTTCTCACATTATCATGCTCCATCACAAGTGACCAGGCATAGTTCCCAGTGCTATACAGCAGGATTATGTTGCTTATCCATTCCAAAGGCAATAGTGTGCATTTATTAACCCCAAATTCCCACTCCATCCTCCTCCCTCTTGGCAACCACAAGTCTATTCTCCATGATTTTTTTTTCCCGTGGAAAGGTTCATTTGTGCCCTATATTAGATTCCAGATATAAGTGAAATCATATGGTATTTGTCTTTCTCCATCTGACTTACTTCATTTAGTATGAGAGTCCATCCATGTTGCTGCAAATGACATTACTTTGTTCTTTTTTCTGATCAAGTAGTATTCTATTTTGTATATGTACCACTTCTTAACCCAATCATCTGTCAATTGACATTTAGGTTGTTCCTATGTCTTGGCTATTGTGAATAGTGCTGCAATGAACATGCAGATGCATGTATCTTTTTCAAGGAAAGTTTTGTCTGGATATATGCCCAAGAGTGGGATTGCTGGGTCATATGGTAGTTCTATGTATAGTTTTCTAAGGTACCTCCACATCATTTTCCATAGTGATTGTACCAATTTACATTCCCACCAACAGTGTAGGAGGGTTCCCTTTTCTCTACACCCTCTCCAGCGTTTGTTATTTGTGGACTTATTAATGATGGCCATTCTGTCTGGTGTGAGGTGGTACCTCAGAGTAGTTTTGATTTGCATTTCTCTAATAATCAATGATGCTGAGCATTTTTTTCATGTGCTCGTTGGCCACTTGTAGATCTTTTTGGGAGGAATGTCTATTCAGGTCTTTTTGCCCAATTTTCAATTGGGTTGTTGGCTATGAAAAAGTCTGTAACAGTTTTATTCATGATAACCCCAAACTGGAAACATTATGCATCAATAAGAAAATGGAATAACAATTTGTGGCATATTCATACAATAAAATACTACTCAGCAATTAGAAAGAATAAACTGTGATATGTACCAGGATAGATTAATCCCCAAATATTATGTTGAGAGAAAGAAGCCAGGCATGAGAGTAAATACTGTACAATTCCATTTATACAAAATTCAAGAGTGGGCAAAACTATCTATGGTGATAAAAACAAGAACAGTGTGGAGTGGGAATAGACTGGAAGGAGGTATGAGGGAAACTTGGGCTGATGCAGCATTTTATATCCTGATTGGTATATTGGTTTCATTGGTTACATTTGTCTACTCATCCAGCTATATATACTTAAGTCCTATTCATTTCCTCATACATGCATTAAACATGAATCATACAAAAATGTATGCTCCTCAGAAATATATGTGTATGTCTATATATATAAAACATATATAGTACAGACACACAAAAGCAACAAAATGTCTGGAGATACTGAAAATGACTAAGGCAGCAAGGACTTGAAGGGAACAAAATCCAAGAAGAAAGGGTAACTCAGAGAGTTAAATTTGGTTTCATTTGTCCTTCTGAGGCATTTGCTGGTTTAAGAATGGAGAAAATCTGAGAAGCAGAGTTTGGGGCAGTGGGGTGGAGATGGGGCACAGCCTAAAATGGGAGAGGAATTTGGGTTCAGGGCCCAAATTCCCTGTTAGGGGGAAACCTTGGTAAACAGGTGTAAGTTATGATTGGGACTTCCCAAAGGGTTACACTCAAAGAGTCAGTTAAACCCAAAACAGATTGGCCCACCAGATTGAAGCCCAGGTTCAAATCAACTCAATCCTCAACTAGACTAAAGGAATCTTTCTCTATCCCAGTTGCCTGACAAAAGCAGACACAAACCCTTCTAGTCAAAAATAACATAGTCCATAGCCTTAAACTATGGTTAAAACTCTATGTAAATAATGTCTATCTTTCAATATAAAATAGCCAGACATGCTAAAATACAAGAACTAATCAAAAGTCAAAAGAAAATGTGTACCAAAAAAACCCCACAGAAGATCCAGGTATTGAAGTTATAAGACATGACATTAAAATAAATGTGATTAATATATCCAAAAAAATCAAATATGATAGAGAATTTCAGTAAAAAGCCAGAAACCATAAAGGAAGAACCAAATGGAAAAGAACTGATATATTCAATAACAAATTAAGGCACAATCCATGCTGTACAGTAGAAAATTGAAAGAACACTGTAAACCAGCTATAATGGGAAAAAAAATCATTATATAAACAAAAAAATTAAGGGCACAATAGATTAGTTTACTAGTATTTTATTAAAATATAGAACTGTTAAAATAAGTAGGATCAGCTTGAAGTTGCTTTATCTGAGAAACGAGTGAGTTTGTGGTTAGCTATCCTTTTCAAGCTGTTGGCCAATTTATAATTTTATAATACATGCTTGGGTTCTATTTTTAAATAGTTAATGTGCATGACTGCTGTATTATCTGCTGGGCTCTTCTACTTGGTTAACATATGAAACCACTAATACTGATCAATTTTTCCTGTTTGGGGGTACTGACATTGCCTTTTCCATTCTTTTTTGGCTTAATGACAAATTTTGTTCATTTCTTCTTGTTTCTACAGAAAACAATATATATCTATGCTCTTAGATAATCTCAAGTATAGAAAACATCCACATAAATCCGTATGTCATGATTCATTTAAAATCAATAAAAATGAAACATAAATGTATATTCATCCTTTTTTTTTTTTTCTTTTTTGGCCACCTTGCAGTATATGTCATTCCTGGGCCAGGGATAAGATCCAAGCCCCAAATGTGAACTAAGCTGCAACTGTGACCTAAGCTGCAGCTGTAGCATGCCAGATCTTTAACACACTGTGCTGGGCTGAGGATAGAACCTGCATCCCAGTGCTCTCAAGGCACTGCCAATCCCATCGCTCCACAGGGGAAACTCCTATTCATCCTTCTTTTGTATTATATGTTCCTTTTTGTGTACTTTAGGTTAAATTTCTCTTTTATCATGTCCAAAAGTCATGGCTTCCTACCAGTCTGACTGGTTTCAGTTGGCTATTAATATTACTTTTATTGTAATTGATAATAATAATAGGTATGCCCGTTTAAATCACCTCTTAATTCTTTTCTCTGATGTTCTTAGAAACTTTCTTGTTCTTTGTAACCAAACTTTGTAACTTTGTTTCAGAGTTATCCTTATTTTCTCTTACTCTAAGACAGTGGTTTTCAGCCAGGAGTGAGTTTGTCCCCCAAGAGACATTTGGCAGTGTCTGAAGACATCTTTGGCTGACATAGCTAAGTGGGAGCACATCTGGCGGGGAGGTGAGGAGAAAGTGGAAGGGTGGCAGTGGTGCCACTGGCATCTAGAGGACAGATGTCAGGGACACTGCTGAACATCCTATAATATGTAGGACTGCCCCCACAAGTTGACATTTGACCACAAATGTCAATGGTGTGGAGGTTAAGAAAGCCTGACTAAGACATAATCAAATAACCTGGAAAGGTTCTCTGGAAGGTATAAGAGTTTTAGAGCTGCTATGGATGAATATGCTACTGCCACTGTTACTAGGCTGATAAAAATTTTTAAGGTCAAGATCAAATTATAATCTACAAGTTATCTCACCATATTGTACCTTTCTTATAATATGTAGTTTTATCAGCCATTAAGACTTTCTCCTACATTGGCAGAAACAGTCTTGTGATCAAGAGGGACCCATTTGAAGTAGACTTTATGTAACAGATCTTAAGATTCACACAATGACAATCTTTGCCATCCTTTTCTCATTCTTCAAGGAAAAATAATTACAAAGAGAACTTGAAAAACTGTGAAAAAACTCAACATAATCTTTCTACGGATTAATCATACTGCCAGGAAACAGGTTTTCTTGGTTGGCAGACAACACTTTGGATGTTACTTAAAGAAAATGGCACATATTAACAAATTTCTACCTTTCAGATTCTGATAAAAGAAAAAAAAAATATGGCATTTCCCAGCCTTTTAAAAGACATTCCTAACTGGAGAATAAGAAACGTTGAAACTTAATTTGTGGTACAATAATCTTTTAAACCAAGCCATTAAACTCAATTTCCACCCTAAATAAATTTGCCTGACTTTCTCGATGTCCACAAATACACATATTCACATGTGCAAACATCCCTCCCCCATCTCAACACCTACCCCCACCCCGGGGGGGGACACACACATACACACACACACAAATTTCACTTGCTCTCCAGTCTTTAAAGTTTTTGAGTCAAACATTCTATAGACCATACATGTTTCTGGTCTTCCCTATTTAAAGGGGAAGCAATGAACCCAGTCAGATTCAGATTCACTATTGAAAACTTACTTCAAACCAACTGACTTGGTAACTAAGACACTGTTACAGTCTGGTGCTCTCCACTGAAAAGATGAGTGGACAGAATAAACCCCTTGTGGGCATTGGTATTGTTCCTTTAGGCAGCAGGTTACAAATTCAAGTGTGAAGTCTGTATTCTTTTACTCAGATTTTCATCTTTTTATTAGAAAACTGAAACCAGTCTTCATCAGTGCTGCATTTTCAGCATATGAGATGGAGAAAACAACAGCCACAGATCAGGCAACCTCCAAAGATAAACATGACATCCATATTCACTTACCACTCCAGGACCAGAATGAGTTTTAAAAATTATAGCCACAGAATGGTAAAAAATACTAAGGGCAGGAAACAAATTTAAGCTACTCTTTGTCGATTATATATCATGCCAGTGTGTACTCAGTCATGGTTGTTTGTACAGAAAACAACCTCAATTCAAAGTGTGAGTTAGGTGTTAGGTAATTAGGATGGGTGCAATGAATTTTAGAAGGTCATCACTCCAACTAGAAAGGAGAGCAAAACCATTTGTAAAGTCATTACATATGTGCCTTGAAGGAAGATGTCAAAGTGTTAGAGAGAGAGAGAATGAATCTCATTGAATCGTTACAACAGCTGTGTAAGGTAAGTTTCAGCATCCAAATTTTAAAGATGGGAAAATTGATACTGAGTTAGGATAACTTGGCTAAGAGTTTAAATTCAAACATACACACTCTGACTCTAAAGCCCTGATTCTCTTACTTTGTCAGGGAGTCCACAGTAGAACTCACAGTTGAGAAATCAGGATGAGGAGAAGTATATATTCTGGAAAAAATGTGTGTACATTGATCTTGATTTAAACATGTGAAACAGGCACAAGAATCTGAGCTGATAAGAGAATACTTCCAAATGGAAAAAAGTTGAGTGAATACCACCTCCTTTTATTTACATAATTGAATTTTGAATATTAGATTTAATCAAAATGAATAGAGTAAAATACTAGGTTTCATATGGAATTGATGACAGACCTTATGTTGTAGAGATAATATAACTGCATAGAAATTGGAGTAGTTCATAATTTTAATTAAATAGTTTTCATAAAAGCTCTAGAAATCCAAATACGATAGTGACATTTGTCAAAAAAGACACTTTCAGTGTGAGATTTTTAGTAATGGATAGCATATGTCTATGCCAACATTTTCCACATTGTACTCCATGGATGATCACTCTTAAAATAGGACTCCAGGATTCAAATCATTTGGATAAAGACTTGTTGAACAACACAGAGAATTTCTTTTTGGCATGTATGTAAATATAAATCTCTAAAAAGGAGGCAGAGTAGGGCAGGATATTCAAACTTCCTTGTCTGTTGGATGCTGGTTTCACAGAGCACATATCAGGGCATGTTTTCCATAAGGAAGAATTTGGGAAATGCTTTGTCTATATGCAATTATTGACTAAGAAAAAAGTTTGGCAGGAGTAAAGAATATAAAAGTTGAGGAGAACATTGCATTGCTCAATAACCTTCGTAAGACATCATGTCTTACTTTATTCTTTCACCTTTGGGCCTGAGAGGACCTGGGTACTCCCCAACAGGCATTAACAGGAGAGTCCCACTGTCTTCAGTGGCTATAACTCAACTTCTTTGACCTTCATTAGAATGAAGGTGTCCAAACTTGGGACTATTGACCTCATAATTATATATGGCTTAATGTTTCCTTTTCCCCTCAAATTAAAGTAGGAGGCCATTTATTCCACCTGATTTCATTTTAACAACTTCCTATTGATCTTTGGGGAGATATGAGGAAATCATGGGGAAAAGATTTTGAAGCGCAGTTGGCATGAATGTAGATTTAAATCTTTTTATCATGATGGATTTGAGGCATGTTTTATGCATTTGATTTTAGTTCATAGACTGCCCCCATAGTGTCCAATAAATGATTTGGGGTAACTTTTAAGTGGACAGATATAAAAGTTATGAGGAAGTGCCTGAAGAGGTATGAAAAGATAGAATTTCACCTTCGGATTCCCTTACTCTCATCATAACCTCGAAGGGATTCTTTGTCTTCTGTAACCAGTTTTGATAGTTCTCAGGGAGCAGTTGGAAATTGTTTTCTTATACAGCAAGAGAATGAGTCAGATTTCAGAGCAGAAGTGTCCATACAATTGGGATGCGGGCCGTGAAGCCTCAGAGAAATGCTGCTTCCTGGAAATTCAGTCATGTCATTTAGCATGTCGATGCTGATTATGGAAAAGAAGCCAATGGGTAAGAGAATTCACACTGATTGAGCACCTACTGGGTACTAGGCTCACTATGCAACTGCCTTCCCAAGATTAGACTTTTAATCCACATCACAAGCCTGCAAAGTAGATATCATTGACCTCATTCCAGACCAAAAGGCAAAATAATGACAAGTTATAAAGCTGGGAGTAGCAGATCCCAACCCCTAAATTGTTTAATTGTAAAGTCCACGTTCTAATTAGAGGTTGGGATTAACATATACATACTACTATTTATAAAGGATATAATCAACAAGGACTTACTGTATAGCACAGGGAACTATACTCATTTTTTTTTGTCTTTTTGCCATTTCTTGGGCCGCTCCCACAGCATATGGAGGTTCCCAGGCTAGGGGTTGAATCAGATCTGTAGCCACCGGCCTACGCCACAGCCACAGCAATGCCAGATCCGAGCCGATTCTGCAACCTACACCACAGCTCACGGCAACGCCGGATCCTTAACCCACTGAGTAAGGCCAGAGATCGAACCTGAAACCTCATGGTTCCTAGTCAGATTCGTTAACCACTGAGCCACGATGGGAACTCCTATACTCAATATTTTGTAATAACCTATAATGGAAAAGAATCTGAATATATATCATTTAATCACTTTGCTTTACACCTGAAACTAACACAGCATTGTGGGAATCCACTATTTTTATTATTAAAAATAATAATAAAATATAAAGTCTATGTACTTCTGATATAAAGTACTGCCTTCGGTGAAAGTTTGGCCTTAACCCTTGGGGTTTTTTTCATATAATATTTATGATAAGGCCAAGAACTAATTGAGCAGCCCACCCTTTTCTGGAGGCCGTAAGGAGAGTCATGACTTGAGAAATAAAACTAATCATTTAAGAAAGAAACATGTCAAAAGTCATTAACTTCACCTCAGCTTGGGTGCCCATCAAAAGCAGAATCCAGGGCCTAAATGCTTAGCGGAGTTCTTCAGTGAGTGTGTCACATGCCAAGACATTGTGGATTCAGAGATCAAATTAAATGGCCCCCAGCCTCAAATGTTCACAGCACTATGGGATCACACAGGCAAGTCTCCTTTTCCTACAAAACAGGAGTAGAGTGTAATTTAAAGGCAAATGGGTTTGATTTTTTTCCCCTTTTTGATTGACATAGAAATAAGCACAAATGTAAGGTACAAAGCTTGGTAAACTTTCACATCTGTTTACACATGTGTAACCATCACTTAAGTTGAGACATAGGTCCTTTCCAATACCCCAGAAGGTTTCCTTATACCCCTCCCAATCAGCACCATTCCCCAAAGTAAACACTAGTCTTATTTCTAGCACAATAGATTAATTTTGCTCATTTTTGAACCTCATGTAAAGGAGTCACACAGTACATGGTCTTTTGAATCTGGCTGAATTTACTCAACATTGCATTAGTGAGGGCCATCCATATCGTTGTGTATAACAGCTGTTTATCCTTTCCTGTTGCCGGGTAGTTTGTAAATGCAACACAATTTATTTATCCATTATACTGCGAACAGGCATTTGGGTTGTTTCCCATTTTGGCTATTAAGAATAAAGATGATATGAATAGTCTTATACATGTCTTTTAGTGGCATTTGTTAGGCTTTAATTCACCTCCAGGCAGTCTTCCAAAAACATCTGTACACAGTTATTTAACCAATGTGGACTCCTACATGCAATGGAGGAGACTTCCCATCGTTCCACATCCTCACCAACATTTGGTATGGTGAGTCCTTTTAATTTTAGCCATTCTAATGGCGAGGTAGTAGTAGCTTTTGTGGTTTAAATTTCCATTTACCAGTGGTCTAATTATGTTAAACACCTTTTCATAAGCTTATTGGCTATTTGGAGTTCCTTTCCTGTGGAGGACCTGCGGAAATTTTTAAAAATGAGTTTGATGCTTGTGATGAGCCAACTTTATCTCCAACTTCACGTTGCAGAAGATTTACTCAAAGTCTGTTTTCTTCTCTACAGCTCTTCCCCTCCCTCCATCCTCCTGCCTGCCCCCCTCTACACACAAGCTCGCTCTCCCCACCCACCATGAAAAGCTTATCTCAGCTAGAGACGGGAAACAATATTTTAGGCTCAACAGGAAAACCCAATTTCATTTAGAAAACTGAAATAGATGATGACACTTCACAAGGGTTCATCTCTGGCTGCTTGTTTTCTGCTTAATGCCTGTTTCACATCTTTATTACAGCTCTGTGATTTACCATTCTAACATAAAAGAACCAAGTGGATGCTCTCTCTCCCAGTGCACCAGAAATATGGCATTACATATATTTAAAAAACCTAAATCACTGTGAGCCCTGCAAAAAATACCCCAAGTATTGATTTAAACATGTCTTCTTGCAACATGCCCCCCTGCACACTGTGGGGAACATAAAGCAACCCATAAATATTGTGGAAGGGCCACTCATTTTCTATTTTGCTGTCACCCTCAGCCACAGAACCATTCCTCCCTGGGTGCTCCCAAGATTTGAAATCCACAAGCAGGGTGGCTGAGAGCAGGAAGCTCTGGTTTAAGATTGCTGCAGGCCTTCTGCTGACAGTGCTGCCTGATCTCCCTTTAGGCTATTTCTGAAAGTAATAATAAGCACTGATTTCTTCCACAATGGAGAGTTCAAAGAATTTCTACATTAATTCATTAATTCGACAGTAGCCTTCTGAGGTAAGAGTTTGCTATCCCAGTTTCTGAGCAGGAATTTAGGACCTGGGGTATATGTGTGTTCCAGGTCATGAAGAAAAACAAAAAACAGAATGAAGAGAAGCTGCTTGAAATCCTTTTCCATCACTGACCTATGGAGCCAAAAGGAGCCATCTAATAGAAACCGTTGTCTTCAGGTGAAGAAGCTCAGACCCAGTGGGCTTGTGGGGTACTGCCCAAAGTCACACAGAGAAGGAGTTGGGGTTCCCACCCAAGATCAAGTGAAAACTTCATGACTGTAAAGGGCAAGACCCAGGTTTTCTGACTTTCAATCCAACAATCCAAGAGATTCAACAACAATAACATCCAAGTAAAGGGAGCCTTAGGAAGAAAAGATGAATTATTATCATCCTCAAGATTCCAAGGTAATGAAACCAAAGTTTAGCTCAAGATTTTGGAGGGACTTTTGCCTCTGGTGGGTCAATTAGGGAATTAAGCAGTGGATCAGAAATCAGATCTGACTGGTGCCAAAGTCTTCTCTGAACCACCACCTCCCTGCTAGTAGGTAAATGTTTGAAGTACTTTATAATGCTCTAAGAAAGTACTCTGGAATTCTAAACAAGTGGTTTAAGGGTGGAGTGGGAAAGCCTTTTTCTTTTCATTTCATACCCTTTTTTACTGTTGGAATACTTGTTAACCATTATGCACATATTATTGTAATTGTTTTTTTTTTTTTTAAGAAGAAGTGGTTGACATATTTTCAGGATTGTCCTGAACTATAAAATGCCATTTAATTAAAATAAAAAGAAAAAAAACTAAATTATTCTCCCTGCTTAAATTTTTTGTCCCCATTAGAGCATTATTTTATCTTCTTTATACCCAGACTCTCCTCACCCCATTTTCTCTGACTGTATTTTTTCATATATCCTGTGGGTTTGTTACTTGACAATAATAGCTAAAAATATGCCTGCTTCTGCCCACTCCCAATTTATTATTTTTGTGAGCTGTCGCTTCATACAGTTTCTCCTTATTATGAAGAATTTGCATGGTGCTTTGAGACACTTATTGATCACCTGCTGTATACCAAGCACCTTGTGACTCTACTGACCAAGAAGTCTGACCCTTAAGCACAGTGCTACCACGGCATCAAGAGATACATAATTAAGTCAGCTAAGATGTGCTTGGAGGACACGTAAGAAAGTAAAGTAAATCTGTGGATAGAGTCAGGGAAGGGTTCATAGAAGTGACCTTTGACATAGGTCTTGAAGGATGAAACGAGTTTTCCAGAAGTCAAAGCAGAAACATGTCACTCTAAGTATGTACAGAGACAAGTGATGTGAAGAATGAGGTGGAGAAATAGACTCACCAGGGTTTTTAAGGGCTGCTCTCCAGAAGGAATGAGGTAGTCCAGCTGGGAAACCAGAGAGCACCAGGCAGGTGAGGTGGTCATGGGAGAAGGGGAACCAGGGAGCAGCATAGAGTGAGCAAGCAGAATCAGAAGGGGGAGAAACCCCCATGCAGGACAGGGGAGGAAAGAGAGGAGGAGAGGGGGCTTTAGGCCATTTCCCCATATGAGGTCTGGATAAATTCCTGCACCACCTTCCAAAAGGAAAATCTGCTTTCAGTCTAGAGACATCCTCTTTGGTGACAAAACTATATAAAGTCATTCAAGGATGTGATAATCGTACAAATGGGATCATGGATACTTTAGAGGGCACATGAGGGGTGGTGATGGGAGCCTCTGGAGTGTCAGCAGTGTCCTGCTTGTTGACCTAGGCAGTGACTACAAGGGTGTTTGCCATATAAATAACTCACTAGGTTGCTTGTTTTGGTAGTTTCAGGATTTATGGTTTTTTTAAAAAATAAGAATTGACTAGCATCTGGATTAAAGATGCATCTCATTTCTTAAGGCCTCAGGATGGGTTGTGGGTGTGTGGGGGTTGGAGATAAGCCTCCAGGGGTCAGCCACACCCTGGTCACACAGGGTCATGGTCCTCAGAGAAGTCAGAAGGGCCCTGTGGTGGGTGAGTGGCACAAAAGAGGTCCAGAGTGTGATAGAGAAGGGAGGGAAGCAAGTGAGGAAACTCACAAGACCCCAGGGCAGTGGGTCCATCCTGGAGTTAGCATCACAGCCTCCGCAAGCTCGGCGACAATGGCGGGAGTTTTTGCTCAGAGAGCAGCACCATTCTGGGCCAAAGGAGAACCAAGCCCTCCCTTCTCCAATGTGGAGCGACCCAAGGGCACTTCCTTAACAAGGGCTGATCTTCTTTCCAAAAAGAAGCAGAAGAATGGAGCCACCCTATCTGATCTTCCATCATGGCTGGGACAGGGTGTTCATTCTGGCTCTCTGGCCTAGCACCCTCGAAGTGCTGTCCCCTAGGAACGAAGGCCACTCTCTAATGGCTTGGGGAAGGAAGCACACACAGTGCCCTGTGGTGAGACTGAGGACATTTGCATCTTCCAACCCCACCCACCTGAAGACATACCACACAGGCAGCCCCAGCAGCATGGCTGTTCTCAGCATCCTTCTCACTCTGCTCAGGCCCCCACTTCCCTCTTCATCTTGACCCTGCAGTGTCAACACCATAGGGTCGTCAAAAGAGTGCTTGCCTCCCAAGATCAGACTGAACTGGATCCCAGGAGATTAGGCATTCCCTTGACCTCTAGTAAGTTCCTTAGTCCCTCTGGTCCTCCCCTGTGCAGGGAGGACACATCTCGCTCCATGGGCTCATGCACCACCCAGTCTTCTCCATGACAAACCTGACTCAGATACTTACTAGACACTCTGTTGTTTTTAGAGCTAGGTAGAATGCATAAGCACCAAAAACCTGGAATGGATAAGCTCCCAAAATAATCAACAAGGCCTAAAGGTGGTAAGAATGGGGAAGAACTAGAGTTCTTAAGTCCTGGTGGGAAGTTGAAGTGGTCCAACAATCTTGGGAAGCTGTTTACCAGGACCTACTAGACATGAACATAGGTGCCCCTAGAACCATCCTGGGTGTCTACACATTCAGCACTCCACAGGCTACACGTACCAAGAGATGAGGTGGCCCAGAGCAGCATTTTTCATGGTAGCTAGAAACTAGAAATTATTCAAATATCCATCAGTAGCAAAACAGGTAAATAAATGGTGGTATATTCCCATGATGGAATATTACACAGCTATGATATTAGATTCCAACTTGATTCAACATGGAGTTGCCTTAGTCAAGGGTTGAGCTAAAGAATCACAGACATGGAGTTCCCGTCGTGGTGCAGTGGTTAACGAATCCGACTAGGAACCATGAGGTTGCGGGTTCGGTCCCTGCCCTTGCTCAGTGGGTTAACGATCCGGCGTTGCAGTGAGCTGTGGTGTAGGTTGCAGATGCGGCTCGGATCCTGAGTTGCTGTAGGCCGGTGGCTACAGCTCCGATTGGACCCCTAGCCTGGGAACCTCCATATGCCGCAGGAGCGGCCCAAGAAATAGCAAAAAGACAAAAAAAAAAAAAAAAAGAATCACAGACACAAAGGAACACATCTCGTTGCACCCATTCATGTATATTTCAAAAACAGACAAAACTCGTCCGGGGCGGGGTGGGGGGTGGGGAATCAGGAATGTGGTCACTCCTGGGGCAGACACAATGGGTTGCTGACTAGGAAGGGGTGGACCAGGGGTCTCTGGAGTTCTGGAAGTTTCTGTTTCTTGATCTGGGTGCTGGTTCTTGGTGGTCTCTGGGTGTGCTTATATCATAATAATTCAATAAGCTATATATACTTGTTATATGTAAACTTTTCTAGGGATGTTATACTTCATTTTTTTTAAGATTAAAAAGGAAGGAAATGCTAAAAAAAAAAATCAAGTAATTTGGTCCTGGTTCATCCTAAGGTATTAACCCTATCCCATATAATCAGCTGTCCATCTTTTCACAAAGTGTCTGTGAAAATTGTATTGCTTCTTAACAAGAATAGCTAGCCATACTGCACTTCAATAAAAAATAAAATTTAATTTTTAAAAAAGCCAAGAAAAAAAAAAAGGAAAACTTAGTCATTACTGAGGCACTAACCATGCCTCTCAGGGATCTATGTGTATTAATTTCTTTAATACTTTTAACATTTTTAAGTACAATGGCTATCCTTCTCCAGGATTTTGGTGGAGTTCCAATTTATTCCTGTTATCCTAGCAAAATTATTAACAGCACTCTCCCTCTTTTACTTGCAAAAGTGCCTGGGTTTAAAGGATAGATTATGTTCACCCTGCCTGTGAGGTGGGCAATGTTATTATCATCTTTTTTTTTTTTTTAGCAACACACACAGAGAAGTTAGGTAATTTGTGCAAGGACACAGAGCCAGTGAGTAGTAAAGTCTGAATTTGAACCCAGGGTCTGGCGTATCACAACTGAGATATATTGCCTTTTTTTGTCCCAATTTCATTATTCTTGAGATTCAGAAATTCCTTAATGTCTAGGTTTTCTTATGCTGCAATTTTAACCTATTTTCTCTCCCCCAGCATTTCCTGAAAACAGAGAGATGCTCCTTTCCCATCATGAGCCCTGTAGCTGGTCCACCTCATGTACAATGGTCTCTCCACACATTCAGGAAATTAGTGGAATTCATTCTCTCCTTCCTTTTTTAAAAATGATATAAATGTCTTCACATTTGTACCTTTATTTATGAATCTATGACCCTACCCTTTCCCAATTACATTTTTCCTCATTCAGTATATTTTCCAATGCTTTAGTCATGTCTGTGGATCTGTGTCCCACTTTTCCATTCATTTATTTGGCAAATTATTCAATTATTGACTCCTTCTCTGTGCCAGGCACTGCTGGCCTGGCTGGCAACCAAGTGATGGCAGACAAGACAGGTACAGCCCATGTTCTAAGGAACTTGTGGTCCATTTGGGAAAACAGCACTGAAGAAATGATACCATGACAATTATTCTCCAAAACCATGATAAGGGCCATGAAGGGTGTCCCAGGGGACTTGACCTGATGGGATGAGGCATCAGCAAAGGCTTCTAGAGAAAATGACATTTGAGTCAAGTCCTGAAGGTTAATGATGCGCCCTGGCCTTATAAAGGAAGCAGGAAAGGGGTTCGAGGCAAAGGGAAAAGGATAAGCAGAGACCCCTGAAAATGGGAGGAATTTGGACCATTTGAGGAACAAGAGAACAGCACAGGTGATCAGAGCCTGGCGACAGGGAGCATCGCCCTTGGAGGTGGGTAAAGTGGACAAGGCAAGCTGGATCTAACAGGGCCTGAGGCTCAGCGAGAAGTTCTCAGTGTGATGGGAAACATTTGGATTCATTCAGCAAAGGAGGGCCCAGCCCTATCTGCCTGCAAGGCTTCTGTTCCTGGATTTCTAATCACTGAGCATTCCAGCTAAATTGAACAGGGAGGCACCTCCATTCTACCACGTATCCCAAGAGTGTAAAATATTTTTAGCGTGTTTTAAGGACAGTTTTACAATGAAAAAATGCCCTTGGTTACCAGAAAATTTATCTTTTTCAGTAACACATTGCCAGCTGGTTCACAGAGGCTAAATTTGTGGAAAGGCCTGGTCACAGGCCCCATCGGCCTGAATCCAGTCTCACCTTGTGGTCTATTGCTGTGCTCAGAGACCACATTTCCCACAAACAACAAGGGTAGTACCCACTGCAGTTGGGCAGTGCAATGCGATGGCCCTGCATAGGTTCAGGCTTTGTCTTGTAGGCTTGGATATTTACTTGTCTTCATATTTGCACCTTTATTTATGAATCTATGTCCCTACCTTATTCTAGAAGTGATTTAAAGAGACTTATAAGGATAGAGAAAATAGAACAAGATAACATAACAGAAAGAGAACATAAATTCAAAGGAAAAGAAAAATAAAAGGCAAAACAAGAGTAGGGCCACAGCAATGATTCAGGAATGAGATTATTATAAAAATTCATTCTTAGAGTTTTATATATTTGGCTCTCATTTTTCTAACAGCCAATATTCTTGGAATTTGAGGGGAATAATTAATCATAGCTTTCTTTAGTAGGAAGAAAATTAAAATACTGTTTCTGTTCACATGCTTGAAAAGCTGGATTGGAGAACTGGACCTGGATCTGAGGTCCAAATATTCTTCACTCTGATGCATCCTGCCTTGGCCCACTGCCCCAGGTAGAATTGTGGGCAGTATGCCTTCTACAAGGAGCAGAACCTGCCTGGCATGAACTGGAGGAGGCAGATACAGAGGATAAGAACACCCTTGCCCCGAGGGTTGGTCCCAAGGGAGCACTGAGAAGACGCCAGGCCCTGGCAATTGTTCAGTCAGTTAAATCATCCTCTACCCTGGGCAGGAAGTTATAAAAGGCAGAGAAAAAGCTGAAAACAAATCTGCAATCAGACCTTTTCAATCCTGTTCAAGAACACAGCTCTTTGCTGCTCTGACCTCAGCAAACATCTATTTTGCATTTCTTATCAAATTTCTGTGTGCATTTCTTCTCAAATTTCAATGTGCACAGAGATTATTCAAGGATTTTGTTGAAATCCAGAAATCCATGGATACATGAGTCTGGGGTTGAGATTCTTGTATTTCAGCAAGCTTCCAGGTGATGCCAACTTAATGCTGCTGGTCCACATATAGAGCATTTAGACAGGCTCCTTGACCTGGGTCCACATGGAGTTTCTGAATTCAGGGAGTCCATGAACTTGGATGATTAAAAAAAAAAACACACATCTTTATTTTTACTAATGTCTTTTTTTCCATTTTGACATATTTTATTTGTCTTTTTAAGATGCATCCAATTTACTTCCCTAACATTACTGATATTTTCCCCATGCAATTAGCATTCTTTGATTGGCTCTTTTTTCCAATTTTATCATAATTTATTTAAGCCTTCCTGTATAGTTGACTCTTGGGGGTAATTCCAACTTTTTTTAATTAAAGTATAGTTAATTTACGTTTCTTCAATTTTTGTTATACAGCAAAGTGACCCAATCACACACAATTCTCTGTGCAGTTCAGTAGGACCCCATTGTTATTTTTACTGACTTCTAACTGAAATTTAACATTCCCTCCTATTATGAACATAGATAACAAACCACAGCAGTAAGAGAAGTACCTGTGATTTTCTTCCCCAATAGAAGTCTCACATCTCTTCGATATCACTTTATTGATATTGCAGATGGTTGCAAATATCACATTATAATCTCTCCAAATATTTCTGATGACTGTTTGGGAATTACAGTATTTATTAGGGCCACTGTTAGTTCTTATTATTTCATGAGTTAATAAAGAGACATTACTTCAGCATAACACATGTTAGGATATTTTAAAATATTACAATAGCTGTATTTCATTATAAGTAGTTTCCTTTGTAATCCTATGCATTTCATTTTTATGCAATTAAAAGTATTATTCCGGGAAAAAGTTCACTGTCATCACCAGAATGCAGGAGGTACATAGAAGTGTAATAAGAATCCTTGATTTGGAAGGAAGGTTCTACCAGAAGTGACCACTACCTCATGGTGATGGAGCATGTTCTTTGGCTGGACTTCAAGCCAGAAAGCCTGGGTCTGAATCCTCCTTCCTATGAAGTGTAAGACCCAAGGCAAGTGTTTACCCTCCCTGCTCCTTGAGAGCATGTAATTCAAAGAGGTGGTTAAAGAATTAAATGAGGTACTGTTTTCAAGGTGTAAGAACATTACCTAGCTCAGAATGAATATTTAAAAGTGTTGACTTGTAGACCATCTGAATACTATATTCAGAATCTCAACTGAACAAGCATCTATTCTGTACTCACCAAGGAGACAGAGATGGATATTGCAAAGTCCCTGTTCTCACAGAGGCCATGGGGTTCAGTAGGAGAGACGGCAAGCCAGCAAACAGCTTATCTGGTGGAAGCAGAGTTGGAGGCTGAGCTCGGCCAACCGGCATCTCCTTACCCTCTCCTCAGCTCCCAGTCTCAGAAGCCCTGGGAACGCCAATGCTCCCCTTAAAACTCAGTTGGAAAGCCGCTGTTAGAAGCCATTCATACTCTCAATTTATCCTGCACGAGTCTGTTTAATTTAATAGCTTTACCGAACTGTGAATAAAATACAACAAACGGTTCATGAAGTGGACAGTTGGACAAGTGCACGCCTATGGAACTGGCACCCCATCTAGAAAAGGAACACATCCATCACACCCAAGATTGCCTCATTCCTTTTTAACCCCTCTCTGCTCTTGGCTACTCCTCCGCCCCCACCCCCATCCCAGGCAACCATACTTTGGCTATTTACATGTAAATGAATTCCAATGAAATAAAATTAAAAATCACTTCTGTAGCTCCAGGTGTGTTTCAGGTGTTCAATAGCCACATGTGGCTATCATACTGGGTAGTGCAGATGTAGAACATTTTATTGTCACAATGGTAGACAGCACTGCTCTAAATATTAAATCCTTTTTGCTTTTAGAATGCTCAATAAAAGTGGTCCTGAGTTCTTCCCAGGCTCACCCTTTTTAAGATGCTTCTGGCTTTTTGGAGCTTTCTAGGTACCAAACTACCTACATTTAGCGTTTATTTCATTAAATAATCACAATGGCCCAATCAGGTAGGATTAACTCATGCTTTCATTCTGTAACTGGGAAATCCAAGGTTCAGTGAGTTTAAATGGATAGGAGAGCTGGTCCTGCCTCCATGCCTTGCCCTCACCTTATTTCTGAGTAACACAGTTTACTGTTTAAGTTCAGTCTTGGGATTCAGCTTGGCTCCACCACCAGCTGTGTGATCCTGGGCAGTCATCAATTATCTATGCTTCTGTGTCCTTATCTGCAAAATAAGGCTGATGGTAAAACCTGCTCCCTTTAGTTGTGAGGCTTGAATGAGTTAAAATACATAAAGCCTTTAAGGGGGTGCTTGGCACACAGTAGAGTCTATATCTTTGTTGCTAATTTTATACCCTTTTCGTTATTCCTATCATGAACTAGTTTGTGCAACACACCAGTTTCTCACAAATAGAAGCCCACGTCCTGAATAATTGGATATTTACTCATTCCTTTATTCCCTTTCTCAACAACTCCCCAGTCCCCAGAAGCACAAGGATCTCTGGGTCTGTGCTATGCCATATACAAGGATGAATGAGGTCCCCATGGTTTCAGACTTGGTATTCCTGCTCAGACTTTTACCTAGTGACCTGTAAGTCACTTCATTTCCTTTTCTTTTCTTTTTATGGCCGCACCTGCAGCATATGGAAGTTACCAGGCCAGGGGTCAAAATCAGCAGCTGCCCAGCCTACGCCACAGCCACAGCAACACTGGATCTGAACTGCATTTGCAACCTACACCACAGCTTGCAGCCAAGCCAGATCCTTAACCCACTGAGTAAGGCCAGGGATAGAACGTGCATCCTCACAGACACTGTGTCTGGTTCTTAACCCGCTTAGCCACAATGGGAACTCCTTTTTCTTTTTAAAGTAAAGACAAGTTATTTCTTTTTAAAGTAAAAACAGAAGCACAGAATCATTTTCCCACTCTGCTGGCATTTTGAAAGAGTTAAATGGTGTTAGTTTCCTAATTTGTACCTATTCTTCTCAGTCGTTTTTTTTTTACTGTCATTGGATGCTTCATGTCCCAGTCAGAGCCAGAACACAGGTGCTTTCTCAAGGAAACTCAAATAACATATTATCACTGTAAGGATCGTTGTGACAGATTATCATTGCAAGAATCATTAAGTCTGAGTGTAAAAGTCCATTAAGGGAAACATCGTTTGGGATGAATAGACTTACACAGAATTGCAGATTTTGCCAGACATGAGACTGTCTTTTCTAATCGACAAGATTGAAAGACCCATTCTCAGGGCTTTTCTGTTCTTTAAGGAAGAATTTCTTCTCCTTTGAATCTCCACTCTCAAGCCCCTGCCCATGTTCAACATTTGACTCCCAAGAAAAGACTTTTCATATCTTTGACGAGGTGGAAGAGGATGGTACAGTACACCTCACTCCACTCTTCAGCAGCACATTTCCTCAGTGCAAATGTCCATTGGTTATAGAACTGGACAAGGAGTCCCTGCAGACCCCCACCAGTATTGCACTGTGTGAGACCACATTCCATGACCAGAAAAAGCTCCAGCAACACACATACTCATGCACAAACAAACACATATACACATACGCTCTTACATGGTTTCACATGTCTTCAACTTACTTTCAAATGATGTTGTTTCCATTCCAGAATGACAAAGTTTTTACCCAATCTTACCCTTCCAAAGTGTTAAGAATCCCTTCCAGATAACCCAAACCAACATTTCTTTTTATTTTATTTTATTTTTATTTTTATTTTTTTTTTGTCTTTTGCTATTTCTTTGGGCCGCTCCTGCAGCATATGGAGGTTCCCAGGCTAGGGGTCCAATTGGAGCTGTAGCCACCGGCCTACGCCAGAGCCACAGCAACTCGGGATCCGATCCTCGTCTGCAACCTACACCACAGCTCACGGCAACACCGGATCGTTAACCCACTGAGCAAGGGCAGGGACCGAACCCGCAACCTCATGGTTCCTAGTTGGATTCGTTAACCACTGCACCACGATGGGAACTCCTCTTTTTTTTTTAAATGATTTTTATTTTTTCCATGATAGTTGGTTTACAGTGTTCTGCCAATTTTCTACTGTACAGCAAAGTGACCCAGTCACACACACACACACACACACATTCTTCTTTTCATGTTATCCCCATCATGCTCCATCACAAGTGACTAGATATAGTTCCAGTGCCATAGAGAAGGATCTCATTGCTTATCCATTCCAAATGCAATACCAAACCAACATTTCTTAAATGGATAGAATTCAGATTAGTAAAATGATAGAACCTATCCCATAAGCATGCAGAAGTTCTCCTTGGTACCTACTGATCTTTAGAAACACAATTTTATTTTGTTGAACAATTAAAGGGAGATTATGCCACTGGGCCTAAGAAGATTGTATCACTTCTTATCTCCTGGTATCCAGCAGATAGCTATTGTAATTTAAAAACCCTAAAGGTCAATGTTTATTTAGTTCCTTATGATAGTCTGTCCTGCCATAATTTTGCTTTCCCATTTAATTCCCTTATCTAGAGCAGCATTTTCCAATTTGTGTTTTGCAGAACAATAGATTCATGAAGTGTTAATAAGTATCCCTACCATGGTTAAAAAAATAAGTGGTTCTATAAGCAAATATGGGAAAAGCTGGGCTGAAAGCTTAAACATGTTTCTTTAGTACAGGACTTCTCAGAGCCTTTAATATGCTAATATGTGTTATAACTTGGTGGAGTGAACAGGCTTAAAGAAAGAAGTTTGTAATATGTATGGCACAGAGGCTAATACATAGTTGCAACCAATCAATGTTAGCTTTTGTAATTATTAGCTATTATATTTTACAGCTTTCTAAACTGACATGTTAAGATCACTCTTTTTCCACAGAACAGCTCCCTGGATTTCAGGTTCCATGAAACACACTGGGAAAGGCTAAACCAGCTCACTCTCTTTGAATATTTAATAAGTATTTTACTCATTTCTTTGAGCAAAGAATTAAGGTTAAATATAATGCAATATAGAAAAGCATAATATACAAAAGAATCTTATTCCTGAGATTTACAGCTCCCAAAAAAAGATCAGATCCTATTTGGACAGGAATTAATTTATTCTGCCTTCCTCATCAGAATTAATGGTTGTGATAGTTTTATATGGTCCTGATTATTTTATATATGCCTAAAAATGGATACATCCATGCATGTGGATCACTAATTAAAAGAAGAACTTTCGGTGGCTCAGCAAGATAAGGGTCTGGAGTTGTCACTGCTGTGGCATGGGTTCAATCCCTGCCCTAAGAACTTCCATATGCCACAGGCACAGTCCCCCCCCACCACCAAAAAAAAAAGAAGAAGAAAACTTTTGGAACATAGAAAAAAAAATCCATGGGATACCTGGTTACCTTCCTTAGCTTTTCATTTACCCGTTCATTCATTAAAATACACATATACACACAAATATGTATGTTTGTGTTACGTATCACATATTGTTCCAGGCCCTGGGAATAACATACCGAATGAAGTGGACTACATCCCTGCCTTCAGGGAGTTTTACATTCTGTGGGAAAGAAAGATAATACACAAATATATAGTATTTTAGTATAAGTACTCTGGGGAAAAATACATCTGGGTAAGGGGATTAGGTAGTGCCAGAGTGGTGGGGAAAAGGGTGTTATTTTAAATGAAGGAGTTGGGAAGACATCACTAATAAAGTGATATTTGACCAGAGACCTGAAGGTAGCAATGGACAATGCAGCAGAGGGTAGAAGGAACTTGATTGAAGAATTTGAGCAACATGGAGAAGAGTGTGACTGCGGGGAGTCAGCAGCAGGAAGAGTGATAGATGAAGCTGGAAAAATGATGGGGCAGGAAAGGGGCTCAGGTCATCTGGAGCCTTTAGGTATTTGTCAAGACTTTGGCTTTTCCTCTAGAGATCCATCATAGTTCCTGGAGCAGAGATTAAGTTTTGTTTTGTTTTAAAATGATCAGCTCTCTGCTGGATTAAGGTGAAATATGGTAGCCATGGAGGGCAGAGGTAGGAGGAGAGAGAGTAATCCTGGTACAAAAGACCATGGTGGCTAGCACCCTTGAGGTAGCAATGGAAGGGACTCCAGGGAAAAAATTCATTATAGGAAAAGTGGCACCTGTCAGGCTGCTCGTCAGTCAACACACCCCTTAGGAGCATGGCAGATGTATGAAGGAAGGCTATCTGTCTTTCTAAGATTGGGATGTCCAGAAGCCATGGTTAATCTTGTTCAGTGAGTAAGTCAGCTTGTTAGCAAACTGCCATCTTCTTCCTCTCCAAGAGATTCATACAACCAAGATCTAAATTGAGATGCCTGGTAGATTACCATAGCTACAGATGCCTGGCAACCAGGATTAGACTGATGGCCATTGATCTGTGGGCTTCAGATTCTCCCCAGGGCTATAATGCACTGAAAAGGGCATCTGAGTTCCCAAAACAGTCCAAATCAGAGAGAAAACCATGCAGTCATCATCTTGTTCTGTCTGATTGGCCTTTGCTTCCCATAGACAAGGGACCAGCTCACAGCCCAAGACGGGCTTTAGGACTCACTGCTTAGATAGGGTACCATCCAAACTAACCATTAGTAAAGTAGGTGCAATGTTCTAAAGGCAGAGATAAACTCATCATGAGGAGGAAGGAAATGAAGACAATTAAAGAGTTATTTAACAAGTCAGTGCTGGAACTGAGGGAGTGAGAAAAGAGTAGGAAAGAACGTGAGAGGGACTCAGGGTCTGAGACTCTGAGCCCTAGGCCAGATTGGCCAGCTGCCTGTTTTCTTGTAAATAATGTTTTATTGGAAAGCAATCACATTCCATTCATTTACATATTGTCTCTGGCTGTTTTCATTGGTTGTGACAGAGACCATGTGGCCCACAAAAACTTTCTTATGTATTACTTGGCCATTTGCAACAACAACAACAAAAAGAAGTTTAGCCTCTCCTGGTCCAATGGTTCCAGGATGGGCTGGGGGACCTGCTCTTCTTATTCACCAGAATGCTTGGCCTGATTCAAGGCAATGAACCACTGAGGGCATGAGGAGGGCTAAAAAAATACTAAAAAGTTATAAAGATGTACCAATGTCACTTTCACAATGAGGAAAGGTAGGAGGTCCTATAACCACAGGTGCAGCTCTTCTCAGCTGGCAGAGAGAATCTCTGCCTCAGGACGTAACAGCACACACAGAGGAACCAAGACAGGATGGGAAACAGAGATGAGAAGGAGGAGCAAGGTCCTCAAAGGAGAACTACAGCAGGACCTCAACACTGTTTCCATCAACTTCACTGCTGTGCACTGAGTCATGTCCCACCCCCCAACAAAATCCACACTGAATTCATGTTGAGGTCCTAACCCCCAATGTGTTG
The DNA here is from genome assembly GCF_016906955.1 of Phacochoerus africanus. NCBI lineage: Eukaryota > Metazoa > Chordata > Mammalia > Artiodactyla > Suidae > Phacochoerus > Phacochoerus africanus. The sequence goes on from NC_062544.1 coordinate 97,749,154, forward strand.
GTGTTTGGAGATGGGGTTTTAGGGAGGTGATTAGGTTTGGATGAGGTCATGAAGGTGAGGCCCTCATGATGGGATTGGTGCCCTTATAAGGAAAGACACCAGCGAGCTCTCTCCATGCTCCCCATTCCCCTACCAAGTGAGGACACAGTGAGAAGACAGCCATCTACAAACCAGGAAGAGGGCTCTCTCAGGAACCCACCCATGCTGGCACCCCGATTTCAGACTACTAACCTCCAGGGCAGTGAGAAAATTAATTTCTGTTGGTCATAAGCCACCCGGTCTATGATATATGTTATAGCAGCCAGAGCCAACAAAGAGATTCACCAAAATTGTTTGACCCAACAGAGTATGACTCTGGGAGCAACTGGGAAGGCATGACTGTGGAAAGAAGATCACAGAAAAATCCTATTTCCTCCTCTACTATATGACCAGGACTCTCCTTTTCCTACCTCCAGGAAAGCCAAATTTCAGTTTTCTTTCTTCCAAGCACCCAACCAGAAGCCAACCAGAAAAATGGAATTGGTACAAAATGTTGGCTCCAGTTTTCCAAGAAACTCTTCTTAGTTAATGGTCCATAGACACCATCCAGTGTCCTCCAGGCTTTCCTGCAGTGCTTCCATTTTCTGATAATTATTTTCTGGAACCAGAGCTCATAGAAACAGGCTCCAGAAAAGCTTCTAAAATAGCCATGGTACAAAACTCCAAGGATTCTAGTTTCTTTCTTTCTTTCTTTCTTTCTTTCTTTCTTTCTTTCTTCTTTCAATCTTAGATTACTGGAGAGCAGTATTGTCTACCATCTGGTTAGGTTGGGAGAATTTTGAGAGATTTGGGTCCCTTAACTCAAAGAGCTTCCCAAAACTTTGGGGGAAGAAAGATAAAATAAGAAGTATATGGTGGCATCCCCCATCCCTCCCCCGTATTGTGTGACCGTACCAAGGGGAGACAGTGTGATACTTTTGTCCTCTTGACCTTCCATTACAGAAGCCTCAGAAATACTCTGAAGGCAAGACATGGTGAGAGAGACTGACATTTTGTTTTATAAGATTCTCCAAACCCTAGGTCTCTTCTGTAAAGCTCCATGGCCACACAACTTATTTATAATCTGTTGAGAGATGGAATTGAGCTTGATTTGAGGACAAAATAATTTAAGACCTTTCTCAAAAAATGTTGGGCCAGGACCTGAAAGTGCTGTTGACAATGCTAGAATCGTTTCTTGATGCCTTGGGGTGATACAAATAACTCACCCTTGAAAGGCTGGAGCAATTATCTCTGGGGTCCTGCCCTGTCTGCAGAATGACCATCTGCTGCCTTTCTGCTCCTGGGGCCACATGGCTGTAAGATGGGCCCATCCCCCAGGCAACTAATTTTTCTTTTTTGAAGATCTGTAGGTAAGAGTGGTATTTTTTCACTACAGGTTCTGCTTTTTTCTTGAGAGTTTTCTGTCCTTGACTGTTTATTTCTTATACCTACTGTTGTTTTGTTCAACCTGAAAAGGGTCTAGTGGAAGAGGAATGTGCACAGTTCTGATTTCCCCGTGAGAAAAGTAAATGCAGGGCTCACCAGGCTATCCTTTTACTGAGAAGGAAATCAGTGCTATTTGGACTTTGCCTCTTCTGTTGAAGACTGGTGCTGGTTAAAACACATAGTTAAATTTAACTGGTCTGAGAGAGACTAATAGAAAAGTTGGAAACCATGAAGAGGTCAAGAGCCAAGGGAGAAATAAAAATGGTCAGTACACATGCTAATAAATACTAAATTTCACAATAATCAAAATTGCTCATGCAAACTCAGACACCAAGGTTTCATTTTTGCTCACCACATTAGCAAATAGTTTTTTAAAAAATATAATATCTAATGTTCATAAAGATAATATCTAGGGGGTCACAAGTGTATGGAGAATTATAGAATCATACACTCTCATGCAGTACAATAAAATGAAAAATTGTTTTAAAAAACAACTTTCTGGAAGGTAATTTGGTAATATTTTTTAAAATATTATAATTTTACATAAATATATTCTAGAACGGTATCTTAGGGGGATTTCACTTCCATAAAGTAGCGTAGGGAAATAGTATGGATGTGCAGGACTCATGGGGGCGTGACTCATTGGCTTGGCTGCGCTATGGTGCCCAGACATTTGGTCAAACAATATTCTGGATGTTTATGTGAGGGTGTTTTAGGAGGATATTAACGTTTAAATTAGTGGATTCTGAGTAAGGCAAATTTTAGAAACAGAGATAGATGATAGATAGATAGATAGATAGATAGATAGATAGATAGATAGATGATAGAATTGAATCACTTTGCTATACACCTGAAACTAACACAATATTGTAAATCAACTATACTTCAATTAAAAAGTTAAGTCTCCAGGAAACATATTACATTTTCTATGATACATAAGCAGTCTATGGCAGAGCATGGACCTGAACCAACAAAATCCAACTCTAACTCAAGCTCTTGGCACTATACCACTGTTCTCTTAAAAGGATTTACAAGAGAGTTGGCCTTCAAATGAACCCCATCCCCTCCCAAGGCATTCCCTTAGCTCACTGACCCAAAATATGAGGGCTGGAGTGTATTCCCCCTCTCCCCCCCACATAGTCCACCCTTCCCTGGGGCTGCCAGGCTGAGCCTGGGAGGAGGCCCTGTGCTCCCTGCAGGAGCCTAGGGCTAGCAGATCTCTGGGGCAGCCCAGAACCCTGCTCTTCAGGGTTTCCCATCCACTCAGTGGGGAAGGGTGGAGTCTGTATGCCTTGGTCTCCTGATAGATATGAGGAAAGCACATTGTAAGCACTGAATATCAGTCTGTATCTCTAAAAGTCATTATAAACATCATTGGAATTGAGAGTAGAACAAAGTATCTGTATTTACAGTGCAGGAAAGAGAAAGAAAAAAATCCTTCTAAGCATATGCTTAATCACACTCCTGTACTGGGAGGGGAAAATCACCTGTAAATCTTTCCTTTGTGGTTGATGCAGAGCTGATGGATCTGCCCTTTGGAGATGGATGTTTTTACCTCTCTAATGGCTGCAGGAGAAAGCATGGGTGTGCATTCCTGTGCCAGCCCACTGGGACACACATCAAAGCCGCTTTGTTTAAACTGGGACACACCCGCCCAACCGGCCCTACCCCACGCCCTTCTGGATCCTCTTTCTCTCTTTGTGTCATCTGTAGTAAGCTCTGCAGCTGACCCCAGAGGTCACCCACAAGCACTTTCCTGTTTGAAACTTGTTCCGAAGCCACATTCCCACCAGCTTTGAGTCATTATCCTCCAGCCCTGACATCTACACCCCCCATGAGATGAAAGAGCCCTACCCTCCCCACCACCCTGAACACAAAGGCAGCAGGGTTGTTTTTTTCTTGTTTATATTTGCTTTCAAATTTAAAACCAAAAACCCATGTTGTACTTTTCTCTTATTACGAAAGTAGTCCATATTTATCATAAAAATATTCAAACAGTGCAGACAAGCAGAATGGAGAAATAAAAAGCACCCATTCTTGCATCAAACAAAGAATGAACACAGTGAGTATGTTGGAATACATCTTTTCAGACTTTTTTTTTTTCTCTGCAGAGTTCTATCTATTTAGTGCTGCAAAAGGAGATCACCCTGAACACCCTGGTAATGAACTTGCTTTTTCATTGGGCATTATGTTGGGAACATCTTTCCATGTCATTAAATATTCTGTTTTTTTTTTTAATATTTTGCAATATGAACCACATTTGGTTGTTTTTGTCTGAATATAAAAGCAATTCACACTTAAAATTTCATATCTTTGCTCTCTGACCACTGCTCTCCTGCGGATGTTGAGGAGAGTCAATCAGAAAAAAAACAAGCTTGATTTTTTTCCCTTTGAAAAACAAGGCTGTGGCTAAAGCTCTCTTAAACAATTCCTAAGAGCTATGATTAACTGGTCTGAAGAGCTTCACAGCACCCAAGTACAAAGATGTTCCCATCTCTCTTATGTTCTCAGGTCAAATCAGAAGAGGCCCAAGTACTTGCTGCCTTCCCCCTCCCTGCCCCCACTGCCATATGGGAAGTGATGCTGGTTATCTTCCCAGAACATTTGCCTCCCCAGGAATTATTATATGAAGCCCAAAGTTCCAAATGACAAACCTTAGAGGAAGAGTCATCCCAACTTCCCCACCAACCAGGAGAGCAATGGGGTCCACCCTGCCATCTATTGCCACTGCTCTCTTTGCTTCTCACCATGGCTTTTTGGTGCTCCAGGGATAGTGATGCTTCTGGATCATTGGTGATGTCAACCCCTGGCTCAGTTCATCTCCAAGCACGCAGCCACTGTCCTGTGAGGGAGGATGCCTCAACTCTGTACTGCAAGGCCAGCTCCAGCACTTAGGGTCTGGCACCTTTGTCATTTCACTCCTGTCAGAACTATTCCCACTATGGTTCCAGGGGAACCAAGTCAAAAAATGGGTTCAGGAGCCTATTGCTTGCCAATCAGAACCACTGTTTATTCCATTTTCCTTCCATATGGATCCACGGCCACACACCTGCCATCCATCACCTCCATTTTCTACACTGCAAGCTTAAAAGATTGACTCCACTCCCCTTTTTTTCAGTGGGACACTGGAGTGGTGATAGAAGGGATCAGACCCTCAAAACAAAGAATACCCCTCCAGGCAGCTTTACCTCTTTGACCACGGAATGTGACCATTGCTGGCCTTGCGCTTTTCAAAACAATAGGGAATGGTAGCATTGAAGGAGACACCAGACCCCCTTCAAGAGTCCCGGGGTGAGAGAAGGCTCTTTGTTTATATTGGTGGAAGGAATAATTTCCCTTCCTCACTTTTTATTCTCTAACCTGAACACAAGCAAGGGAACCATTCAGTGTTTCTTGCTAAAGCTGTGAAAACCAGAACCCTAGCTAAGTTTTAAGTAGGTTACTCTGCTATGCAGCAAAATTAATCTTCAGTGGATTGCTCCCTCTGTTTTTAAATGAACAATTACTGTTTTTAGAGAAATAGCCTGGGGTTGGAGTCAGAAAACCCTAATTGTTCCTTCCCTGCCACCATGTGACTGCAGGCCAAGTATTAAACTTGACAGTGGAAACTCAATACCCAAAGTCCGTTAGCCAGGAATCCCTGCCTGCCTGGATGTACTTAACGCTCCAAGATCAGTGTTTGCCAAAGCAACTTACTTTTCTATACAACTTTATTTTATAATTTTTGGGAAAAAACCACTGAAAATCCAAATACTTGCTCAATAGTGGGAATCATTAAAGGACCCTAGCTAGGTAACACAGTTGATTTGCTATAATTAGATACTCTATGACTCTAAGCAAGCTGTTAACCTCTCTAAAATTTAGTTTCCTCAATTATAACAATAGCTAATGTAATTCTGTTAGTGTAAATGTTTAGGTATATTAACTTATTAGAGCTTCATAACTGCAACTCTATAAGGTAGGTCCTATTATTATGATCATCCTTATAAGTGAGGAAGCTGAGCCATGAGAGGTTAAGTGATTTTCCCAAGGTCACACGGCTAAGAAGTAGAAGAGCCAGGATTTGAACCCAAGAAGCCTGGCTCCAAAGTCCAAATCTTTCAGTGTACGTCACACCACCTCTAGTTCTGAGACGATGGAATGGTGATCAGGCTTACCTCCTAGAATTGTTGAAAGGATTAAATATATATGAGACATTGTACCTGACATACACAAAGTCCCCAAGATATGGGTCAATATTACTATTTTATTATTTCCTAGATGAATCTGTTGAAGTATGGTGCCACTAGTTGAAAATTATCAAACTGGGAGCTCCTGCTATGGCACAATGGGATCAGTGATGTCTTGGGAGCCACTGGGACATGGGTTCAATCCCTGGCCCAGCACAGTAGGTTAACGATCCAGTGTTGCTGCAGCTGTGGCTTAGGTCGCAACTATGGCTTAGGTCGCAACTGTGGCTCTGATCTGTTCCCTGGCCCAGGTGTTCCATATCCGTCAGGGCAGCCAAAAATGACCAAAAAAAAAAAAAAAAAGAAAGAAAGAAAAAAGAAAATTATCAAAACTGTATGGCAACACAGAAAAACCCAGCTATCATATAATACATAGTGAATTAAAAATATATATCTAAGGAGTTTCCTGGTGGCTCAGTAGGTTAAGGATTCAAGCATTGTCATTGCCATGGCATGGGTTTGATCCCTGGCCTGGGAATTTCTACATGCTGTGGATGTGGTATATATATATATATAGCATTGTGTTTTGGTTGTGCCTATCTACAAATTACAGTCACATTTTATAAGTGTACCTGTCAGTTATTGCTGCATAACAACAAAAAAAAAAACCTTAGTTTTGCTACTTAGCTATGGATCAACATGTTCAGACCAGGCTGACCTGGGCAGGTTTGCTGTGGTTCAACTGGCATATCCTTGATGCAGGCTAGACTCAGATCTGCTCCATGCATGACCATCCTGAGGCCCAGGCTGAAAGGGCAACACCAGCTGAGGGAAACTCTTCCTGTGGCAATGATAGTGGTACAAAGGGGCAAGTTCATCTGCACAGGTGTGCTTTAAACCCCTGTTCACATCAGCACATCCTACAGTCAAAGTAAATTATATGGCTGAGCAAAATAAAGGGATAAGAAAGTACACTTCATACCTCATGAGACCAAAGCAAGTCACATGGCCAAGTCCAATATCACCTTAGCAGAGAAGTATACTTCTTCAAGGAGGGAACTGAGGGAATAAATATTTTTGAACAATAATCTACTGTAAGAAGGACCAAATAGAAATAGAAAAAACTAAGAGAGATGATTTGCTTGGTATGATCATGTGTATTTTTATCTTCCTTTCTTCCCAAATTTACACTTATTATTTAAATTTTTAAGATTGAAGGGAAAAAATACAAAAGGAAACCTCAAGAATCAGTCCTAAAAGAATAGGCTGGGGATTAACATACACACACTACTATATATAAAATAGAAAACAACAAGGACCTACTGTATAGCACAGGGACCTCTACCCCATGTCTCGTAATAGCCTATAATGGAAAATAATCTGAAAACATATATGTAGACATAAACATTTACACTGTTTCAGGTGTTATATATAACTGAATCACTTTGCTGTACACCTAAAGCATTGTAAATCAACTATACTTCAATTTTTAAATTTTTTAAATAAATAAAAGTAAAAAAAAAAATAGGCTGAAAGGGAAGACTCATACTAAGTAACTTTTATTCACTCATTCAGCAAACTTGCTGGATCTTGTTATGCACAGGTAAATCTAGTCCCTGTTCTCAAGCAGCTCACAGTCTGGCAAATGAGAAATCACAATGATGATGATAGTTATAATAGCCAACATTAGTTAAGTGTCCCATATCCCAGGTGCTGTGTTAAGCCATTTACATGCTGGTTCTGTAATCCTATTACAAAGCTCTACAAAGGAGGTTCTGTTACAATCCAATTTTATAGAAAAGAACCTTACACAAGGTCACCCAGCTAGCACATGGCAGAACTAGAATTCCCAGCAGGCAGCCCAGCTGCACACTTTGGGCCTTCTGAAGCACTTCACTCCCTGTTCACGGGTACCCCCACCCATCCAGGCCCCCATTCCTTCACAGCAAACTCTTCCCCTATCCCTGAATTAAAGCATTACTAACATGACAGGCCCCTCCTCTGGGAGCTTTGGCAAACACAAAGCCTGCGTATTAACCAATTAGATCTCACAGGGTAAAGAAGGCCAGCCTATGGTGAAGAAACTGACTTTGTAGTAAGCTTGGAGAAGACATGAAGGGAGGGAAACACACAATGCTAATTTTTTAAGTTGATGGGGGCTGATTAAATCCACTGAGGGTGGTAACTGGCCTTTCTCCACCTCATACAGAAACCGTAAATATAAAGGCTTGCGCACAGCATCAGGGACCCAGGTGAGGCAAAGGTGAGCGTTTCCAGATCACAAGTACTTTTTATGGAAAGAGTCTACCAAGAGGAGGGGAGATCCAAGGATCCCTCCTCCAGAGGCGGTGTGGTGAGGCAGGTCTAGCAGGGAGCAAGGTGCAGGTGGGAGAGGTGCCCTGCTTCCAAGCAGCAGAAGCAGAAGTGAGTCAAACACCAAAGCCCATTCTGACCACCCAGTATTCCTTCCTCCTCAATTTTCTCACCTCCCCAGACCACCCCAGAATCTGGTCTCCTACAGCCTTCCTCTGGGAGGGCAGCAAAGGGAAAACTAGATTCTCCCCCACCCTGCACATATCAAAACATAACAAGAACATGGGAGCCCCATAAACACTGGCATCAAATACAGCTATTCAACAACAATCACAATATTTCATTACTCAATAGCTAAGACCGAGAATGCAAATAAAAACCAAGAGGCAACAAGAGACTGTTTGATGAATCAGTTGGGTAAGAATTTGTTTGTTAAATGTCTGATTCAATCCATCACAAAAGACCTGACAAAAGGAAGGTAAGCTGCAGACTGCCCATTCAGAGAAATCCCACAGAGCTGCCGGCAGTTCCATTTTCTTGGAAATAATGGCCAATCATGTTAAGTACAGTACAGAAAAATCAGAGTGTGGCTCTCTCCTTAAAACTGGGTCACTCTTCACCTGAGCTGGTCTGCATAACTGTTATCTCCCAGCTAGCTCACCTGATTAACAACCTGTGGAGACTGGCAAAAATTCCATTTAGTTTCCACCAATGGGTTTCCAGATATATCAGCCCTCACTTGACCGACAGGAAGAAAATTAAGAGATTAATGAGGTACTATTCTTAATAGGGTTTTGTAATTCTTCCCCTTCACACAGGCCTGTGTCTGGCTTCTGCTGCTCCCCCACCCCAAGTGCTGTTTTCACATAAAGACCTCAGGAAATACACTGATATCTCTGGAGCCCCTGCCACACCACCTCTCTGGGTCTGTTGTTCCATAATGTGGAACCCATGCAATTCCCCAGAGGTGGGAAAGGAACATTCCAGAAGAGGGGAGTTCCTCCCCACCCGGAAAAGGCTGTGGAGACAGAAGCTTCTAAGGGCACAAGATTTCAATTAAATCAGGAGGCACCCTATGAATACCTTCCTCTCCTTCCTTGTCTTTTTCTTTTACTGGTCCCTTGATTCTTTCTTGATAATCTTATCATAACTCCTGTCAGGATGTGACCTTAAAATCAACTCTTAAAAAGGTACCACTTTTATTTTTATTTTTATTGAAGCATAGTTGGTTTACAGTACTTTGTTTCAAGTGTACAGCAAAGTGATTCATACACATACATATGTATACATACATATATATATATCCTTTTTCACATTCTTTTCCATTATAGGTTATTACAAGATTATTACAGGAATATAGATACATAGTGCCCTGTGCTATACAGTAGGTCCTTGTTGTTTATTTTATATACAGCAGTGTGTATATATTAATCCCAAACTCGTAATTTGGGAAGGGAGGAGAGGGTACACAGCCTGTGGAGCTGGGAACAAAAACTAAAGAGGGAATGGGAGTAGGAAGAGCAAGGATGAACCCTGCAAACATCATACTAAGTGAAGTGAGCCAATTACCACCTAATAATCCCACTCAAAACGAAGTGCCCAGAGTGGTCAAATTCAAGGAAGCTGAAAGTGCAATGGTGGCTGCCAGAGGCTGGGGGCAAGGAGTGGGAGTTACTGTTTAATGTATATGGAGTTTCAGTTTGAAAAGATGGGAGGTTCTGGATGGTGCTGATGGTTGCCCGATAATGTGTGACATACTTAATGACTTACACTTAAAAATGGACAAAATGCTTAATTTCGGGTTATATACATCTTTTCACACTAAAAAAAAAATGTTTAAGGTATGGGGTGGAGGTTAGTTTAGTTAGTTGTATGGAAGACCTATTCTGACAAGAAGCAGATTCACTGTCACTCTGAAGTTCAGGGGCAGAGGAAGAGGTGGGGGTTGGGGCTGGGGGAGTAGAGCTGGACCACTAGGCCTCTCCAGGGAATGCCATTTTTTGATGGCATCTGAACTTGGGAACTTGGAGTCTTTCCTCCTGACTGAGAGGAGGATGAGTCCTTCATTAGGAATCATATCAAGTGTACAGCAGACACTTCTGATTCCTGCTCACCCAGGAGGTGGTCTAGGGACTGGCAACCAATATGAGTGCCCTTGCCTGGAGGAACAGCCTCAAGGCCTTTTTAGGAAGGCTTGGGGGATTAAAATGGAAGATGGTAAGGGTGACAATGTGCATAAAGTCAGCCTTTCAGACTGAGAGGGAAAAACCTAGCAAATCTGACCCCATTGGAGATCGCCAAAACTCTGCAAGAAACCAGAATAGACTGTAGTACCCAGAAGCGCAACTGCAGATGAACTCTGATGAATTAGGCTAGCAGGTACTCTGCAGGTCAGTTGGGCCTGTCTAGGTCTGGACTTGTTCAAGGTGGGGAACCTTCGCAGACTCAGCCTGGGAAGCTCTGTTGGGGGAGGCCCAGACTCCCAAAGGAGTCTGGGCTAGCGGTCACCCTGGCATCCTGTTTGCTGCAGGCAAGCATCTTTTCTGTGGGTTATTTTTGTCTCTGGCCTTGGCTTGTTTTTCCCAGTGCTGTTCCCTGGCTCACAACATTTCTTCCCTGGTTTATTAAAAACTGAGATAAATCACCTAATAAATCTTGGCTAAGTTTTTTTTTCCTTCAGACCTCCTCAACAATTGCCAAAGTCACAAAGTTGCGTCTTTCCCACAGTGGGAGGCCAACAAAATAGCTGGTGTGCTCATAGAAACCTATAGATCAAGAAAACAAAGGGAAAATCTTTAATTATTCAGCAGCCTCCCACTCCTGGAACTAAATTTACTTGCTTCGGTTTGATTTAAAGAGGCAGAACAGTACCTGAGCTGCTAGCGGCCTGTACCACGCCCATCAGCACAGGACAGCCTGCTTGCCTCCCTCTACAGCAAGAAGACATGCATAAAATAACTGTCTTTCCTTGTTGATTGGATGGTTACTAGGACTCCTAGCATTTAATTTTTGAAGCTCTTCCTCCTCACATACATATACACAAACCTCTGCTCCTTCAATTTCTTAAAACTGTTGAGTCACAGAATTCTGGCATTTGAAAGAACTTCAAGCATGCTCTAATGTCACTGCTTATCATCGTAGAAGCACAGGATTCTAGGGATATTAAAAGTTACCTAGTATGACACCAATGCTCCCCATCAGATGTCTTAACAATATACAAATCTATTTAGTACTCCGATAGTATTTTGTGCATACTTCCATTTGTACTTTGCTCATTTGATGTAACTCTTTCTTTTTTAAAAGTTTAAACTTTATTTTTTGAAAAGTGGGGTGTTCACACAATTGGTAATTTGAAAGATAAAAGAATATATAACTCTCTCCTGTAGACACCTGGTTCTCCTCCACAGAGGCAAGTAATAATTCCTTCAGGAAGCTAGCTGGGATGTTCTATGTGTATATACTTAAGCATGTTTTTTCTTCCCTCCTTTTTACACAAATGCTTTTACACTGGTCTGTGTCTGCACATTAATATATTTTGGAAGTCTTCCTGAATCAAATTTAATTCTTTTAGAGAGCTCTATGGCATTCCATTACATAGAGGTACCATAATCTAGGGACATTTTGGTTGCCTCCAAATTTTTGTATTACAGGTAACGCTGCAATAAATAATCTTATTCTCATGATATTTTGCACCATTAGGAGAGATTCCCTGGAGTAGAATCGCTGGGTCCTTAGGTAGGAGCACCTGCAATTTTTTCTTAATGTAATTTTTATTTTATATGGGAGTTTAGTTGACTTACAATGTTGTGCTAGTTTCAAGTGGAAAGTGATTCAGTTATACATATACACATCCATTCTTTTTCAGATCCTTTTCTCATATATGTTATTACGGAATATTGGGTAGTTCCATATGCATCCTCATAGTTTTGATAAATATTGCCAAGTGTCCTCTCCTAATTTCTCTTCTCAGCACAGCCTCACCAGCAGAATGTCATGAAACTTTTTGAGTTTTGCTATGATTATTTATTTACCTGTTTCTTCCTCTGGCACCATTTCCTCATTAGAATGTGAGCCTATCAAGGCTCCTTAGAAACTAATGTAACACCTGATACATGATAGATTCTCAAAGAATCTTTGCTAGTGCTCAATTTGGCAGCACCTGTACTAAAACTGGAATGAGGCAGAAAAGATAGCATGGCTCCCGCACAAGGATGACATGCAAATTCACGAGGCATTCCACATTTTTAGAGAGTAGATCTTAAATGTTTTTGACGCACCAAAAAATGGTAATAGATGAGGTGATCATTTCTTAATATTTACACATATCCAATCACTGCACTGTACACTTTAAACATACACAGTGTAATGTGTCAATTGTATCTCAATAAAGCTGCGGCGGGAGGGAAATGAATCCCTCTGATAAATAAATAAATAAACGTGCAAAAATACATAAATGGAGGAATGAATGAATTAATTATAGGGCTCTTTAAATCAGAACTAGAAACCATAGTCCTCATTTTCTCCACTCTGTGAGTTGGAAATGCTGCATTTCATTTTATTTAAGTGCCATCAACTTATGCACATACTCTGAAAGATTTACACATTCTCAGAGACGGAACATCCAGTCCAACCCTTTTCCTCTACTGCCCAGTGTTATTGTATGGTCAGTACACTGAAGTGTTCTCTTGCATGAATATTTTGTTTCAGGCATCTGGTGATGACTGCCTTGTTAGAGCTGAAAATATAAACAAACATATCTCATCCAAGCAATCCACACACAGGCTCCTTAGTGGGTGTGATCAGCTGTCAATTAGCTTTTTTATGGTTGGGTCTCCAGATTCTGACCTGGAGAGCTTGCAGGATGTTTACCAAGATATGTGCACTTAGGATCAGCACCTGAGGAAGGAAGAGGAAGGAAACAGGAATGTGTGGGGGAAGTGGTGGGACTGCAGCCCCATCTCCAGTGAAAGACTCCTCACCTCCACAGAGCATTGGAGTAGCCCTACAGAGCTGCTCCGATAGGAAAGAAGCAGCCTGGCCATTAGATCCCGAGTTGATTAATCATTAGATGTGGGCTGACCCTGGGAATGCCCTTGGCCAGAGGACCGTCTTCCATAGAAGCAATTCCAGCTGGAGACCACCTGCCAGCAGCACTTCCAGCAGTTGGAGGAATCAGTCTCCATTCTTACAGGGGAATCCTGGTTGTCCAAGGGGTTTTGCTTGAAATGCCTGGCAGGTTTTCTCCCCTGGGTCTGCTATGTGCTAACCCCTAACCCTTTCTACTTTCTGATAGTGACAGGCCAGGGCATTACTTTCAAATGTTAACCCTAAGATGATAAAGGCTGCACATCCTCTGCTCCCACCTCTGGGCTCCATGGGGAGTCTCTCCCTGCTTCCACTGTCCAGCTGTCAAGCAAAGAGATTAGTTTTGAAAGCAGTGGATAAGCTCTAGGAAATCAAGTCTGGAGATCAAGGTCTAATCCATGGCTGCAGTTTTTTTACTTTTTTTTTTTTTTTCTTTTTAGGGCCACACCTGCGGCGTATGGAGGTTCCCAGGCTAGGGGTTAAATCGGAGCTACAGCTGCTGGCCCATACCACAGCCACAGCATCAGGATCCAAGCCACCTCTGCAATGCTGGATCCTTAAGCCACTGAGCAAAGCCAGGGATCAAACCCACAACCTCATGGTTCCTAGTCGGATTCATTTCCGCTGAGCCATGACAGAAACTCCAAGTGGCTGCGGTTTTAAGGTAGGACCACACCCAAAGCAGAAGAACAACATAGCCATGCAGGGAAAGGGGCCATATTATTTTTAATTTTTTTTTTTTTTTTTGCTTTTTAGGGCCACACCTGCAGCATATGGAAGTTTCCAGGCTAGGGGCTGAATTAGAGCTGGAACTGCAGCCACTGGCCTATGCCACAGCCACAGCAACTTGGGATCCGAATACCACAGCTCACGGCAACACCTTAACCCACTGAGCAAGGCCAGGGATCAAACCCTCATCCTCATGGATACTGGACAAGTTTGTTTCCACTGAGCCAAGACAGGAACTCCTCAATTCACTGTTCTTGATCGCATTGACCCATGTGTGCAATTTAGCTTTCTCCTCAAGATCCACAAATTTAATACCTCATAGGAGACATCCTGGCTTCTTATATACAGGGCTGAAGATCTGGGAGGAAGGTGAAGGAAAAGGTTATAGTTTAGGGACCCAAAAAATTTGAGTTGAACCCTGCATTTGCAGGGGCTACTGTAACAAAATACCCCAGGCTGGGGGGCTTCAACAACAGAAACATTTCTTATAATTTTGGAGATGAGAAGTCTAATATGGTTTTATTTTATTTTATTTTTTGTCTTTTTAAGTCCAAACCCATGGCATATGGAAGTTCCCAGGCTAGGGGTCGAATTGTGGCCATAACCACAGCAATGCTGGATCTAAGCCATGTCTGCGACCTACACCATAGCTCACGGCAAGCCAGATCCTTAACCCACTGAGCAAGGACAGGGATTGAACCCAAGTCTTCACGGATATCAGTTGGGTTCGTTACCGCTGAGCTACAACAGGAACTCCTAATGATCATATTTTAATTTAATCACCTCCTTAAAGGCCCTATGTGCAAAAACAGTCACATTCTGAGATATTAGGGGTTCAAGCTTCAACATATGGATTTAGGGGTGGGGGCATATAGTTCAGCACATAACAAATCCTGAGTTTATCCATTCTTAGGTGGGCCTCCAACCACTCCACTACCTCCAGTTGGGGGTGGCTGCCTCACTCACACGCTACTCCAGCCTGACCACACCTCACTCTTTCCAGGGTCACCCAACTTTGCCTCCCTGTAAAGGCCAGATGGGCAAGTCTTTTAAGCTCCACAGGCCCTGTTGTCTCCATCCACAGTCTTTAGCTCTGCCATTGAGCATAAAAAGAAGGCATAGATGATACGCAAATTGATGGATGTAGCTGTGTTCCCATAAAACTTGATTTATGGGAGTTCCCGCTGTGGTGCAGTGGGTTCAGGATCCAGCATTGCCACAGCTGCACTGTACGTCACAGCTGCAGCTCAGATTCAATCCCTGGCCCAGGAACTTCCATATTCTGTGGCTGCAGCTGAAAAAGAAGAAAAAAACTTGATGTTTAGACACAATGAAATTTGAATTTCATCTAATTTTCACAAATCATGAAACCTTATTGTGATTTTTTTAAACATTTAAAATTTTAAAAACCATTCTTGTCCAACAGACCCTAGAAAAACAGACAATGGGCCAGATTTGGGAGGACAGAGGATTGCAGTGGGACAATCCCTGCTCTATTCTCTTTTTTCTTCCTTTACTCTCCTTTACCATCTCCCATGGTCATCCCCCACCAGGCTCAGCAAGGTCATTTCCAACACAAACATGGTTCCCTTTCTACTGAGGGTGCTGGTGCCAGCTGTTAGATAGTAAATTATTTTGTTCTGATACCCTATCTTGATTAAAAACTTGTTTACATCTCACTGTTAGGGAGCCAACATGACTATGATTCACATTTCTCAACTAAATAACTCATTTCATGTACTTTTATAGAGACCTTTCCAAGTATTTTCTGGGTGTCAAGCCCTGTGCTAAGAGCTCAGCAGAATTGCTAAATGTGCACAGAAAACCCATGAAATAAGTAGTAGTATTATTATCTCCATTTTACAGATAAGAAAACTTGGGTTTATTAAAGTTGAATAAATATCTCAAAGTCACCAAGCTAGTAAGTGATGGAGGCAAATTGGAAACCAGGACTACTTGTCCTCCAAATTCAGACTCTTAACTAGTAATGCTATGTTATTTTTAAATGTCACATTTCCCTCTGAAGACTGTGCATCATGATATTGAGGTGTCAGAGCATAAGAAGCCTGTGGCAGAGACAACAAATTGTTCCCATTCTTCCTTACTTATAGAACCCGAATTCTGTTTGGGGGTGACAATATATGCCCATCTGGAAAGGCACTTTTACTAGCTCCTTTTAACCAATGAAATGCAAGCAGAACTCACTAGAGGGTTTTTCTGAATTCTTTTTGCTATTTTAGTTTTTTTGTTTTGTTTTGTTTGGCTGCACTGACCCGCCATACACCAGAAACTAACTCAATGTTGTAAATCAACTATACTTCAATTTTAAAATTTTTAAATAATAAATAAATAAAGTGGGGAAAAAAAAAGAGAAAGAGAGAAGGAAAGGATCGTACCACAAGAATAGATAGAGTAGATTTCTAGAGGCCTGAATCTCTGTTCATGGTCCTACTATATCAACCCTCAACTGCCCACCTCACGACTTCTCTTTAGGTGAGAAAATATGTCACTTGAGTCACTACATTCCAGGTCTCTATGAGTCAAGGTCAAAAGCAATTATTCTCTGATACCAGCCCTAACACTCACTCTCCTTCTAAGAGGACTCACTCTCTCCTGATCTTCTTGCTTTAGAGGAATCAGAGAGCCAAGCTGGCTGGCACGACCTGCCCCATGCCATGCTGGCTGGCACCTGCCCCATGCCCCCTCAATATGTGCCATGTTGAGGATTCCTCATCCTTGTCTGCCCACCTGGCATGATCAGATCTGTGACCACTGGTTCCAGACCAAGACTGAGAATTTATTAGCCAGTAACTACCCAGACACTGACTCCATATTGCTGGCCTATACTGACTTCTCATTGTCTCCTGGCCTCCCCAAAAAAGTGAACCTGAGGTCAAGAGAGCCCAAGAGTTAGCATCTACCATTTGTCCCTTGCTCTTATACAAATTTTTACAATTTACACATAGCACATTCATGAGCAGTGTTTCTTTTGGTTATCACAACCTTGACGAATGAACAGGGACAGTGCTGGTTTGTGTCCCCATTTTATTTATTTATTTATTTGTTTGGCCCCACCTGCAGCTTATAGAAGCTCCCAGGCCAGGGATCAAGCCCACGTCACAGCAGCTACCTGAGCCATAGCAGTGACAACACTGAATTCCTTAACATCAAGGAACTCTACATGTTCCCATTTTAGAGCTTGGGAAAATGAGAGTTGGAGAGGCTAAGTCATTTTCCCAAGGCACAGAGCCAGGATGCAAACTCAGCCCTTTGGTTCCAAAGTCCTCACTCTTTTCAATATACCAGCAGTCCAAAACACTTCTTAGATTCTAATGACACGGCTCAGTTCACACAGTCTCCTTGGAAGAAAATTAGGCTGGCCACCAATTGCCTTTCTCTGTCAGGTATCTGAATTCTTTCTCATCATCAAAAGGCTGATCTACTCACCTGGATCAAGAGAATGTCTACAAGGTATACCAAAAATCAGCTAAATCAACACCATCTGTGTCCATGGCACATTTACTCTCTGTAATAGGCAATGATGACATAACAAACACTGACAATTCTGTAAACATCCAACAGATGAATCATGTCTCTGAGAACAAGGGCAGTTGTTGCTCTGAGCATGGTGGAAGACAGTGACAAGTGAGGCTGAGAAGATGCTGGCCCACAAAGAAGAAAGATACAAGGAGAAACCAGCACTTTGCAATTAGTCAAGAGAGGTCTCTTTCGAAAGACAAGAGTGTCAGATGCTGTTTAATGCAGAACTGAAACGAGTTCAGGAAGATAAGTGCCATTTCAAACAGAGGCAGAAATGGAAGAATAATAATGAGTTAGCACCATCCTTGCACCATACTAGAAAGTCCTTCAATGTGGGAAAACAGAAATTGGCTCTGGCTGATATAAGCACAAAGGGCATTTGCTGAAAAGACACCAGGTAACTTGAGTCATCGCCAAGAATTCTGAAAGACCAGGCTCTGAAAATGGAGAGAAACAAAGAGATACTAGGCAGCCAGGATGACTTGAAATCCCTCCCCACAGTTTAGCAATGGACACAAGTATGCATTAGCTGTTTTCTATAATAATGCTGTCTAGCCAACAACCACAAACACACGATAAGAAGTATGTGTTGTTTCTGTGTCTGAGATACTGAGAGGCTGGCAAGCAGCTCTGGGATCTTGGGTAGACCACTCTTGAGACTCCAGCACGACAACTATCAGCTCTTCTAGGCTGGCCTCACCCTGGGTGACTGGGGTGACTCAGCTGTGCCCATGTGTCTCTGGTCCTCCAGCCTGTCCAGACCAGGCATATTCTCATGGTGATGGAAAAGGAGCAGAAGAATTGCAAATCGTCTAGTGGCTCATAACTGGCAACACCATCACCTTATTGGCCAAAGCAAGTCACCAGACAAGCCTGATTTAAGGAGGAGAGTAATAGACTTTTTAGTGGGGTGACTCCAAAACCACACAACAAAGGACCAGACGCAGGGGGTGACAAATTGGGACCATTGATGTGATCATTCTACCACTCACAGGGAACCCCACTAGCACCTCTGACACTTCTGCTCCCAAACTGGGCAAGGCCTCCATCACTGCTACCTCCACCTGGGTGGATTTTCCATGCTTCTTTGCATCCCAGCTCCAGATACAGGGTCCAGGCTGGTATATCAGGAGAGCTGTGACTAGATGGTGGAGGTATATACACTAAAGGTACAGAAACACTGGGAAAGCAAGCATTTAGGGTTCTTTCACTTTCTTGGGAGGTGGGAGAGACCTCAAAAGTAGGAAAGAAGTTTAGATGCTGGATAGTCAAAAATCTGACAGTTGTTCCTTAAAATGTCCACTGGAGTATATTACAAAATGTCCCCAATTCTTTACCCCTCCCTGTCTCTATCCATACCTTTCACCGCATAGGCTGCTGGGGTCTCTCTTCATTGGCAGGTGACCCATCTCAGTCTTGGACACTACGCTCAATTCATGCGCTCATGTCAGCCCATGGGATATTAGCAGATGCATCATAGACAGGGACTTGCAATGGACTTGTTCAACAGAACTTGTTCTCTTTTTTGTTTTATTATTTGTTTTTTGGATTTTTTTTTTTTTTTTTGGCCATTCCTGCAGCATGTGGAAGTTCCCAGGCCAGCGATCAGACTCAATCCACTGTAGTGACAATGCCTGATCCTTCACCTGCTGCATGTACCTCAACAGAACTCTAGGACTTATTCCCTTGAACCTCTGCCCAGGCTAGCCTGACAGAGATGGAGAGGTGTGTGGTTTGTCTCAGCCTAGATCCACCAGCTGACAGCTAGATGAGCCACAGACCTATGAGCAAGACCAGCCTAGATCAGCAGGACCACCCAGCCAACCCCCAGAAGAACCAAATACACCAATAAATACTTATTGTAATAGGCCTCTGTGGTTTTGTGGTCATTCATTAGGAAGCATCAATGGGACAATGGAAAAGGACTACACTCTGACAGCAGTTCGCATATAAATAAAGTCATTTCATCCTCAATCTACATGTTTGAAGTGAGAGTTTTCATGTGCATGGAGAGACTAGGTGAGCTGTCTAAAGTCACTTGGGCTGGATGTGATAGTAGTTTTCTAAAAACAGAAGCCTCTCTCTGGATAACTTGACCCTGGAACATAATTAGAAAGAAGTGGGTTCATGACCCTGACCTGAACTTCTGAGACCAAGCTTTTCCTCACCTTGCCTGGGCCAAAAGTGACTCTGAAATGAGCCAGGAAGACTTGGACAAAAACCAAGAAACTATTCCAAGGCTAATCCCATTAGAATGAACCCTGGGAACAATGCAAGGTCATTGCCTGTCTTGGAAAGTTTGTGAAATCAGGGAACCACCTCCAAGCACCTAGAACTACTTTGTGGTTTCTCCTTATAACTGGCTTGGCTGTGACAGAATTTTGTCTGTCCCCTATTCTTAAAGGGGTAAGAGTGTTTTAATGCTTACATAGAACCTAAACTAGTACCATAGTTATAGTGTGATGTGACCATCAGAATGCCCAGCACACAGTAGGTGCTCACTAGACATCAGGCCCCTCCTATGGTCTCTCACACAGATTAAAGGAATCGTATCTCCAAACCTCTTTATTTCTGCAAATCACAGCTCTTGGGGCCTGATAAACCCAAAGTTATGTGTTGGTTCAATAAATATTCTATAGGCCTACTATGTGCTAGCTGCCAAGAATATGAAAACCTAGGGCTGACCTTGAGAACTTAGAATCTAGTGGGAAACAAAAGTTCTCACAACCAGACTTAATTAATAACTGAAGGTGACATCACCATCCTGCCAAGTGAGTGATCTCAGGCACCACATTTGGGGAAAAACAATGAAAATGTCAAATTTATGTTATGTTAAAAGGTAATTTCATTTAATCTCTATTAAAAGGTGTCATGACTGATTTTCAATTTTTACAAAGAAAGAGACACTGTTTTAATTTCCTGCATTGATGAATATATTATAAATTTTCTATTTTTTAATACATAAAACCTGAAATCTGTATTAGCGTAGATACCATTCTTCTTTTGCCTAAGTCCACAAAACTATAAAAGTCCTACTTTATAGCTGAAAATTTAAACTTTATAATATGAAAACTAAATTTATTCATTCATTTAAACTCTATTAGAGATATCACAAATTATTACTTTAGTGCCTTTGAAAATAAACAGCCTTAAAAGGTAAAGGATATTTTTCCAAGAAACTCCTGTCTGTAATGCCACATTTTGAAGGAAAGTTGGCAGAAAGTTCAAGGAAAACATGAGAAGGCCAAATCTGGAGTGAGAGATTTTCTGTAATATCAAAGTTAAATTGCCAAGAAGACTTTAGCTTCATTGCATATACGGACCATCCAGCCTTCCACAGTAAAACCCAGTTGTATGATCCCTAGCCTCTCATTCCAGGGATAATTCTAAAACCACTTCAAGAGCTGTCCAACCTTATTCTTGCTCTCAAAGTCTTTTCTCAGAAAAGGGAGTTCTGTCCATCAAGCATGTGCTCTCAACACAAGCCCTACCTTAGATGTCCAAGGATTAGCATCCAAGGAACAAATTCATCATCAAAATGGCCGGCAGCTGTGCATCAGGAAGGAAACAAGGTTTGCATGGAGTGAGACAGGAGAGTTTGAATTAAAGAGAAGTTCTGATGGTGCACACAGGGATAACTGAGCAGGTGAGGCAGGCCTGAGTGTTTCCACCCATCAGCTGGAGATGTGCCTGCTGGCAGCAGGAAGGTCCTGAGGGTCTGTAAGGTGGGAGCAGTGTAAGAAGAGACTGTGCCAGCACATCACAGGGGCTCAATAAATGACTGGGCCATGAATGGCCCATTTCACCACACTGGACAACAGTTTTCCTATGTTGTTATCTCCACAAGGTGAAGCTCACAAAGTCAACATTACCCTTAAAAACCCACCAAATTGCCCATAAAGTACAGCACTCTTTCTCTCTTGCATCTTGATGGCTAGATTAGTTGCAGCCATATTTATATACTCCATATTGGAAACCAACATAATGGTACCCCTCCTTGGGCCCATTACAGGCAGGTTTTCTCCAGCAATGGAACCTAGGACTCTTTCTTCAAATCAGAGCAGGATGAAGCAGCTGGCTTGCATTAGAGGTCATATTGTGAGAAAAAAAACATACTTTAAAACACTAGAAACACACTCAGTGTAGTAAGAGGGGAATGTTGTGTGGAGATTCAGACCAAGTAGGAGAGAGCAGATGGACCTCTGTGACAGTACACCAAGTCCAGAATAGAAACTCACAGAGCAGAATGTAGACTTAGATTGCTCAAGTCCACACTCCTTGAATGATTTTTTTCCCTTTTCTGGGGGCTGGGGCTGAAGTTCATACCCCCAAACTTGCATATGTTAAACTGGCATTTGGTGCAATGAAGCCATGCTTTTTAATTTGTGCTTTCCAAAACAGTAGCTACTACAAATTGGGATTTGCCTTAGATGGTAATGTCTTTATCCTTTTCTCTACTTTCAAGCCCAGGTCATGCCTTTTTCGGAGGTCCCTAGCCAATGACTGAACAGGCCAGTGGTACAGAATCCAGCCATTTCCATCCAACACAGGACCCCTGTAAAGGGCCATCTTGTTCTGGGGTTCTCCGGTGAGCTGGCAGAGGCTTTACCCAGTCTACACACTGGTCTGACAGCCCCATGGTACACCTGCTTCACACTCTTTTGTTTTCATATGTGTGACTCCCCAATAAACTTTTTGCTGTCTCAGCATCTGCAGCCCTGAGAACCTAAGCTGCAATTTGCAGTATCACCAAGGTTCTCCATGGAAAGGCCAATGTCTCATGATAGTAAGCCCTGCCCAGCTTTGTACATCTTAGATAAGATGGGAATGGAACACTGCACAGGTACATTTTGATGGAGAAGGGAGAATAGATAGGAGAAACCAGGAATGGTGTCAGGTTGCATTAGTGGCCAAGAAAGGACAGGACAGTTAACAAAGCTTACATGATGCTGTCATTGTATTCATCTTCAGGACGATCTCTTTAGAGGTCCAGAGTAACTCCCACCCCTGCCAAACAAATACAACTTTGGGACAAGACTTTCTTCAGTCCCCGAACTTTCCCTTAAAGTAGTTGAAATTTATAGACCTTAAATACAAAACTGAATGTTGCATCTTGACAGTAATGTAGTTGTTCCCATTCAGGGACTGATTTTACATTTAAAATGTAGGAATATGGCTGGATTTTAGCTAGGCATTTTAAAATATGGCTTACATGGGCCTAGGATGGTTGGGTTCTGAATGCTCAGGCATCCTTGATGAGAGTGAGACCTCTACCCTCCTGGCCCCAGACGTAGCAACAGCCTGATAGCCATCTCTGGGGGCAGCTGAAGCAGCAGAACATGCAGGGCTGTGGTGTTAACCATTGTACCTGCTTAGACCCACCAAGAAAAGGCTATTCCCACCTCTTAGCAAAGGCAGGACTCCAGCTGTGGAAAAGCCCCGGCCCATAGCAACAGAAAAGCAACAACATGCTCCCTTTTTGGGCAAAGGATCTTCTTTTTCTTCCCCTGTGGTATTTCAGAATCCCAGAAGGCAGCCTTAATGCTTGCTTATATTCTCCCCATGTCCTGAGTGTACATGAAAATCCATTCATTTAGGGGAGAAACCCACTTCTAGTTTTCATCTCACCCCTGGAACTAAGGACTTAGTCTCTGATCAGTTTAACACAAGGGCCACAAAGAATATTATCCACCACAAAGCAGGAACATTGCCTTGCAAGGTGGAAGATAGAGAAGAAAGGAAGGGTCAGGGCCCCCAGCAGAAATCTCTCGTCCCCGTCACCTGCTAAAGAGTCTCCCCACAATCAACCGATGACCTAATCAGCTGCACGACAGATGTTTTCTTTCATGTGTTCTTCTACCTCACAGCTTTTTCTTGCTGGTAATGTCAGATTCTGCTTCATGTTCCTCCATGTCTTTTCAATTCCTGCTCTTGTTTCTCTCCTTCTAAGTCTTCGCAGATGCTATCAAGGTCCCTTTTGCCTCTCTTTAAGGCTACCATGGCTGCAGAGAATTTCCAGCAGGCTGAGCTCCCCAGTTCATGCACCTTTGGACTTCACCTGAGGTCCCATGAGTGCTTCCTTAGCTGTGGCAAATAAAGCCCAGAAGAGTAAAGGAGTTCATGCCCTAGAAGTAATGAACCTCAACTGATGGAGTTACTATTACTCATTGTGATAGGGCTTATGACTTAGGGTGATGGGCACTCCATGAGTAAGTGTTCTGCTTCCATCCCCTTCAGGGGGACAGATCTATATGAGTCCCACATGTTTTCTCAAGGGGTCCCAAGCTGGAGTGAGCTCCAGCTGCCCAAAGTGCTAACTACTCAGTAACTCTACTACATGTCCAACATTCCCAACATGGTCTCTCCTTGTGATGCCCAGAATCACCTCAGCATTCTTCAGAGAGAAGGAACCATTAGATTGGATGTATGAAACCAATTGGATGGATGGATGAATGGATAGATAGATAGATAGATAGATAGATAGATAGATAGATAGATAGATAGAATTATCATAGGATTTCGTTCACTTAGTGATAGAGGCCAAGAAGTTCCACAATATACCATAAGTAACCAAGAAAGCCAGTGGTATAATCAGTCAGAAACAAAGGCCTGAGACCCAGGGTTTCACAAGTGTCTCAGTCCAAAGGCCTGAGATCCAGGAGGTCTGATGTCTAAGAGTAGAAGAAAAGGGACATCCTAGCTCAAGGAGAGAGAGAGAGAATTTGCCCTTTCTTTGCCTTTTTTCCATTCAGTCCACTGGATGATGCCCACCCACATTGGTGAGAGCAGATCTTTGTACTGAGTCAACTGAAGCAATTGGTAACTTGATCAGGGCATTTGATCTAGAAGCACCCTCACAGACATGCCCAGAAATAATGTGGGCAGCTATCTGTGCATCCTTTAGGCCAGTATATGCATAAGATTAACCATCACACCTCCCAAAAAAATTCCCCACACCCATGTTATCCTCTCAGAGTCTGCTCCTGGGAAACCCAAACCAAAAGAAGTCTCAGTTCAAATGTGTTCAGACAGAGCTTTTCACACAACACCAGTGCACAGACAATCTATCCTTGGCTATTCTTATGTTTAAAACTCAGGTTTAAACACATTTAGTCAGAGGTGGAATTGCATGATGTAACACACTGCTGTAAAAGCTGCTTCCCTAGCAGAAGGCCATGAGTGGGGCCATCTTCCTTAGAAGGACTCAGAGCAGGACAGGTGGTGTGACCCACAGATTCAGTACAGAATCCGAATATCTGTGTCTCTATCCTGACCATATCCTAATGGTACATATGGCCTTTCCCCTCACAGGTAGAAACGTTGTCTGAGATGCCTACATATATTTGTGAGTACAAGTGTCTCAACTCCAGAGACTCACAAGCCACTCAACTTTGCTTCTTCTTCCTCCTAAATTTCTTCTTCCAATAGAATATTCTGCGGTAGACTCTGCCAAGAAAAGAGTGAACATACAAGGACTTGACAGGCAAATGTGTGGGTGAAAGGAAATAGGGAGTGAGCTGAAGACAGCTGAGAGAATCATCAGATCACAATACAAGGGTGACCCCAAATAAAGAAGGGGTAGAGGAGCATTCAAATCACCATGTAGCCCAAGGAAAGTCTGACAAAGCTGTTTGGGACTCCTTGAGCCACACTAGCAAAAGAGTCCCCTGCCTCCCAGAATAGGTCTGCCTTAGGATCCCCATCTCACAAGTCCTTAGTGAGGAGCATAGCCTTGGTAAAAACACAGGTCAGATTTCAGGGTGCAACACTCTTCAAGTTCCAAGGTCACTCATGGATTATATAATTGTCCCCCTTCTTAGGGACACTCTCTGTGGGAGAATCATACACCCTATTATCTCTGGAATGGTCAAATGATTTGCTTTGGCCAATGGAATGTAAACAGAAGTGAAAGGTGTCACTTCTACACTGAAGCTTTAAGCCCCAGCATAGTTTACCACCTTCTTTGTTTTCTTCCTCAACAACCAGCAAACATCCCAAATAGAAGCT
This sequence comes from Phacochoerus africanus, assembly GCF_016906955.1. Classification (NCBI taxonomy): domain Eukaryota; kingdom Metazoa; phylum Chordata; class Mammalia; order Artiodactyla; family Suidae; genus Phacochoerus; species Phacochoerus africanus. The sequence goes on from NC_062544.1 coordinate 97,774,461, forward strand.
ACTTTATCAACCTGAGTCCTGAGACAAGGATGACATAGCACAGAGCCACAGTTAAACAATGATCATGTACCACAAACAAGAAAGAAATCCTGGTTGCTGTAACCCATCCAGATGCTGGGTCCTTCATTACCATAGCATAACCTGGCCCACACGGACCATTTTTTGGCTAAAAACTTTAGCCAAAGAATAAGTTTGGAGTTCCCATTGTGGCACCGTGGAAACGAATCTGATTAGGAACCATGAGGTTTTGGGTTCAATCCCTGGCCTCACTCAGTGGGTTAAAGATCCAGCATTGTCATGAGTTGTGGTGTAGGTCACAGATGCAGCTTGGATTCTGTGTTGCTGTGGTTGTGGTGTAGGCCAGTAGCTGTAGCTCCAATTCGACCCCTAGCCTGGGAATTTCCATATGCCGTGGGTGCGGCCATAAAAAGAAAAAAAAAAGAATAAGTTTAATTGGAGAAGGGAGGAAAATACAAAAGCAAAGGAAAACAGTCAAACAGGACAAAACAATAATAGTTTGGTCATTAAGCAAAGTCAAGGACAGTTAGTGCCTCCTCAAGGGCTATAGATCATCTTCTCAGCCATTTCCTTTGAGCTGTCTTATAGAGACTAAAACCCCACCAGGTGGAAGAAGTTAACTACATGATGCCCAGGCTGTAGCCATGACACAAGCTGCCACAATTCCATGAACTGAGCTCAAAAAAATAGGAAAAAATTGACCCTAGAAATGAAGATTAATTGTACTTAATTCAGATGACACTGGTCAGATCACTGCATGAGCGATTCAAGATGACAGTCAGAGCGACTGTCCTGTCTCTGCATGTAGCCTCCTCCTTCCACATATACAGCCCTGAAACTGCCCTTTGAAAGCTCTTGCCCACTGGTTGTCAGTCAGGAGGAGTCAGCCTTTATATATGAATCTACCCCTTCTGCAACCCCGGTTGTCAGAGCCCAAAATAAAGCAAACTTTCAACCAACTTACCTCTTTAACAGCTCCTCTAAGCATTGAGCAGCTGGACCCAATTTCAGCAGGTGTTTGGTGCCAGTGTGGGGCTGCACTCTCGCAAGATCTGGCTCCCTAGGTTTTCTGAGTAGAACCACAGCTATGACAGCGCCTAGCTGCCTTGGGCCCCCAGCTCGCGGCTACTGGCCCCAAGAGACAGGGGTTTGGAGGACGTCTCTCACAGCTGCTGAAACCATTTGTTTCGGGGAGCCTCCTAGTTTCCCCCCTGCTCAGCACCGGCCGCCAGGTAATGCTTTCTCTTGGAGGAATAGAAAGAAGCATCTGGACAAGAGGACGAGGTCCCCAACCAAGTAAGTCCACCAGTGTCCACCTGGTAAACTTCCCTTTTGAGCACCAAGTGCTATTTGTCATTTTCCCTCTTGGCCCTGATATCTGTCTGCCACTGAGGACCATTGGTGAGGACCATTGGTGAGCACCAGGTGCTATTTGGGTGTTTTTGCTGATTGGTTCCGACAGTTTGTGTCTGCCATTGATGACGCTGTGTGTTGGGGAGTGTTTGTTTGGGACTCCGTGTTGGTCATCCTCTCCGAAGATTTGTGACAGTTCTGTCTCCTAGAGTGTGAGTGTGATTAGTATTTTTGTTGCTTTTTATAAAACGGGAAATTCACGTTCAATTCATTAGAAAAATTTTAGCTACACAGGAAAGATGATTTTTAAAACACCGTGTGACCAAACGTGCTTTTCAAACTCCAGAGAAAATTGGTTAGGATGAAACTCTTCTGAAATTCCAAAACTGGTTCTTTTTTTTTTTTTTTCTGTCTTTTGTCTTTTTTTGTTGTTGTTGTTGTTGCTATTTCTTGGGCCGCTCCCGTGGCATATGGAGGTTTCCAGGCTAGGGGTTGAATCGGAGCTGTAGCCACCGGCCTACGCCAGAGCCACAGCAACGTGGGATCCGAGCCGCGTCTGCAACCTACACCACAGCTCACGGCAACGCAGGATCGTTAACCCACTGAGCAAGGGCGGGGACCGAACCCGCAACCTCATGGTTCCTAGTCGGATTCGTTAACCACTGCGCCACGACGGGAACTCCCAAAACTGGTTCTTTTTGCATATGCAGTTGAAGTTAGCTTGATAAAATGCTGTTTTCAGAATTCTGACCCTCAGAAAATAAAAATATGCCTAGGAGAAAGCTTGACGTTAACTCTTACTCTGTCCTTAAAATACAAACACAGCCCACTTTGCCTGAGACTTCAACTTTGGGTTAATTAGTAGAATTTTAAACCAAGACAAAAAAAAAGAAAAGAAAAGAAAGAAAAAGAAAAAGAGGGTCTGGGGTTTATTAAACACACATTTTATACCATATTAAAGAAAAATTGTGCTATGAGAAAAATGTATGTTTTTAGATGTTATAGAATTTGTTATTAAGTTTGCCAGTCAAAAAAAAATGCTGAAATAACAGTTCAATTACTTGTTTCTTGGTTTTGTTAAGGTTTTTAGAGTTAAAAATTGTAATGTGTAAAAATTATAAGGGAAGAGTTTCAGTATGTAAAGCAAGTAGGATATATGTTGTGGTGAGAGAAGATATAAAGAATGGAGATATTTTTGTTGAGGGAAAAAATGATAATTTTGTCCTACAGTTTGCTGTTTCTAGAGGGGAAGAAATTGGACAGATTACTATGGACACAGAAAGTAATAGACGGTTGGCAGAAAAGGAACTTTGTGTTTTTTTTAATTTTATTGAAGTATAGTTGATTTATTTTTTTATTACTCAATGAATATATTACATTTGTAGTTGTACAATGATCATCACAATCCAATATTATAGGATTTCCTTCCCACAACCCCAGCGCATCCCCCCACCCCCCAAATTGTCTCCTCTGGAGACCATAAGTTTTTCAATGTCTGTGAGTCAGTATCTGTTCTGCAAAGAAGTTCCGTCTGTCCTTTTTTCAGATTCCACATGTCAGTGAAAGCATTTGATGTTGGTGTCTCATTGTATGGCTGATTTCACTTAGCGTGATAATTTCTAGGTCCATCCATGTTGCTAAAAATGCTAGTATTTCGTTCTTCTTAATGTCTGAGTAATATTCCATTGTGTATATTTACCACATCTTCTTGATCCACTCCTCTGTCGAGGGACATTTAGGTTGTTTCCATGTCCTGGCTATTGAAAAGAGTGCTGCAGTGAACATCAGAATACATGTGTCTTGGCGAGTCATGGTTTTCTCTGGATAGATGCCCAGGAGTGGGATTGCTAGATCAAATGGGAGTTCTATTTTTAGTTTTCTGAGGCATCTCCATACTGTTTTCCACAGTGATTGCACCAATTTACAATCCCACCAGCAGTGTACTAGGGTTCCTTTTTCTCCACACCCTCTCCAGCACTTATTGTTTGTAGACTTTTGGATGATGGCCATTCTGGCTGGTGTAAGGTGGTGCCTCATAGTGGTCTTGATTTGCATTTGTCTAATAATGAGTGATGTTGAACATCTTTTCATGTCTTTTTTGGCCATCTGCATGTCTTCTTTGGAGAACTGTCTGTTTAGATCTTCTGCCTCTTTTTTGATGGGGTTGTTTTTTTTTTTTTTTGGTATAGAGCTGCAGAAGGTGTTTATAAATTTTGGAGATTAATCCTTTGTCAGTTGATTCATCTGCAAAGATTTTCTCCCATTCTGTGGGTTGTCTTTTCATTTTGTTTAGGGTTTCCTTTGCTGTGCAGAAACTTTTAAGATTAATTAGGTCCCATTGAAGTGTAGTTGATTTAAATGTTGTGTTAATTTCTGCTGTACAGCAGTGATTCAGTTATACATATACACATATCCATTCTTTTTCAGATTCTTTTCCCATATAGTTTATCCCAGAATATTGAATAGAGTTCTCTGTGCTATACAGCAGGTCCCCAATGACCACCCATTCCATGTAAAATAGTGCGCATGTGCCAATCCCAAACTCCCAATCTACCCCTCCCCCTCCCTTTCCCCTTAGGTACCATAAAAAATAGAAATAGAAAACCACTTGTTTATTTCTGTGTTTTTCCATTTTATAAATTAGTTCATTTGTGTCATTTTTTTAGATTCCACATATAAGTGATAACATATGTTTGTCTTTCTCTGTTTGAATTCATTTCCGATGATAATCTCTAGGTCCATCCATATTGCTGCAAATGGCATTATTTCATTCTTTTTATGACCATGTAGTAGTCCATTGTACAAATGTACCACATCTTTTTTATCCATTCCTCTGTTGATCAACATTTAGTTTCCTTCCAGGTCTTGGCTATTGTAAATAGTCCTGCAATGAAAATTGGGGTTGCATGTATCTTTTCAAGTTCAGAGTTTTGTACAGATATATGCCCAGGAGTGGGATTGCTGAATCATTTGGTAGTTCTATTTTTAGTTTTTTGAGGAATCTCCCTACTGATTGTACCAACTTACATTCCCACAAAAAGCATAGGGGGGTTGCCTTTTCTCCACACCCTCTCCAGCATGTATTATCTGTAGACTCTTTTTTTTTCTTTTTCAGCTGCACCCACAACATATAGAAGTTCCCAGGCTAGGGACCTAATCCTATCCACAGCTGTGACCTGCACCACAGATCCTTAACCCTCTGCACTGGGCTGCAGATCAAAACCAAGCCACTGCAGAGGTAACATGGGATCATTAACCTGCTGTGCCACAGCAGGAACTCCCTGTCTGTATACTTTTTGATGAGAGCCATTCTCACCATTGTGAGGTGATACTTCATTGTAGTTTTGATTTTCATTTTTCTAATAATTGACAATGTTGAGCATCTTTTCCTGTGCTTTTTGGCCCTCTGTATGTCTTCTTTGGAGAAATGTCTATTTAAATCTGCCATTTTTTAATGAGTTGTATATTTTTTTGAAATAGAGTTGCATGAGCTGTTTGAATATTTTGGAGATTAATCCCTTGTTGGTTGCTTCATTTGCAAATGTTTTCTCCCATTCCGTGGGTTGTCTTTTCCTTTTGTTTATGGCTTCCCTTGCTGTGCAAAGAGTATAAGTTTAATTTGTTCACATTTGTTCATTTTTTGTTTTTATTTTCATTACTCTAGGATGCGGCTCCAAAAATATATTGCAGTTTATGTCAGAGAGTGTTCTGCCTGTGTTTTCTTGTAAGAGATTTATAGCATCTGACCTTACATTTAGGTCCTTAATCCATACTGAGTTTATTTTTGTGTATGGTGTTAGAGAATGTTATTTCATTATTTTACATGTAGCTATCCAGTTTTCCCATCACCTTTTTGAAGACATTGTCTTTTCTCTATTGTATATTCTTGCCTCCTTTGTCCTATATTAATTGATCATAGGTACATGGGTTTATTTCTAACCTGGGTTTTCTATCCTGTTCCACTGATCTATATTTCTGTTTCTGTGCCACTAACCATACTGTTTTGATTACCATAGCTATGCAATATAGTCTGAAGTCAGGGAACCAGATTCCTCCAGTTCCATTTTTCTTTCTCAAGATTGCTTTGGCTATTTGGAAACTTTTGTGTTTCCTTATGAATTTTAAAATATTTTTTTCTAGGAAAATATAATTGGTAATTGATAGGGGCTGTGCTGAATCTGTAGACTGCCTTGTATAGAGTAGTCATTTTGACAATATGGATTTTTCCAATCCAAGAACATGGTATATTTTTCCATCTTTTTATGTCATCTTTGATTTCTTTCATCAGCATCTTATAGTTTTCAGAGTGCAGCTCTTTTGCCTCCTTAAGTACATTTATTCCTAGGTATTTTATTCTTTTTGATGTACTGGTAAATGGGATTATTTCCTTAATTTCTCTTTCTGATCTTTCATGGTTAGTATATAGGAACGCAAGAGATTTCCATGTATTAACCTTGTATCCTAAACATTACTGAATTCATTGATGAGATCTACTAGTTTTCTGATAGCATCTTTAGGGTTTTTCTATATATGATATCATGTCATCTGCAAACAGTGACAGCTTTACTCCTTCATTTCCAATTTAGATTCCTTTTTTTTTTCTTCTAAGATTGCTATGGCTAGGACTTCCAAAACTATGTTGAATAGAGGTGGTGAGAGTGGACACCCTAGTTTTATTTTTGATCTTAGAGGAATTGCAATGTTAAGTATGTTAGCTATGCGTTTGTCATTTATGGCCTTTATTATATTGAGTTTGCTGCCCACTTTCTGAAGAGTTTTATCAGAAATGGGTGTTGACTTTTGTCAAAAGCTTTTTCTGCATCTATTGAGATGATCATATGGTTTTTATTCTTCAACTCATCAATGTGGTATATCACATTGATTGACTTGTGGATATTGAAAAATCCTTGCATCCCTGGGATAAATACCATTTGATCCATGGTGCATATGACCCTTTTAAAGTATTGTTGGATTCAGTTTGCTAGTATTTTGTTGAGGATTTTTGTATCTATGTTCCTCATTAATATTGGCCTGTAATTTTCTTTTTTTGTGGTGTCTTTGATTTTGGTTATCAGAGTGACGGTGGTCTCATAGAATGAGTTTGGGAGTGTTCCTTTCTCTGCAATTTTTTGGAAATGTTTCAGAAAGATAGATCTTAACTCTTCTCTAAATGTTTGATAGAATTCATGTGTGAATCTATCTGGTCCTGGACTTTTGTTCATTGGAAGTTTTTTTTTCTTTTTTTTCTTTTCATGGCCATACCTGTGGCATATGGAAGTTCCCAGGCTAGGGGTCAAATTGGATCTGCAGCTGTCAGCCTACACCACAGCCACAGCAACACTGGATTTTTAACCCACTGAGCTAGGCCAGGGATTGAAATTGCATCCTCATGGATGCTATGTCAGATTCTTAAACCACTAAGCCACAGTTGGAACTCCTATTGGAAGTTTTTTAATCACAGTTTCAATTTCTGTCCTTGTTCTTGGTATGTTGATATTTTCTATTTCTTCTTGGTTCAGTCTTGGAAGACTGTACCTCTCTAAAATTTTGTCCATTTCTTCTAGGTTGTCCGTTTTTTTGGCGTATAGTTGTTTGTAGTTTCTTTTCATCCTTTGTATTTCCACGGTGTCAGTTGTAACTTCTTTTTCATTTCTAATTTTGTTGATTGGAGTCCTCTCTCTTTTTTTCTTGATGAGTCTAGCTAAAGGCTTATCCAGTTTGTTTATCTTTTCAAAGAACAAGCTTTAGTTTCATTGGTCATTTCTATGGTTTTCTTTGTCTGTTTTATTTATTCCTGCTCCAATCCTTATGATTTCTTTCCTTTTACTAACTTTGGGTTTTGCTTGTTCTTCTTCCTATAGTTGCTTCAGGTGTCAGGCTTACATGGGCTTCCTTGTAGGAGAGACTGGTGCCTGCCCACTGGTGGGTGGAGCTGGTCCTGTGCCTCTGGTGGGCAGGGGTATGTGTAGAGGTGGCTGTGAGCTCAGTATACTTTTGGGCAGCCTGTCTGCTCATGGGTGGGGCTGTTTTCCCACCCTGTCAGTTGTTTAGCTTGAGGAGTCCCAGCATTGGAGCCTGCAGACTGTTGGCTGGGACCAGGTCTTATATCTAAAATGGTGACATCTTGGATAGCTCATGTTTATTTTTCTCTGGATCCTTGGCCTCCAGTGTCCTGCCCCCACAGTGAGCCACAGCCAACTCCTGCCTTACCAGGAGACCCTCCTAGACCCATAAATAGGTCTGGCCCAGGCTGTTTTAGAGTCACTGCTTTGCCATGAGTTCCAGTGCTTGTGTGTGCCCTCCTAAAAGTGGAGTATGTTTACTCCATTCCTGTGGAGATCCTGAACTCATCCGTCAATGTCCTTCAAAGCCAAATGCTTTTGGGGATCCTTCTCCTGATGTCAGACCCTCAGGTTGGGGAGCCTGACATGGGGCTCATAACTCTCACTCCTGTGAGAAAACCTCTGCAATACAATTATTTTCCAATTTGTGGGTCACCCACCCAGCAGGTATGGGATTTGCTTATATCGTGAAAGCACCCAACTTACCATCTTGTTATGGCTTCTTCTTTGTCTTTGGGTATAGAATATCATTTTTGGTAGGTCCCAGAATTTTTTTCAGTAGTTGTTCAGCAGCTAGTTGTGATTTTGGTGTGTTCATGAGAGGAGGTGAGCTCAAGTCCTTCTACTCTGCCATTGTCTCTCTGTGCTTTCTTTCTTTATGGTAAAAAAAGGAACTTTGGGGAGTTCCCATCATGGCGCAGTGGTTAACAAATCCGACTAGGAACCATGAGGTTGCGGGTTCGATCCCTGCCCTTGCTCAGTGGGTTAAGGATCCTGCGTTGCTGTGAGCTGTGGTGTGGGTCGCAGACACAGCTCAGATCCCACGTTGCTGTGGCTCTGGTGTAGGCCGGTGGCTACAGCTCCGATTCGACCCCTAGCCTGGCAACCTCCATATGCCTCAGGAGCAGCTCAAAAAAAAAAAAAAAAAAGGAACTTTAAAAAATAATTTTGTAAGTAGTCAGGAATGAATAAGATTAGACTGAATTTAATTAGGTAAATGAATTTTTCTATTACTAGTAAGCTATTACAAGATTGGAATTTAGTGTTCTCTCTCCATTAAGAGAATAACTTTTTCCTGGAATATTGAGCTACTTTTGATAACAGATTGTAAGTTTCTTTCTCTAGCTAACTTTGAGTATCCTAGAAGGCCCTTAGGCATCTCAGAAGAAATAGTAAAATAACTAGTATTATTTGGTATGTTAAATTACACGAAAAACATTGTCAAATAATAATGGTAAACATTCTTAGGCTAAAATGTGTGAGTAAATATCACTGATATAATTGTTCATTGATATAAAAGTTCTATGAAGTTTGCAAAATTTAAATATATCCTGGTATTATGTTATCAGTCATACTTCTAGTTATAAATTATCTAGTGAAGTTGTCACAGAGTATAACTACTCATGATGTGCATCACTGCTGACTTTATGTTTACTGCCTGAAGCACATGTGTGACAACTGCATATAATTGGTAAAATGTATAGCCTTTAAAATGTTTCCCCATCAGCATTCCTCTGTGCTTGTTTGTTATATCTGATTAGTTTTCCCCAAATTTGAATGATCAGACAAATATATAAACAAAAAGTAGGCCTAGCACTGAGGGACATGAAAAGACCAGAGCAGACAGCTGAGCCTCTCTGATAACACTGGAAAAAATATATTGATTATCAGTACTTTCTATGGATATATTTGCAATTAAAAGGGGAAAATGATAGAAATTTTCACATATTGAGGTATGGAGAAGTCATTCTGGCTTATATATTATTAAATTTGAACTTCAGGTTAACGAAAACAGTCTGTTTATGACCTATTAAACATACATTGTACATCTGCTTTAACCATTAGGTGAAAAATACATTGAAAGAATAGTACAAAGATGCATTTTGATATCATCCTAATTGTGCATCCCCATTGTAATATGTCTACTAATTTTCAAATGTTTGTCCAAGTTCTATTACAAAGCAATCAACAAGAGAGGTATCGTGTATTTGCATCATAATACAAAATACTGATGCTAAGCTTAGAACTTGAGATTATTTCTGTCTCTGTGTCCATCCCCCAAGTTAAGCAGGAGTATGTCCAGTTTCAGCAGGAAGCAGCCAGAGTGGTCATTGCCCCATTCCATCAGAGCTGGGGGAAAACCAAAACAAAAATGAAAACTCTGCCAAGTTCCAAACTTTATTCCCTTTTCTATTCTGTACCTGTCCTTCCTCAAGATTAAGAAACATCAAAGAAAAGGGGGAATTAAAACAGAGCAGGACCCTATGGTCCTACCCCCTCATGTCCTCCACCTGCCTTTTGTCTATAGAACAATTTTAGCCAAAGAATAAGTTTAATCAGAGAAGTGAGAAAATGAAGAAGCAAAGGAAAACAATCAAACAAGACCACATAATAGTTTAGTCATTAAGCAGAGTCAAGGACATTTAGTTCCTCCTCAAGGGCTATAGGTCATCTTCTCAGCCATATCCTGTGAGCTGTCTTTTAGAGACTGACACCCCCACCAAGAGGAAGAAGTTAATTACATAATGAGCAGACTATAGCCGTGACATAAGCTGCCATAATTCTGAGAACTGGCCTCATGGAAATGTGAACAAACCAACTCTGGAACTGTAGATTAACTGTACTTAACACAATAAAGACGATGCTGATCAGACCACCACATGACCAATTTCAAGAGGACCATTAGAACTGACTATGCTGTTTGTGCAGGTAGTCCCCTCCCTCCTCCTGCAAAAGCTCTTGCCCACTGATTGATGGTGGAAGGAGTCAGCCTTTGGACAGGAGTCCATCCTCCTCCCCAATTGCCAGCCTCTGAAATAAAGCAAACTTTTCTTTCCACCAACCTTGCCTCTTTATTGGCTTTAGAGAGGCGAACAGCTGGACCTACTTTCAGTAACAATAGAATCTGAGAAAATACTTTTTTCTACCTGCCTTTCTCATTCTCACTGCCACAGGCAAAAAAAAAAAAAAAAAATGGGCTTTTTAATTATTTGTTAGTTTTATCAGCACTATTAAGAAAAATGCTTATGATTTTATATATTGAATAGAATATTTTTTAAAGGAGAAAAGAATGATCATCTGGATTTTACAGTCTGGAACTCATGTGATAGGGTATACACTTTATAGCACTGCCCTAATGGACTCCTCTTTGGAAGCCTCTTTTAAAAATATATATCCTGCATGGTTCTATGTTTTCATCATTAGTCATTTTCCATTATGTACCATAACACTTTTTTCCCCCTCTTTTGCAAATCCTCTACAGTGGACTCAAGAGAATAAGACTACATTCAAGAAATTAATGTTGTGGATGAATTTGTACAACTCCAGATGAACAGGAAAATAATCCTGACAGGTGACAAAAGATTCATAAATCCAAATCCATTTTGGCATCTGTTTTCTCTATTATAAATAAAAAGGGGGAAAGGAAGCACCCAGCAGATGCTGGTTTATAGCAGCTCAATTTGTACCCCACTTTTGCACTGAATGATGCCAGCAGCCTGGTGCTAAGGGCCTGTCTGGATTTGATGTATGACCTTCTTTGCTTGCCAAGGATGCAAGGAGTTTGGGAGATCCCTTTTGATTTAATCATGAATTAAAATGGACTTTTCAAACTTGTGGCAAGAAAGAGCACACAGAAACTTATAGAAAAGATGTTTGTGAAGATGCTGGTCTTCAGCTAAAAATAGAAATAAGGCAGAATGCTGACTAATTAACATAACTAATTATAGGGATTTCTTAACAGACAGACACTCGTGTCAGCTTTTTTCTCGTCATAATGGTCATTGCTGATTTCTAGCCAGAAGATATACAAAAATTACACATGGAAGTCTGCAAATTATTGTCCAAAGGGAAAAGCTATGCATGCACCAGAAGATTTCCTGTGCTGGGGTAATGGGCCATACAGTTTCAGGTTGGTTCACCCACACTGTCCCCTGACTCTCTTCAAATCTGGAGACAGATTCCATGGTCACTCTGGTTTCTAATAGAATCAGTGGAGTGAGTTCCATTTTGGGCTTCCAGCTGTACTAAGATACTCCAACTGGTGGAAATCAATCCAGTTGAAGTACCCTTGAGCACAAATCACATGAGACGAGACTGCAACTGAGGTAAATTATAGTCATAACTTTGCTTTAGAAGCTAAGTCGGCTTTCTCTCTGCGTGATCCCTGAAATGGTGTGGTTGCTCTCAGCTCTCAGCAATCATGCAGGTGCCAGAACACAATTTTGCTAAAGAGAGTTATTAAAATGTCTTTATCTATCTGGGGTGTGTCATCATTATTAAAAACAAAAACAAAGAGGAAAATAATAAAGCAAAATCATATTCATCGGGTTCCTGGCCTGACACATGGTAGCAATACAATTAATGCTAACATTTAGTGGGTTGTGGGTTCCTAAAGCATTCTGTCAATCAGTACAAATGCACCACAATGCAGAATAGCTAAGAAGGTTACTTTTCATAAGCAAGTTCCCATAGTCTGTTTCTGTAGTTTACTGTCCTATAATTGTGCATGTCAAACAAGATTTCTGATACATCCACACTCACAGCATCACAGAATGTGGTGCAAGAAGGAACCAGGGGCTCTACCTCATAAATATATCTCTACTCACCCACCCCTACTCTGACACACTCCATTCCACAGAATAGAAAAACTGAGGCCCATGAAGGTCAAATAAGTTGCCCAAGGTCATACGATGAGTCAGAGACAATCAGAATGAAAATCAAGGATGAGAACAGCTTCTTCTCTAGAATTCTATCTCTTTGTTCATCAACAGCTTCAAGTTTTTTTTTTCTTCCAGAAGTGAGTAGGCTATGAATTATAAATAAATCAATAGTACTCCACACCAAATCCCCCAAAGGTAACTCAGTACAGGATGCCTCTGCTTTTAAGATGCAATTAAAATGCAGTACATTCCTGGAAACAGATGTTACAGGGCTGATCCTCCTCAGGCTGACCCAGGTAAGGCTCTGCCAAACGTGGATAGAAACCATCACACAAACCAAAGACTGTGGAATGAAGGGACCAAGAACGTAAGAAGTAGAGCCTAGGGGTCCATTAGGAAATAGCAAATAAAAAAGACAAATGTGGCAGGTTGAAAAGTAGGCATTGCCTCTGCATGTAAATGGGGCCTATTAATCTTTGAGGAAGGCAGCGGAAATGCTTGGTGCTCCAAGCTCTGCTTCCTGTTATTTGAATTCAGCTTACTGAACATTCACTGAAGCATCTGCTGTGTGCCAGGCATGAGATGAGGTGTAGGAACACTTATAGGGGTGGACCAAACAGCCACAGCCCCTGCCCTCAACGAGCTTACAGTCTTATAGGAAAGACAGACCAGAAAGATGGTATTTCAGTATCTTTAAGTACTGTGGTCTGGATGTTCTAGAAGCACCAGGAAGAAGTACCTGCAAACTTCTCTTCCACATTCAATTCATGCTACCTCCAGGAACTCACAGCTCAGCTGTCTGGGTGGTAATGACCTACACCTAACTTCAGGGTGAGTGCCATAAACTTACACTAATCCATGTGTGACATTTCTGCCGCGCCAAGGACTGTCTCCAGGTGGGCACATGACCTGAGTTTGTCCACTCAGAGTGAGGCCCAATATTTCTCAGTCGTTGGTGCCCTACTCTGTACGATGTGGAGGATGAATGTGAAGCCACCACATTTTATGACTGTAACTGGGTGCTGAGTGGGAAGCTTCCTATGTCCTCAGAGTTGTGATCCAGGATAAAACTGAAGAGAAAGAGAATAAGAACTCCATCCCCTAGCAAAATTCTGAAGAGAGTAGGAAACTTCTTAGGGTTCATTCAAAGGCTACCAAACCAAGGCTTTCCATCCCAAGTTAAATGAGGACCCCCGAGGACACCCCCACACACACAATGAAGTGGGGCATCAGGTGCCCACCTCAGTCTATGGCTGAATGCCCCCTATACCGTGTACACCCACACACCCATCCTAGGATCTCTGCTGCCAGGGTAAGGGGAGGGAAGAAGTTCCTGGGTGACACTGGTCATCTCCCCCAGGAAATGAGCAGAGTGACCAGAGCCTTCTTGCTTGTGTAGTTCTCAGGTTGAGCAGCTGGTATGGAAAGTAGGGAATTGGTGAGGTGTGTCTAGAAACAAAGTGGGAGTGATGTCTATCCCACCCCAGTTCCTCAAAGCCATTGGAGGGCATGAAAGAGGCCATGGAAGTTTGTGACTTCACACCAGTGTCACAAAAATTAGAAAAGGAGACAGAAGCTGAGAGTCTGTGTTATAACTTCCACAAGGCTAGCCAGCCAAGGCCACAACCCATCTGAAGAAGATTAGGTACAAACTTCTGGAGGCAATGAAATAAAAGATACAATTGCCCCCTTGGAAGGCTCTTTATAAGGAGGATAGGATAGATAAAATCTGCTGCTGTCAGCGTAGATCACCTGGAACCAGAGGAAGGCTGGGAGCCACTCCCTGTACCAGTGGCAGCCAGTGAATAAGACACTCTGCCACTGTCCCAGCCCCTCCTCCTGGAGGCAAATACAGAGGGCTCAGAAAGGGGAAGGGGAGGGGGGCTGACCATGCCACCCCTCTCTGCTCCATGCACCTCACACCACAGCCTAAGCCCAGCTGGGGGCAAAGGGAGACAAGAAGAGGTCTGAACAGTGGACAGGAAATTAGGGATCGAAACACAAATAAGACTGGGTTGTAAATGCTGAAAAGACAGTCTTCCTAACCATTGTTGTCTGTAGTTATGGAATCTGTTCAGGGTATCGGTCAGAAAGGGGGAATCAAGATTTGAACTAACACCTTAGGAATAGTGATTGACGGAAAGTAAAATGCCCTTGTTCTGCCAAATACTAACTCTCTGAATGGGAGTAATGATCCCTAGCCAGCAGGATTGTTGTAATGGCCTGATACACTGTCTTAGTCCATTGAGACTGGTACAAACTAAATCTTACAGCCTGGGTAGCTTATAAACAATGGAATTTATTTCTCACAGTTCCAGAAACTGGAAGTCTGAGACCATGGTGCCAGCACAACTGGGTGAGAGCCCTCTTCTGAGTCACAGACTTCTCATTGTGTCCTCACTTGAAGGAAGAGCCCAGAGATTTCTCTGAGGTCCCTTTTATTTATTTTTTTTTATTTTCCCACTGTACAGCAAGGGGGTCAGGTTATCCTTACATGTATACATTACAATTACATTTTTCCCCCAGCCTTTCTTCTGTTGCAACATGAGTGAGGTCCCTTTTATAAGGCCACGCATCCCATTCATTAGGGCTCTGCCTTCCAAAAGCCCAATTCCTAACCATCACATTGGACATCAGATTTTCAACACATGAACTGGAGGGTGACACAAACACTCAGACCATAGCATGTGCCTTCAAAACAAAACAAAACAAACGTAACAGAGTGTGAAGAACAGCATATATGGAGTTTATTGAGCTGGGTGGGAAATAGTTGAAGATAAGTGAGGCAGATTATATTTTCTGAAAATGCCACAGTAATATTTCCAGTCCCATACACTCTTCTAGAACCTTGCCACACCCCATTAAGAGGTGGGTCTACTCCCCCACCCTTGAACCTGGGTAGAGCTTTGTCACTATGTAATACAATATAGTGGAAATGATTGTGTTTTATTTGCAAAGCTGGGTTGGTAAAAGCAGTATGGCTTCTACCTGACTCTCTCTCTCAGGACATTTACTCTTGGACCCCAGCCACCATGTTGGAAGGAAACCCATGCCACACGAAGAGGCCACATGCAGGTGTTCTGGCCAATTGCACCAGCTATGGGCTCAGCTGCAGTCGTCATCAACTGCCAGACATGAGACCGGGCAGGATTTTAGGCGATTCTAGCCCCTGGCCCTCAAGCTAATGACAAGCTAATGCCGAAAGAAGAAATTATCTACACCCACCAAGCCCTGTTCACATGGCATATTTGTGAGCAAAATAATTATTATCATTGTTATAAGCCTCTACCTTTTGGGATAACTTGTTACATAGCCTTAGTTGAAATAATGAAGTTGGCAAATCAGTAGGAGCTGCTTGGTATAGAGCCTTGAAAGCTGAGGAAGGGTTTGGTTTCAATCCCAAGGATATTGAAAAGCCTTTGATGTGATATAATTCAGTTAGGTTTTGAGAAGATAGTTTTTTCTGCCTTGAGGAGACTATAGTGGGGAGATTGGGAGGCTATTGTAGTGATTCAGACCAGATATGATGATGGCTTAGAGTTGGGTGTTAGCAGTGGACATGGCAAGAAGCTGACATTTTTTCCATGTTCCCCACTGAGCAGCCAGAGTTATCATTTCCAGAACCAAGAGTGATACCATCATTGTTAAAGAGCTTTTCCATTGATTATAAATAGGCTGCAAGGTGCTCAGCACAAAGGGGGCTGATAAATACAAGTTCTAAAAAGAAAGGGGCTGGGAGGAAGATCCCAGGTAGAGGGTACCATATGAATAAAAGCACAGCAGCCTGAGGTGCTAGAGGAACTGGAAATAAAGTCAGGACAAGCTGTGCTGTTCCCAGTCTGCACCCATCCCTGTGAATGAGCAGAGTCAATGTCAATGACTCACTGGCTCCTAGAATGGGCCTTGTTCCTAAAAGCCAGTGATATAGCTGGGGGCAACTCAGGGATCCTGGCAGGAAAGATGTGCTGTCTCGGCCTTCATGTTTGTAGGATGGGTATATAACGTCATTCCTGTAGTAGACAGTAGCAGTGTTTTCTCTTCAGTGGCTGGGAACTTCTACTTGATTTTGTCTTTGCCTCTGTTTGCAGTGAGGATCTACAGGAGAGACAGGGATGTGGTTGGGAAGGAAAAGGAATCAGCACTCAGTGAAGGAGGAGAAAATCAGTGGAAACCCAAAGAGAGATGGGCAGGGGTCCTTTATAGGATTTTGCATTTGTAAAAACACAAACAAGTCTGGGAATCTGGGGCCATTTCAGAAAATAATTAAATCCTATAAAGAGATGTGAAAAGTCGAGACAGGTTCCACACAGAGATTTAGCCCCCAAATGGATCCGAGGTCCCATTTTCTGAACTTACCCATCTACATCTTTGGTCTGAGTCTTCTTGGGATTATGTTTCAGGGAAAACCAATATGTCCATAAATTCTTCTCAAGTTCTGATTAGAGAGGAGGGGCTAATGTCCAGATTGTCTGAGAGCACAGTCGTGGATGAATACCTTGTTCTCTCTACACCTAAGTTGCCACAACTAAAGATGAAGCAGCTCCATCTTCCTAGAGGTGTGATGAGTGTTGAATGAGAGAATGTGTTTAGCCCTTGATGGAGTAACTGATACATAGTAAATGCTCCATAAATATTAGCTTGCCATCATTTGAGTGTGATTACTGTTTAATGAATATACTATTATTGTTTTACATTAAGTTTTGGTTATTGGTATAATGTATATGGACCTGTGGAGAGAGGGGAAAGTCATCCCTGGAAAGCAGAGTTATTTGTGGTGACTGGCTGAAGTGGCAGACAGGTAATTCATTAGTGATGGCCCCATATGCTGCATCCCAAAGGAGGGACAGTGCTCCATGGGTACAGTAATAGAGAAACTAAGAGTATCAGGGAAGTCTCCTTGACAGGGGACTCTTGAGCTGAATTTAAAAGACAACCAGTGTATGAGATTCCTCAGAAAACTAAAAATAGAATTACCATTTGATCCAGCAATCTCACTCCTGGTCATCTATCCAGAGAAAACCATGACTTGAAGAGATACATGTATTTCAATGTTCATTGCAGCACTATATACAATAGCCAAGACATGGAAACAACCTAAATGTCCATCCACAGAGGTGTGGATAAAGAAGATGTTGTACATATACATAATGGAATATTACTCAGCCATTAAAAGGAAATAAATAATGGCATTTGCAGCAATATGGATGGACCTAGAAATTATCATGCTAAGTTAGACAGTGAGACACCAGCATCATATACTATAACTTACATGTGGAATCTAAAAAGACACAATGAACCTCTTTGCAGAACAGATACTGACTCACAAATTTTGATAAATTTATGGTTTCCAAAGGAGACAGGTTGGGGGGGGGGCAGATCATGAGCTTGGGGTTTGGGATGATCATTGTAAAACTATAAATATAATAAAATTCATTGAGTTAAAATAAAAATAAAATTTCAAAGAAAAAAATGACAATCAGTTTGGTCATGGCTCCAAGATGACCCCACATCATATTTACATCCTCATGTGTCCTATAATGTTACACCAGAGTTGGCTTATATGATAGATAATACAGCTTTAGCCTTGGGCTTCCATCCTGGGCTCTCACCCAGGCACTCTCTCATCCTCTTGGACCACTCGCTCTGGAGAAGACAGACACCATGTCATAAGGATAGTCAAACAGCCCCGTGGAAAGGCCCAGGTGCAAGGGTTTCGGGCCTCAGGTCAATAGACAGCAAGGAACTGAGCCCTCACAGTAACTATGTGAGTGATATTGGAAGTCATCCTCCAGGTCCCATTGAGCCTTGACACTACTTAGTGAACAACTTGACTTCAACCTCAGAGAGACCCTGAGCTGGAGCTTCTCAGCTAGGCTGCTTCCAGAGTCCATGAGATAATACATGCTTATAATTTTACACCACTGAATTGTGGGGTAATTTGTTACATGGTAATAGATAACTGGTACAAATTGGAATAGCTGGATGAAGAAAGGGTGCAGATATTCTAGGCAGGATGAGCAGCATGTGCAATGAGCCCTAGATCGAGCCTTCTGGTGAGTGAGAGCAGGAGACAAAGCTGAAGGCTGAGCCAGAGCCAGGTCAGGGTGGCCTGGGAAGCCCAACTATTATGTATGAACTGACCCTGAAAGCCAAAGAGAGCCTCTAAGGGATTTTACCCTGGGAAGTATTATCTGCACATTGTTACTTCTTTTCACAGGAGACATTGGGGCAGCACTGACAAGAGCAAATGGGCAACGTTTTCCCTTTCTCCAGCCCCTCTTTCCACAAAGCTCCTCTTTGCTGTGTTAAACTCTGTTGGTTCTGTGTTTAAGTTTGTTAAGGGAAGCAATCATATGAGTAAATTTTTGTAAATTGACTCAATATAATTCAACTTCTAAGAAAGATGTGGGACCACCTGTTCAGGCAAAAACTGTCCAACTGTTAAAAGGAAATCTGTAGATGGTCAAAAGTTACAAACTTCCAATTATAAGTAAGTAATTGGGATGTCATGTACAACATGGTTAATATAATTAACACTGCATATGTTATGTATGAAAGTTGTTACAGAATAAACCCTGAGTTAGCACAGCAAAGAATTCTTTTTTTCTTTTTCTTTTACTATAAGTCTGTATGAGGTGGTGGAACCTATTGTGATAATCATTTCATGATATATGTAAGTCAAATCACTGTACTGTACACCTTAAATTTATATAGTGCTGTATGTCAATTATATCTCAATAAAACTGAAAGGGAAAAATAAGGAAACATGTATAAACATTAAGCAGTGTTACACTGACTTTGACATACCATATTGGATATTTTTGGCTGAAGCTGAAGCTGCTCCCAGTTTGGGGCAGCAAGTCGAAGAAAAACTTTTAAACCTACTATGAAAACAAACATCAATTTCTAACATCTTTTTAAAACACAGAGGAAGAAATGAATTACTTAATTTTGTTGCCTAGACATTTAAATCTTCTATGTATCAAAGTTTAAGTTAAAATACAGAAAAAAAAAAGTCTGCTGCAAGTTGAAAGCATAAAGGTAAAATAGCACCATGACTAGGGGTTCTGGTCTTGGTATCACCTGGTCTTGTGTTCAAATCCTGGCTCACTCTACAGGTGTATGAACTTGGAAAAGTCCACTTAAAAACTACCTGAGCCCCAATTTTTTTCTTCTACAGCATGGATGAAATAATTCCCACTGCAAAAAGTTATTATGAGAATCAAGAACATCATGTGCAGTTGTATAGGTTATTCATTGCACAAGGGTGCTCAACTGAGGGAACAAGTAGGAGCTAAAATCCCAAGTCATGAACCCTGAGGCATGACTGTAGTTTCCTGTCTGAGGTAGTGCATACATGTTCTCATTTGTATTAAGGAGCCATATGCAATAGTGGTAACCAGATCATAACTACATAAAATGCATAAACACTATATTAAACAATAATTGCATTGAATTATACAAAATAATACATGAAAAGCCAATTACATTGCAAGAATGTACTAAATGGAGCTATTACCTTTAAGGATAAAAAAAAGAAAAATAGTCCTTCAGAATAATGAGTAATGGTATATACAGACAATTGGCAAGAAGAGTAAAGTCTCTAATAAACTATAGGAAAAATACCTAACCTCATAAGCAATCAGAGAAAACTAAATTAAAACTAGAGATTCTCTTGCAATAAAAGTGGCAAACTTTTCTAAAAACTAATACTCAGTGAAAGCAGAGTTGTGAGATGAGCTATATTCAAATCCTATGGATAACAGAGGGAGTTGTTATCCCCTTTCTGGAGAAATTTGACAATATACATAAAGGATTTGAAGACTATTGGCACTTCCCTGGTGGCTCAGTGAGTTAAGGATCTTTAGTGTTGGCACTTCTGTGGTTCAGGTTGCTGCTGTGGTACAGGTTCGACCCCTGACCCAGGAACTTCCACATGTCATGAATGCTGAAAAAAAAAAAAAAGAAGAAGAAGGAGAAGGAATTTGAAAACTACCTATACCCTTTATGCCTTGACCATTTCCCGTTAGAGGAGGAAAATGAGGAAATGTTGCTCTGATCCTTCATCATTTCCCTTTTTGATTAGTTTGCCCCTCACTTTAAATTTTAGGGTACTGTGTTTCCGCTTGTTGTGGAAAGAACATGGGTAGTATCTTGAGTCAGCTTCCCAGACAGTAGAGTCTGAGATAGAGACAGGTTCATGTGAGTGATAGAGAAGATGCCCTAGGAGACATAGAGAGAAGGAAGCAGGGTGTGTTAGGGGAAGAAGCTGAGCAAAGATGTTGTCTCAACTGGAGCCTGCTTCAGTCTGATCCTATGGGGAGCTCTGAAGCATGAAGTGTATCATAGAGCTGGCCCCATACTTCTGTACTGCACGTCAGCCTGTCACGTGATGCTAGATGGTGGGTGGTGGCCAAACCTCTAGTGGAAATCACTTCTGTTCCTCCAAGAGCAATTCTCGGAGCACAGGGAGCTGTGAGCCATCCACTTCCAACCCTGACAACTAGCCTGGGAAAGGGGGTCTGAGCAGAGCAGCAGCAGCAGCAGCCACTGCCTGTGGGGACAGATTGCACATTCTGCCTCACATCTCTCGCCAGGAGAGATGGCAAGAAATTCCACAGCCTGGTAATGATCAAATTCCTTCCATTACCTGTAGAACTCTGCCTGCCACATCTCTGTGTTGTCATTGAGTAATGAGGTATCTTGCTTATTAAACTGTATCTCATGGGGAAAAAATTGTGGCAATTTGTTTCAGTGAAATGCAAGTGATGGACTGTGTCCACAGCCTGGAACCTGGTATTTTAAAAACACATTCCATATATGCTGCAAACCTTCTATGCAGTAAATAAAATGTCTATTGAAGAACAAGTAATGGGAAAGGCCAGTGATGCTACTTTAAGGTTTGGGAAGGTGACAACTTTTAAATAAGTTGGCCAGCTTACAAAGATTAAAAAAAAAAAAAAAAAGAAGAAGATATGGAGCAAGGCTTTCTGCATTAATCCCTGGATTATGAGCAAAAAGCTCTGACTTCCTGGGAAAATCCAGAAGCCACCCAGGAAGGTCCTCTAAGAAGGAACCCAGACAGCCAACCCTCCCGCCTCCTGCCTCCTGCCTCCTGCACTGCCTAGAGGGAGGGCAGCATGAAGTCCTGAGGAAGGGGGAAGTCCAGGGGGGGTGAGGGGCTGCCCAAGCCCACAGCAGCTTGCTGACAACTGGCAAGGCCACCCCAGGTGATGCTTGATATTCACCGTTCTGTGCATAGCCAGGGATGATTTCCTTCCCAAACAATGAGGAGGAATAAACAATTTGTGTGAGCCCTGCTTAGGCTTGTCTGGCTTCTTCCTTGTCATCCCCAGAGCTGATCCACTGAAAAGTATGCAGTCTACACTCCTGGCAAAGGTGCTTGAATAAGACTCCAAATATCTTACACTCAGAGAAGTTCAGCTTGAGCATTTCTTCTTTCTCTGCCCACCCCATCACCTCCCTCCCTCTCCTGCTCCTGTAGCTAAGCTGCCTACTCAGTAAAACCGAAATTTCTATAAAAGAGAATACTTTATCTCAGAGAGTCTCACACTGACCCCATCAGAAGCACATAAGCGGTGAGGTCTGAGATGTACAGTAAAATTCAGTGAGAAGCATTGACCACCTGTGACGTTCCAGGCCTGGGTTAGGCTCAAGGGTCACACAGATAAACTTAGACACGGACCTGGAAGGCCTGCTCATGTAGTGAAGAGTAAGATGTAGAAAGAGCCATTGCAGCCCTTTGAATCTCAGGTGTGCTAGAATTATAATTTTTTCTGCTATAACTCAAGGTTATTTCTGGCTTTCATTCTGCCCCAGTGGCAGAAACAGGGCTGCCCTGGGCTTGTTGCCCACTGTTGTCCCTGAAGTTGTGACTCCTTGCCAGAGGTTAACACACAGTCGAGGAGGGTAAACATCTAATCATGGTGGCTGCACAACATCCACCTACCTGTCTGATCCTTGGTCTCTGGTCTGTTGTGGGAGGGAGAGGTGGCAGAGGGGGTGAGGCCGTTTTTGAAAGCTAATCTGACATAGAATAGAGGACAGAATTGGAGGAGAAGGACAAAGACTGGATGCAGGAAAACGAGTTCGAGTGTTGTTTTAAGAGCCCAGGGGGAGTTCCCTCTTGGCTCAGTGGGTTAAGGATCTGGTGTTGTAACTGCTATGACTCTGGTTCAGCTGTGGTGCAGGTTCTATCCCTAACCAGGGAACTTCCACATGCCATAGGTGTGGCCAAAAGCCCAGGGAAGCAGTGATGCCTTTAGTCAGTTGGGTGGTGATAGGGATGGGGGAAGGGAATGGAGAGGAGTTTGTAAGGCAGGGTTGATGGGATTTGTGTTGATGAGATGTGAGAGAAAGGAGAGGGTGGCGCTGAGGACGACTCCTAGGTTTTGGCCTTGGGCAACTTTGTGGCTGGTGGGGCCATCTCCCCAGGTGGCCACACAGGAAGGGGGCATCTGGCCGGGCTGAGTACAGGGGACTGATATATTCTGCTCTCGGCCTGTTGACTATGATCTTCTAAGGAGAGGACTAGGGCAGAGGTCTGAGTGTGCAATAGGGACTCGAGCATCATCAGGACCCAGGTGATGGATCCTACCGTGTACACAGATGGCCACCCAGGCAAAACTCGGAGCCTAAGAAGAAAAGAGACCAGAGGTCAGAGGCCTGCAAATAGCAACATGCAAAGGGTGGGGAGAGGAAGTGGAAATGATGAGGGGATAGAAGCTGGTAGCACAGAGGCTGCTGGATGCATCAAAGGGACAAAGTTGCCAGAATGATGTTTGTAGAAGAACCAGCTGTTGCCATGGGCCTGTGGAGTGAAAATAGAAGAAAAGCCCTTGGATTAGTCGCTAACCCCTGCCCTGTTGGGGTCGGCCACCAACACACATTATAGGGAACCAATGCCAAGCAGCTCATAAATATTTCTATTTTCCTTAGGTTTACCATTTTAAAGGTGTTAATAAGCAGAAAGAAAAGGAGAAGCCAATGGTCTCTTTAGATCATCATGTGCTTGTCACCTTCAGAAGCTAGTTGTCCCTACACAGGGTGTGTGATCTGTACATGACATTTATCACCACGCCTAGTGGACACCAGGGACAAGCAGAAGGCTCCCTGATAGCATGTGGGTCACTAAAGCTGTGACTGAAAACCACAATTACTTAAGAATTGTGCACATTCCTTGGTCTGTGGGTAAAGAAGGGCATCCCCAAGTAAGACTACCCTGTTGAAAAATATTCATTTCCATGACCTCAAGAGAAGCTTACTCCCTCAACCCTGGAAGACGTTGCTATGGGATTTTCTCTTTCTCTCTCTCTTCCTTCCTTCCTTCCTTTCTTTCTTGTCTTTAACTTAGGGCCGCACCCATGGCATATGGAAGTTCCCAGGATGGGGCTGAATCAAGCTGTAGCTGCCAGCCTACACCACAGCCAGGGCAACACCAGATCCGAGTCTCGTCTTTGACCTACACCACAGCTCACAGCCACACTGGATCCTGTAACCCCCTGAGGCCAGGGATGGAACCTGCGTCCTCGTGAATACTAGTCAGATTCATTACCGCTGAGGCACAGTGGGAACTCCCTGCTATGGGATTTTAAATCGCCATCATTGGCCAAGCTTTTAAAAAGTTACCGAAGACCCTGGTATACAATGGGAACAGATAACTTAAAAAGAATGAAATAACTATAAGTGGAATATAACCTTAAAAATTGTGAATTGTTACCATATACCTGTTAACTTATATAATATTGTACATCAACTACAATTTTTTAAAAATAAGAATAAAATCCCAGAGTTCCCACTGTGGTGCAATGGGATCAGCAATGTTTCTGCAGTACCAGGACACATGTTCAATCCCTGACCTGGCATGGTGGGGTTATAGGATCCGGCATAAATCACAGTTATGGCTGTGATCTGATCCCTAGCCTGGGAACTCCATATACCTCGGGGCAGCCAAAAATGGGGAAAGAAAAAAAAAGGAATAAAATCCTGACTTTCTACCATGGCTCACAAGACTGCATTTCTAGCCCCCCCACCCCCTGCCATCTTTCTTACCCTCTAAGCCCATCACACTGACCATCTTGCAATTCTCCAAACACCAGAGTGTCACTCACCTCCAGCCCTTTGCACATGTTTTCTCTCCTTTCTAGAATGTTCTCACAGGATTCAGTTCAAATACTCCTTCCCCGGAGGCTGAGGAGCTGAGAAGAAATGTAAGGAAGGGAATAGAAAGCAACTAGTTTGGAGAAGCACCTGAGAGAGTTTAATCTTATTTGTTTGAGTTAGAGTGAACACACATTGAAAGGGTCTGTCTACAGGCTTGGCAGAGACACCAGAGCCTAGCTTTATGGGATGCCTGAGAGCACAAGTGTGGAACAGATGACTTCCCCAAGCCCTTGCTGAGCAATCTAGAATTATAGCATGCCTAAGACTGCCATTTATAAGATGGCAGAATAAAGACATTTCTGACCCCTTTTCCCTTGGAAACCATCCAAGACAACAGGGAGAAAGAGACAGAACACAAACTTCATTTCTGACAGAAGTAGGGAGCATCTGTATAGCTGAACCACAACTTATGAGGAAGAGTTGCCAAATGAAGAGAAAATTAAACAGTTCTGGAAGATGCTGAAAGCACAAAATAACTGGTGAAGCCTGGGGTACAAAATTAACAGTCCTTTCTTTGGACCAGGGATAGGGTGTATGAGCTGGCAGGGAAGCTCCCTGGATTTTGAAAGATGGCAGAAGTAATAAGAACAAGACTCTAAAGTGGAAATTATATGGATAACATTCTCTGATTATGATGAAATGACCTAGAGATGAGCAACAAAGTGTTTTAAAATACCACGTCAGAACCTATGGGTGATAAAGAGCTCTCAGAAAAATTCATAATCTTAAACAATTATAAATAAGAAAGGGTGAGAGAAATGAATTACATGTACATTCAACAGGAGTTAAAAATAACAACAAAAAGCCTAAGTAAAGGAAATTATTAATAAATGAAAATGGAAATCAGTAAATTATGTAATAGAAAAATAGCACAGCTACATAGAGAAACATATAGGTAAGAGAAAGAGACAGACATACATTTTTGGGGGGAAGAGGGGAAAAAACCTCCAGCAAAACTGAAAAGCACAAATTAAATTAAGGAATATGGGTATGAGGCATAAAAAAATTAAAATGGCAAAATATGCAAATGTGTAGTATAGACTAAAAGAATCATAAGAGACTATTTTTATCAATTCAATTCAGATATTTTAGAAACTTGAATATGAAATAATTTGAAAACTTGAATGGAGTCTTGTCCAAGGAAGTATAAGTTACTAAAACTGAACCCTGAAGTGAGAGACAATTTAAACAGACCAATTACTGTAGGCAGGTGGGGACTAGAAAAAAATTGTCCAGTAGCTACCCATCAAAGAAACACCAAGTCCAGATGGTTTTACAGGAAAAACCTAGCAAAACTTTAAGGGATAGCAAAGCCAATGTTATTTAAATTGTTGCAGAATTTAGAAAAAGAAATAAAGATTCCAAATTCTTTTTATGAAATCACAACATTGGTACCTAAATCCAACAAAGAACAAAAAAAAGAAAACCACAGACCAATCTCACTTATGACTGTTTATAGAAATAGGTAACATAAAATGTTAGCAAATAGAATCCAGCAATCAGCTAGAGAACTAATATAACATGATTAATCAGAGTTTATTCCAAGAAGGAAAAGACAGCTCTCTATATAAAACATATAAACAATCATATCAGTCAAATTGAAAAATTATAAGATATCCACATAAATGCTGAAAAATGATCAGATGGCATTCACATCCATTCTTGATTTTAGTTCAAATGACCAATCATCGTGATTTGCCTAGGAATGAGGAGTATTCCAGGAGGCTGTAGTTTTGGTGCTAAAACAAAGAAAAACTCAGGTAAAAGGGACAAGTTGGTTATGCTAATTTCCACGTAAACAGATGAATACTGCCTTAACAATAGAGATAGAAAAAAGCATGGCTGCTGACAGATGTACATCTCAACCCAAAAGGTGGCATCAGAGAAACACTACAAACATTATCAATAAAGGTGAGAACAGGAGGTCAGTAACATATACTGACACCACATTATTTAACATTGTTACAGAGGTACTAGCCAAAGCAATTATCTAAGACAACAAAATTAAAAATAAAAAAATTAGGAGGAATTAAAGTTATCATTATCTGCATATAATATGATTGTATACCTAGAAAGCCTAAGAGAATCAAATAATGATTTCAATAGTGGTGGTTGAGTGTCTAATAATAATATACAAAATTGACAGTGTTCCTTTATAAAAATGGCAAGCTGTTAGAAAATATCATAGAAGAAAATATATCCTTTACAAGAGAAACAAAAATATGAAATATCAAGAGATTCCCTTGTGGTACAGTGTGTTAAGGATCTGGCATTGGCACTGTAGCATCATGGGTTTGATTCCTGGCCTGGGAACTTGCAATGCCATGGGCGCAGCAAAAAAATATATATACATAGAAATAAATATGGACAGAATTGATTCAAGTTAACAAGAACTAGGCAAACTGTATCGATAGAAACTTAAACTGAGATAAGTATGAAAAAAAGTTGAAATGAATGTCTCTTGAGCTGGAGACAAGGGATTTACACAGCAAAACAGCAGAACTTCAGAAAAATAATTGTTATTCACCTCTTTCCAAAGCAACCTGGCACAGCACCTATTTCCCTTCCTTCTTGCCTTTCCCCCATCTCTTTCTTGCTCTTCCCCTCTCCACTCCCCCTACTCCTGCTGGTTCCTTCATCTTTCAGGCTACCCCTCCCAGTCTCATTCTTTTCCACTTAAAGACTCTGACCTGCTTTCAAATTCCATTCCCTCCTGATAACAACAAAAGGCACAGAACCAAGCTCCTTAGTAGGGAGCAGGAGAGGGAGAAGGAAGAGAGAAAAACAGAGGAGAATTGCAAATATCCTCCCCCACACCTCTCCCCTTAACTACAGCAAAATGCATTTTGCTGAGACAATTTAATAAATAATGTGTATTAATTAGCTCTACAAATAGTAAGCACTATACTGATGATAAGAGTAGCCATAAGTTACTAACAGTCAACAGAAAATAACAATCATGAGTGAAGAATTTACCATTTATTAAGCACTACAATAAAACTGTAATGTGGTGAGACGGGTAAAATGATTCCCATTTTACAGATAAGCACTGGAGCCTTAGAAGTTAAATAACTTACTAGGAGTAAATCACAGAGTATAGAAGTTTATAGTCTACAGAATGTGCTCTTTAAACTTAAGAACTAATAGAGAAGGAACAAGGAGTTGCTTTTTTCATAGAAAACAAATTAATTCTGAATTGGTTTTAGTTTGTTTTTAGTAGTCCTTTAACTTAATTCTTTTAAGTCGTCTTTTAAACTGAAAATAGCGTCATCATATTCAAGACATATTTCCGGAGGGGAAATTACATTAGGATTTCTATGCCCTTGTCACCATTAACTGTTATTTGCATTCAAAGAGGAAAACATATCATTTAAATTCTAGAGGCTGACTGTATAATTTCTCTTTCTATGCGCACAGGAATGTTTTCTTATTGTTCAGTTCTATTCTCCCTGCATTTCACAAATCAGTGGTACACAAAATTATTAGCATTTAAATAAATGATTTTCAGCTTCATCTCATGCCATCTTTGGGCTACAGTGCAATGATCAGTGGGTCAAATAAGCTAAATAATTCACTATACTCACTGTCAGAGGTCTTTACTCCTCTACCTGTGAGGAGCAGGAAATGTTTTACTCAGGACTAGAGAGCAGTCACTTTAACTCCTTTGGGACATACTACCATGTTGGTAAGAACCGTTTATATAACAATGCAGGGAATTCCTGTTGTGGCTTAGCAGGTTAAGACCCTGATATAGTGTCTGCGAGGATACGGGTCCAATCCCTGGCCTCACTTAGTGGGTTAAGGATCTGGCATTGCTGCAAGCTGTATCATAGGTCACAGATGTGTCTTGGATCTGGTGCTGCTATGGCGGTGGCATAGGCTAGCAGCTGTAGCTCTGATTCAACCCCTAGCCTGGGAACTTCCACATGCCACAGATACGGCTGTAAAAAAAATTTTTTTTAGTTTTAAAAAGAAAGAAAGAAAAAACCCAAACAATGCAGGGTGAACCCATTTTAAAAAGGAACTACCACAAATGCCAATGTCAAATTATTTCTGATTGATCAGAAACAAAATAAAGAGACTACTTCACCCACTGAAAGACACTGGACTTATTTTCTCTATGGAAACCTCGATGATTGTGAAAAGCAGAAAACGAAGTCTTCTCTGCCAGATAAAGCATGTCCAGTCCTCCTTTGCAATAAATCCCCATTACCTGGTCAACCATAATTAAGAAAAGTCAATGCTTTCTACATATTGTGCTCTATCTCAGGGACTTTTAAGATATCAAGTATAGAATGTATCCATCTGGGGCTATGGATAACTTCGAGACAGATGAAGGACTGGGAAGCAAGCCAATCTGAGCTGTTGTTACTTCTTTGATATAGGGTGCCTGGTACAGACCTCAGTTAGCATCAGAAGGCCTCAGAGGAGGTGGAGGCTACCCATGAAGCCTGAAAGATGGACAAGCTGCTGACACCAACTGCTTTTACTTCCTTCCCCCTCAGAGCCTCCCCAGTGCTGCTTCTTCACAGACTCCATCCCCTCTACTGAGTGTTCATGAGTACACTCGATGCATTTATTTCCCATTCAAACTGCAGGAAACAATAGGAGACATTGACAGAAACACACTACTTTATATAAAATAGATAAACAACAAGGACGTACTGTACAGCACAGGGAACTATATTCAATATGCTATAATAACCCATAACGGAAAAGAATCTGAAAAAGTTATATATTCAGATATATACATATATTTGAATCACCTTGCTGTACACCTGAAACTAACAAAATATTGTAAATCAGCTCTACTCCAATTTAGAAAAGAAGAAAATAGAAAAAAAAAAAGATGTTTGAAGGAAAATCCAATTAAGTATTCAAAGAATTACAAGGGCCAGGAGAGACCTGAATAGCTATTCCTGATCCTTCCTTGTTGCCATTTAAATTCTGCACTGTCACAATAGCTGTTTATTCATTTGGAAGCTTATTTCCTCAAATGCCAAGACATCATCAAAGACTTTCCTTGTGGCACGTAGAAATCCCTTTGACTATAACTTCTTTATTCTGAAAAAGCAACCAGCAATGAAAAATCTCCACTATTTCATGGGCATAAAATACACAATGTCAAAAGCAGATTCAGGGACATGTTGAGACTCTTCTCCTCTAAGCTAGTAACTGAAAGGACAAAGCAATTAAATAAAATAAAACCAAACAGTGCAGCAGAGTGTAAAAAACCATCCCATACCATGCTGTTTCTCAAGATTCCATTCGCCATCACCACCAAGTCCTGGGCACTTTCTCCCATGGCCTCACCCTTGTTGATTTGTACTGCTTGGAAGTTAGATTTGGAGACCACTCCTTGGACTTGAATCCTTGACTCAGCTCCTCCACTTACCAATGATGTGAATTGGGAAAATTTACATAACCTCTCTGTGCCTCAGTTTATTCATCCACAATGATGAGGCTACTATGACTCATAGGTTTTAGGATGTATTAAATTATAACAATACTTTAATAATGCATGCACAGTGTTTATGCAAGTCAAGAGGTGGTTGGTTTACACTTTGGTAATAAACATTCTCCCCAGATCTCAACACAGCAAAAGTTTACTTCTTATTCATGCTACATGTCCAACTTGGATCACTAGCTTCTCAATACATGCTTATATAATAAAAAGAATGTGACAGGTCACATGGCTTTTAAAGATTCTACCCCAAAGCAATTTATATCAGTTTCACTAGCACTTCATTGGTTAAAGCAGGTTGTATAGCTTTGTGCGCCATTCAAAGAGCTAGTTTGTAGTAAAGATGAGAACAGAATGCAGGTCCCTTGGGGCCCAACCCAGAATCTTTTTCCACAAAAGCCATAGTCAAGACTATGCTGAGTCATCTCTTCTGGAGGAGCTTTCTTTTAAAGATATCTCACAGTAGGCATTCAGTTCCTATCTAGGATTCCCTACCTGAGTCTGCTGTCTTTAGTCACACCCCAAGGTGCAGACCTTTCAATCCCTTTCTCTCATCATAATGTATGTGTCCTTATGTCATTCTTTTACTCACTCATTCACATTCAGGCAGGAAGGCTTTTAAAACTTGCATGTGCCAGGCAGGATAAGGGAGTTATAAAGTCCAGATCACCCTTTTATAATAAATGACTAGAAAACATGGAGTGGGGGGCAATATAGGTCACAAATATTTTCAGATGTTAGACAATAGGCAGTTCAGGACTGTGATCACTGAGAAAAACAAATGAGGAATAATCTATGATTGCCTCCTTTCTGCTCAGAGGCAATGTCCAAACCACAGTTTAGGCGTGGGGAACTGAAACAGCCCATTGTGTTGAGCTGAGGAGACAAATGTCAGAGTTTAGCTAGAATTCTCAGTGCAGAATGCCCAAAGAGGAAGCTTCACAGAGAAAGAACTCCAGGAATAAATGGAGCATTATTTTACTAATCCAGGCATACAAGGTGTAAAACTCCATGAGGCCACATACAGAGAAGCTTCCCAGGAAAGAACAATAACTGGGGAGAAGAATGACAGCAGAGGACTAACATAAAGATGGCCTAGATTCATACAGCATAAGAGCTTGCTGAGGGGAGTTGCTATTGACAACCAAGGAGATGAGGTCAGAGCTGCTGTTAAGCATCCTGCACACACAGCCCCCAAAACAAATAACTATGTGACCAAACATAACTAATGTTGAGACTGAGAAACCTTGCCCTAGAATAAACTTAGATCCACCCCACAGAGTTTCCATCATAGCTCAGCAGAAACAAATCTGCATCCATGAGGACATAGGTTTGATCCCTGGACCTGCCGTGAGCTGTGGTGTAGGTTACAGACACAGCTCAGATTCCACATTGCTGTGGCTGTGCTGTAGGCCAACAGCTACAGCTCTGATTCAACCCCTAGCCTGGGAACCTCCATATGCCACGGGTGCGTCCCTAAAAAGACAAAAAAAATAAAAAACAAAAAAACTTAGATCCACCCTAAAGAAACTTTAAAAGCATCCTCCAAAGATTCAAACTAATCTGCAATAAACAATCATTTGCCAAAACAATGTCAAACATTCTTTAAAGAATACAAAAATCCATTAGACAACAAAATAAACTTACAATGTTTATCACTGAGTCAAAAAATTACTAGACATATGAATAGAAAGAAAAACATGGCTCATAACCAGGAGAAAAATCTGTCAAAAGAAAAAGACTAAAAAATGAAAGATATGGTGGAATGAATTATAAAGACACTAAAACAGGTACTGTGCAAGGTCCTGAGGCTATAGCAGTTAAGTTTAACAATTGTGATCTCATGGAACTTACATTTCAGTAAGAAACATATACATGCCACAAATAAATATGTAAATAGATATGTCATGGGAAATTATGATGAGTACCTTAAATAGGAATTTTTTAAATGTGCTATGGGAGACAGTGACAGAAGAACATTCTTTATATGAATATTCAGGGATACAGATGATATTAAGCCAAGAGCTGTGAAAATAGGCTTTCCAACAGAAAAAATAGCATGTAGAAAGTCCCTTAGGTAGGGAAGAGCTGAGTATGCTTGAGAAACTAAGAGAAGGTCAATGTTGGTGTGTGGTGAGCAAAAGGAAGAGAAGTATAAAATGCATGAGTCAGGCTTTCAATGTGTGGTAGCCCCTGGAATATGACTTGGATTTTCTTCCAGTATAATAAGAATTATTGGGCAATAATTCTCTACCATGTGTACATTAGAATAACCTGGAACCTTCAAAAGTTACTGACACTCTGTCCTGCCCATAGAAATTCTGATTTAATTGAGATGAGGTGTGACCAGAGCATTAGGAATTTTTTTTAACTCTCCAAGAGGTAATTCTTACATGCAGCTAGGGTTGAGAACCACTGCTCCAGAGATGTTTTGTTTGTTTGTTTTGTTTTGTTTTGGGTTTGTTGTTGTTGTTTTGTTTTTGTCTTTTTAGGGCCACACCTGCGGTATATGGTTCCCAGGCCAGGGGTCTAATCCGAGCTGTAGTTGCCAGCCACAGCCACAGCCACAGCAACACCAGATCCAAGCTGCATCTGCGACCTACACCACAGCTCATGGCAATGCCAGATCCTTAACCCACTGAGCAAGGCAGAGATTGAACCCATGGTTCCTAGTTGGATTCATTTCCGCTGCGCCACGATGGGAACTCCCAGAGAGTTTTAAATAGAGGAGTGACATTATTTGATTTTGAAAGTTCTGTAACACTGACTCTATGCTAATTACAAACTTGGTTATCATGTTCCCCTCCTTCTAGGAAAAAAGACTTAGCTGAAACTCTCTTACAATAAACAACACTGGGAGGGTACTAAGAAATTCCATTACTGAGAACAATCCCATAACATCCAGAGAAATGTGTCAGGTTTTTTCCTGCAAGTTCAAAACACCTATTGTGGTACAAATTGGGTCCACCTGCCATATATTCACCTTCAGCTTGTCCTACCCACAGGCATTGGTGGGATGAGCTTGACATCCAATTTTCTATGATCTAGAGTATGCCCACCCTTCTTTCAGGTTAAAGAAGAAATCTAGCCTATGGACTCAGTTTCTCCACTCTTCCCATGGATCTCTGTCTCTTTTTAAAAATATTTTTTTCATAATGATTTTTATTTTTGCTATTATAGCTGGTTTACAGTGTTCTGTCAGTTTTCTACCACACGCAAGGGAACCCAGTCACACATACATGTACGCATTCTTTTTTCTCACATTATTATGTTCCATCATAAGTGACTAGATAGTTCCCAGTGTTATACAGCAGGATCTCATTGTTTATCCATTCCAAAGGCAATAGTTTGTATCTATTAACCCCAAAGTCCCAATCCATCCCACTCCCTCCCCCTCCCCCTTGGCAACCACAAGTCTATTCTCCATGTCCATGAGTTTCTTTTCTGTGGAAAGGATCATTGGTGCCATATATTAGATTCCAGAAATAAGTGCTATCATACAGTATTTGTCTTTCTCCTTCTGACTTACTTCACCTAATATGAGAGTCTCTAGTTCCATCCATGTTGCTGCAAATGGCATTATTTTGTTCTTTTTCATGACTGAGTAGTATTCCATTGTGTATATACACCACATCTTCTGAACCTATTCATCTGTTGATGGATATTTAGGTTGTTTCCCTGTCTTGCCTATTGTGAATAGTGCTGCAGTGAACATGCAGGTGCATGTGTCTTTTTCAAGGAAGGTTTTGATCAGATATATGCCCAAGAGTGGGATTGCTGGGTCATATGGTAGTTCTATATTTAGTTTTCTAAGGTACCTCCAAACTGTTTTCCATAGTGGTTATACCAGCTTACATTCCCACCAACAGTGTAGGAGGGTTCCCTTTTCTCCATACCCTCTCCAGCATTAGTTATTTGTGGACTTATTAATGATGGCCATTCTGACTGGTGTGCAGTGGTAACTTATAGTAGTTTTGATTTGAATTTCTCTAATAATCAGTGATGTTGAGCATTTTTTCATGTGCTTGTTGGCCATCTGTATATCTTCTTTGAAGAAATGTCTATTCAGGTCTTTTGCCCACTTTTCTATTGGGTTCTTGGTTTTTTGCTGTTGAGTTGTATAAGTTGTTTGTATATTTTAGATATTAAGCCCTTGTCAGTTGCATTCTTTGAAACTATTTTCTCCCATTCTGTAAGTTGTCTTTTTGTTTTCTTTACTGTGTCTTTTACTGTGCAAAAGCTTGTCAGCTTCATTAGATCCCATTGGTTTATTTTTGCTTTTATTTCTGTTGCCTTGGGAGGCTGACCTGAGAAAACGTTTGTAAGGTTGATGTCAGAGAATGTTTTGCCTAAGTTCTCTTCTGGGAGTTTGATGGTGTTTTGTCTTACATTTAAGTCTTTCAGCCACTTTGAGTTTATTTTTGTGCATGGTGTGAGGGTGTGTTCCAATTTCATTGATTTACATGCAGCTGTCCAATTTTCAGCATCACTTACTAAAAAGACTGTCTTTTCCCCATTTTCTATTCTTGCCTCCTTTGTCGAAGATTAATTGACTATAGGTGTCTGTTCCATTGGTCTGTATGTATGTTTTGGTACCAGTACCACACTGTCTTGATGACTGTGGCTTTGTAATATTGCCTACAGTCTGGGAGAGTTATGCCTCCTGCTTGGTTTTTGTTCCTCAGGATTGCTTTGGCAATTCTGGGTCTTTTGTGGTTCCATATAAATTTTTGGATTGTTTGTCCTTGTTCTGTGAAAAATGTCATGGGTAATTTGATAGAGATTGCATTGAATCTGTAGATTGCTTTGGACATATGGCCATTTTTACAATATTAATTTTTCCAACCCAGGAGCATGGAATATCTTTCTATTTCTTTGAATCCTCTGTAATTGCCTTGATGAATGTTTTATATCTCTCAGCAAATAAGTCTTTCACTTCCTTGGTCAGGTTTATTCCGAGATATTTGATTTTTTGGGGTGTGCTTTTAAGAGGTATTGTATTTTTGTATTCCCTTTATAATATTTCTTTGTTAGTATACAGAAATGCAACTGATTTCTGAATGTTAATCTTATGTCCAAATACTTTGCTAAGTTTGTTAATCAGTTCAAGTAGTTTTTGGGGTGAGTCTTTAGGGTTTTCTATATATACTATCATGTCATCTGCATACAGTGACAAATTTACCTCCTCTCTTGCAATTTGGATACCTTTTATTTCTTTTGATTGTCTGTTTGCTGTGGCTAGGACTTTCAATACCACATTGAATAACAGTGGTGAGAGTGGGCATACTTGTCTTGTTCCATATTTTAGTGGGAAGGCTTTCAGCTTTTCTCCATTGAGTATTATGTTGGCTGAGGGTCTGCAATAATTGGCTTTTATTATGTTAAGGTATGTTCCCTGTGTACCCACTTTGGTAAGAATTTTTATCATGAATGGATATTAGACTTTGTAAAATGCTTTTCCTGCATCTATTGAGATGATCATGTGGTTTTTTTACTTTTCTTTTGTTAATGTGGATATGATGTTGATTGATTTGCATATGTCGAACCAACCTTGTGAACCTGGGATGAATCCCACTTGATCATGGTGTATGAACTTTTTTATACGTTGTTGGATTTTGTTGGCTAAAATGTGGTTGAGAATTTTTGCATCTATATTCATCAAACATATTGGCCTATAGTTTTCTTTTTTGATGTTATCTTTGTCTGCTTTTGTTATTACAGTAATGGTGGCATTGTAGAATGTCTTTGGGAGTGTTTCTTCTTCTTCAACATTTTGGAAAAGTTTAAGGAGGATGGGTATAAGTTCCTCTTTGCATGTTTGGTAGAATTCACCTGTGACGCCATCTGGTCCTGGACTTTTATTTGTAGGGAGTGTTTTTTTTTTAATTACATATTCAATTTCATTTCTAGTGATTGGTCTGTTCAGTTGATCTATTTCTTCTTGATTCAGTTTTGGCCCACTGCAAGTCTCTAGAAAGTTGTCCATTTCTTTTAAGTTGTCCTATTCATTGGCATACAATTGTTCACAGTACTCTCCTGTGGTTTTTTTTGTATTTCTGCAGAATCCACTGTGATTTCTGATTTTGCATTTCTTATTTTGTTTATTTGGGTTTTTTCTCTCCACTTCTTGGTGAGCCTGGCCAGAGGTTTGTCAATTTTGTTTACCTTTTCAAAGAACACATTATCAAAAACAAAGGGATCTATATTTTCTTATTTTCCTTCCCCAGATTCTATGATTTTGAAGTCCTTTTTTAACATCTTCTTGTTTGTCTTTTTGCTGTTCCTTGTGTGTTTCATCTCTTTTACTGTAGTTTTTTTTTTTTTCCCCACTTTTAGATCTACATGCTGGCTTATTTAAGTGATTTCTTTCCAATTGTGGTTTCTTCCATCCTATTTCTTCTTACTTATTTTTTATTTATGTATTTTTTTTTGTCTTTTGTCTTTTTCAGGGCTGTACCCATAGCATATGGAGGTTCCCAGGCTACACCACAGTCACAGCAACACCAGATCCAAGCTGTGTCTGTGACCTACACCACAGCTCACAGCAAAGCTGGATCCTTAACACACTGAGCAAGGCCAGGGATTGATCCTGCAACCTCATGGTTCCTAGTCAGATTCAATTCCATTGCATCACAATGGGAACTCCCTTACTTCTTTTTTTATTTACAGAAGCCCTTTCAGTATTTCTTTTAGAATGGGTTTAGTATTGCTGTACTCTTTTAGCTTTTGTTTGTTGGAGAAATTCTTTATTTCTCCTTCTATTTTAAATGATATCCTCGCAGAATAGAGTATTCTAGTTTTTCCTTTCAGAACTTTGAATATATCTTTCCACTCCCATCTGGCCTGTAGTGTTTCTGTAGAGAAATCAGCTGATAGCCTTATGGGGGTTCCCTTATAATTAACACTTTGTTTTTCTCTTGCTGCCTTTAGAATCCTCTCTTTAACTTTTGCCATTTTTGTTATAATATGTCTTGGTGTGTTTCTATTTGGGTTCAACTTGTTTGGGACACTCTGTGCTTCCTGTATCTTGATATCAATTTCCTTTAGATTTGGAAAGTTTTCAGACATAATTTCTTCAAATATGTTTTCAATCCCTTTTTCTTTTTCTTCTCCTTCTGGAATTCCTATTATGCATAGATTAGCCCACTTTATATTATTCCATAGATCTCTTAACATTGCTTTCATATTTTTTTCATTTGGTTTTTAGTCTGCTGTCCTGATTGGGTGATTTCCATTATTCTATCTTCCAAGTCACTAATTCGTTCCTATGCATTATTCAGCCTGCTTTTTAGTGCCTTTAGCTCAATTTGCATCTCTGCAAATCAATTTTCTAATTTATCTATGTTCCTCCTTATGTTTTCTAGTTCCTTTCTAAAGGAATCTGCATTACTGTTCATATCCACCCTTAATTCCTTCATATTCAGCCTTAATTCCTTCAGTATTTTCACTAGCTCCCTTTTGAAATCACTATCTATCAGACTTCAGAGGTCTCTTTCATTGTTTGCTGCTTCAGGTGAATTCTCCTGTTCCTTTAACTGGGATTGGTTTCTGAGCTTCTTCATCTTGCTTATGTTTTTCTTTCTCTGTGAGTTTAGGGAAGCCAAACTGTAGTCTTGGCAGACTACCTCTATGCAAGAGCATCCCTTTGTATTTTGCGGGGTGTTACTATTTATTTTTGGTGTGGGAGTTTGGATATTTTCTGTCTCTTTTTTTTGCCATGAGCAGGCTGTTATCCCCATGGTGCTGAGCATGTTTCCAGGGAGAAGGAGGCAATGGGTAGGGCTAGTAATCAGTGCCTGGTTTCTGGGCTCTTAAGAGCAGCGAGGACCTGCAGGAATGTGGCACAGGCTACTCCTAGTTGCAGGGTCCTGGGAAGTAGAAATGAGTTTTAGGCAGATTGAGAAGGTAACCAGAGCATTTGGCAGTGGCAGAGGCAGGGTGTGTGATTCCCAGGCAAGTGAGAGCAACAACAGGTGGTGTTCCATCACAATGTCCTCCTCTGTGGTGCCCTCTGAGGTGGTTGGTGCTTCAAGTGGTTCTTGTTCAGGGATCTCCAGTGGTGGTGGGCCATGCCCACCTCGGGAGTCAGAGATAACTGTGGTAGTTTGCCCCGGCCACCTGCAGACCACACAGAAGCACCCTGTCCCACTTAGTCCCCACAGGAGGTGCTGCACCATCTGTTCCTAATTGTAGGGTCTTGGGAAGGGACAGTGATCAAGCATCTGGGTTCTGCCCAGCGCATCTGGCAGTGGCAGCTGCAGGGTGGGTGTATTCCCAGGGAGGTGAGAACAAGAAAGTGTGGTACTTGGTTGCAGTACCCTCTTTTTTTTGCCGACCCTTGAGGTGACTGAGGCCACAGGTGGAGCCTGCTTACAGGCCCCAGTTATGGCAGGCCTTTCTCCCTCTGGCCTCTGAGACAACCGCCATGGTCCATCCCTGCCACCTGTAGATCACACAAGAGGTACCATGTTGTACTTAGCCCCCCACTGCCCTTAGCCCACACAAGAGGTGCCCAGCCACCCATAGCCCATACAAGAAGCATGCATTCTCATGTAGCCAGTGCAAGTGGCTTCTTGCTACCCATAGCCTTCATATGAGGTGCCGTGCCCTCTGAGGGCCCACACGTTTGCAGGGGGATTCCTATGGTGGTCTCCCCCTCCTCCTCTCACCCTCCTAACAATGGCCCCTTGCCTCTCCTGCAGGCCCAGACCTTCTCCCAGGTTCCCTCTGCTGTGGCGTTCCACTCCCCAGCCCATAGCACACCACTCCCCTGCCCATGGCACAGTGCTCCTTAGCCCCTTAAGCTTTCCCCACAGAGCCAACCCTAGTCCTCTCCCCAGAACTGACCTCCAGAGCCTAATTCTCAGCACCCAACCCTCACCCAACTGTCTCAGGCATCTCAGGCTGTGGTGTCTGGGGAGGTAGTTCAGCTCTCACTCTGTTTTGCCCTCTTTAGTCCAGCTGCTGCACTTTTCTTGGCGACTTTGAGATCCCTCCATCTCAGCTGATCTCCCTGTTAGTTAGGTGGCTTCCTGGTATGTAGGTTCCTTTTCTCTTCCACAGCTCCCTCTCGGGAATGCCAGTCCTGTCCTGATTCTTTTTGTCTCTCTCTCTCTTTTTTTCTTTTGTTCCACCTGGTTATATCAAGAGTTTCTTGCCCTTTTTGGAGGTGTAAGTTCTTCTTCCAGCATTCAATAGATGTTCTGTGTGAGTAGTTTTACCTTTAGATGTGTTTTTTTTTAATGTGTTAAAAAAAAACACATGGGAGAATTGAGCGCAATGTTTTACTCCTCCACCATCTTGATCTGCCTCTTAATTTTTCATTATACTTAATTTGCAATGTTCTGTCAATTTCTTCTCTATAGCAAGATGACTCAGTCATACATCTATATACATTCTTTTTCTCATATTATCTTCCATCATCTTCTCTCACAAATGATTGGATATCATACTCTGTGCTATACATCAGGACCTCATTGCTTATCCATTCTGCAGGATCTCTGTCTCTTAAGCCCTCTTTTCCATGACCATCCTCACCAAGCCCTCTTCTACATGACCATCCTTCTTTTTCTCCATCTTTAGTTTAGGTTGTCAGTCATTTATTTCTATCACTGAGGATTCAAAGAAAGGTTTTGAACCACTCAGGTGTACTAAAGAGGAATGAAGTAGATGAAGAAAAGTAGCCAGGACTGATCTGACAAAGAAATACATTATGTAATAAAGGGATGAATCCTAAAAAGAAGATGTAACAATTGAAAATACATATGCACCCAACATAGGATCACCTAAATACCTAAAGCAAATATAACAGACATAAGGGAGACATTAACTGTAACACAATAATAGTAGGGGACTTTAATAACATCCGTGGACATATCTTCCCGATATAAAATCAATAAGGAGACACTGGCCTAAAATGACACATTAGACCTGATGGACTTACAAATATATATAGACGAAACAATCCAAAAGCAGTGAAATACACATTCCCTTCAAGTACATGTGGAACATTCTCCAGGATAGATCATATGTTAGGCCACCAAACAAGTCTTGGTAAAGTTAAGACTGAAATCATGTCAGGCATCTGTTCTGACCACAATGCTGTAAGACTAGAAATCAACTACAAGGAAAACAGCAAAAAAAAAAAAAAAAAAAAAAAACACACACACAAACATGCGGAGGCTAAGCAATAAACTACTGAACATTAGTTGGTCACTGAAGAAAACAAAGAGAATGTCAAAAATACAGGAGACAAATGAAAATGAAAACACAATGATTCAATATCTATGGGATTCAGCAAAAGCAGTTCTAAGGGGGAAGTCTATAGTGATACAGCTTACCTCAGGAAACAAGAAAAATCTCAAAGAAACAACCTAACCTTACACCTAAAGGAACCAGAATAAGAAAAATAAGCAAAACTCAGTGTTACTGGCAGGAAAAAAAAATCATAAATATCAGAGAAGAAATTAATGAATTAGAGAGTTGTGTTAAAAGGGGCTGCAAAAGGGCCCCTTTGTTATTCTAATCTGGTATATGTCCAACTACAAAAGGGTGTGGCCATGTAACATGACTGATAGGAGAAAAGCTTTAAGGAAAGAAAAATTGCATCCTAAAAAAAAAAAAAAAAAGACATTGTGGGCAAAGGCTTTTATTAAAAAACAAATGTATCCTGTAAAATGGTGCTACATTTTTAATCCCTGTTCATCCTGTAGTACCTTCTCTGTGACTAAAAATCACACTTAAAAAAGGAAAAAGGGCTTACAGGGATATAGTAGCTTCTACACCATCAAGAAGAAATCCTTCACTAACCAAACACTAGCACTTTTATTTTAAACCTCCTAGAAAAAGACCATATATCCAAAGTGGTTCATCTTATGGCATATAATTGTAGTAAGATTTTTATTTGCCCTAATTGTTGCAAAAGTTGTTAAGAAAAATTAAAAATTGTGTAGATATGTGTGTTTGTGTGGGTTTCCCAAAGAGGTTGCTTTTATCTTATCATTTTTAACAGATGTTTCAGTTCCAACAAGTTGGATTTGGGGTATTAATTGAACATCAACAAGACCAATAATTTCTAATTGCTTCTTCATAGTTGAGGAGACTTACTTGAACAGATAAGGGCTTGTGTTTAAATAGATCCAGCCTGGACCTATACAGGGCCGTACCACTTCATGATATTTTGCTTAATGAAAGATAAATGGTCTTCAACAGAGGCCCCAAATCCTCACCTCCCCAAGTCAAGTAAAGAGAATATAGTTTTAGCAAAACTATCATTGGTGGTTCTGCCTGTTTGCTTCTTTTTACTAATTTATGATTTGTGCTATGTGTATGTAAGAATATGTGTGTAAGAAGAGTTTAAGATCATGATATATATGATGTTATATATTTGTTGATCCTAAGATATTGTATTTTATATATACATATCTAATCAATATATGACATATGCCATTAAATATTCTTCAGAAGTGTAATTTTTGATACAAAAAGAACTCCCATCCTATGATATAATTTCTTGAGCCATTCCTTTTATGACAGTTGGGTTGTTTTCATTTCCTTCACAATCATAAATATTGCAGCAATAGACATCTCTATAACATAAATCTTTGTCTCCACCTTTGATTATTTTCTTAGGATAAATGGCTATAGAATAAATAATTGCGTCAAAGGGAAGAAAAACATTTTTTTAAGTCTCTGGTATTCGATGCTAAAATGTTGTCCAGAAGTATTAATTTTTCCTCCCGTAAGGGGTAAGAGTATCACTCTCTTACTGACACAAGAAAATCTTGCCTAAAAACAATGAATTTAACATCAAAACATTAGAGCAGTGCTTCTCTATTGGGGCAATTTTGCCCCCAGGGGACGTTTGGTAATGCTTAGAGATATTTTTGGTTGTTGCAATTGGTAGGATCCTACTGATATTTAGAAGGTAGAGGTCAGGGATGCTGTTGAACACCCTGCAAAGCACCAGGCATCCTCACAACTAAGTATTATCCATCCCCAAATGTCAGTGATGTCAAGGGTTAGAAATCCTGCACCAGAGGCATTGCCTTTAAAATCAGGACCAACACAAGATGCTCTTGCCAATGTCATGCTCATTCTCCTGGAAGTTGTAATCAATGTGACAAGGACAAAATAGAAGCAAGATAAAAGTTTATGTCAAGGAGGAAAATTATTAATATATTAGAAGACATAACTGCACATTAAAAATAAAACAGAATTAACTGGAAAAAATAATAACATGAGTAGAAAATATTACCTTGCTCTTCTCAATAAAGAACTAAGTAGCTGCCAGGTAAACCTGACTGTACATTCCTCACATGTATTTACATATTTATTGAATCAAATATTAGTTTGCTGACATTGTTGTAGGTGCTTAGAGCTACAGCAGAATTAGAAACAACATCTCTTAGTTCATGGCATTAACATCTAAGTGTAAGAAGACAGTAAAATAAAGTATAAATAATTACATAGACAATGTATTTGTTGGCGACAAACTCTACAGAAAAAAAAAAAGAAAACACAGCAGGGCATGAAAGAGAAAATTCTTAGAGGGCAAGAGAGCAAGTTCTCATGGATGTTTGTCCTATAAAGAAAGATTCTGGCCATTGGAGGATTATTTTATTTTATTTTATTTTATTTATTTTAGTCTTTTTTTCTTTTTAGGGCCACACTAGAGGCACATGGAGGGTCCAAGGCTAGGGGTAGAATTGGAGCTGTAGCTGCCGGCCTACACCACAGCCAGAGCAACTCGGGATCCGAGCTGCGTCTTCAACCTACACCACAGCTCGTGGCAATGCCAGATCCTTAATCCACTGAGCGAGGCCAGGGATCAAACCCACATCCTCAAGGATGCTAGTCAGGTTCTCTAACCACTGAGCCATGAAAGGAACTCCCACTGGAGGATTTTAAACAGAGCAGTGACATGTTCTGACATATATTTTCAACAGAAAACCTTGGCTAATGTGCTGAGGATAGACTGTCATGGAAGCTGGTAACAGAGAAACAAAGCAACCAGGGACAAGGCCATGGGAAGGATGGTGGATTTTATCCTGAGAGAGATAGAAAACCCCCAGAGAGTTTCAAACAGAAGTTGAAATGATCAGACGCAAATTGTAAAAGGAGAACTCTGGCTATTGTGTGGAAAACACATTGTATAGGGATGAGAGGCAAATGAAGAAACAAGAGAAGAAGAGGTCCTATAATGCTGGCAGGAAAATTCTACCTCCTTCCCCCTTCCCATTTGCCCAGCTCATTCTGAGACAGTTCAGATAGACAAGTAAGGAAACAACATTGTTTTTCTTCCTCTTAGCAAGCAAATATTAGTAAAAAGGCTTTCAAAAAAATTAAATTGGAAAGTTTCCTGTTTGTTTCATCTTGGCTTCATTGGGCCTCCTGGCAGTTTCTTTTACATAAGGGAGGATAGAGTTACGTGACCCTGGGATTTTGGGAAGAGTTCAGTCTCATAGTCATCATCAGCTGTCATATTCTAAAGTCTTCCCTGACCATTCCTAGGGATGATTTGTTAGCCTTGCTGACTGGAGCAACCTATACCCAGGGCTTTTTAAAAAGCCAAAACTTGGAAGTACTCCCAGTTATCATTGCTTCCTTTTTCATGAATCCTTTTTAACCATGTCAGCCTCTGTTCATAAATGTCTGATCCTAATGGGTCACCCCCCCAAAAAAAAGAATTATATGTATTCTTCTCTAGACAGACTCCTTGAGGTGATTCAAAGGTTTGAGGTTTCCAAAATAAGGCAGGAGCTGAACCACAAAAGTCTTGATTAATTTTGATTCAAAGGAGAATGTGGACCCATAACCAAGCTGAGAATAACATTCCTTAAAGATCCCTTTCAAGGACTCAAAAATGTCTTTGGCATAACAACTAACTTTGAGAAATGAATACCAAGTTTATACATTAGTTACATTATATATTTTTACTTAGACGTTATCGTGAGGGATGTGTTGGGTTAGCAGTAGTTGGTGATAGTTTGTGGATAAACAAATGGTTGTCACAACTTAGGGACAAGGCATAATGGAAATATACAGGGAAACACAGAGCCAGTGAGGTTAGGACCTGACTCTTGAACTAACACCAGGGCAAGGCAGGTACTAGGAACAGTGCCCTGAGCTCAGGACAAGCTCTAGTCTTGGATTGTGACGAAGAGTCCAGGGAGCAGAAATGGAGGTAGTGGACATCCAGGTGGACACCCAGTCTTGTGTATTAGTCAACATGGAAAGTAGATAGGAAAGCTGGATCTTAAAAGGGAACATGCCATCCTACTCTCATTCCTGAGGGTCTCAGATCCTAGACCTGATTGTTGACAGTGCATCTCAAAAAGCAGTTGTGACTGAGCCCTAGACTCTATGGTTCTTAAAAGAATAGTACTTCTGAGATACTGTAACTTCCCAGTGATTCTCCATTGAACCAAAGAATGCTTGCTTGGATGGATGGATGGATGGATGGATGGATGGATCTATCTAGATAGGTAAATGCCTTAATTTTAAGCAACCATCTGAAAGAGAACAAGTTGGTATGTTTCCTTATCTCTAAACCTGTATATAGGATCATCAACATTCTTGATTTTGAAGTACTGGGAAAGGCCAAGGGAACTGATCTTATTTAGGATGTAGTCTTATTGCTTCATTCACTGTAATCTCATCAAGCAAAAACAACCTTTCCATGGATTCAGGGGCTTCTTCTCTTATTACAGTGTGTTATGATTTTCCTTTAATGCATTTAGAATTTATAAAAGAAAGAAGCAGAGGAATTCTAAAACTATGGAGAAGATACTGAACCAACAGAATTCCTGAGCAAAGGCAAGTACAGGGGAACACTAGAGGGAAAATAGAAAGGAAAAAGAGAA
This sequence comes from Phacochoerus africanus, assembly GCF_016906955.1. Classification (NCBI taxonomy): domain Eukaryota; kingdom Metazoa; phylum Chordata; class Mammalia; order Artiodactyla; family Suidae; genus Phacochoerus; species Phacochoerus africanus. The sequence continues at coordinate 97,819,066 of NC_062544.1, forward strand.
TCAGAGAGCCAGCTTTTGTCGATGGCTCTTTAATTCCATTATGAGGCAGATCTAGATAATTCCCCACCAACCTCTTCTGTCTGCCCTTCCTCCTTAACCCACACCACTGGTTGAAAACAAGAGGCAAGCCACCTGCTCAAAGAGAACTCAGTCACAGCCACTGGACTGTAACTTCAAAAGAAATGATAATACTCATTGCTAGTTCCTACTCTTGGTTTTCCTCCACACCTCCCTACATTTTTACTCAACTCTGAGGTGACTGGGCTATACACTATACCCTGAACAAGCCCTCTAACTTCTCACCAATGGTCTTTGCCAAGGTGATTGTCTCAACATGACAAAACCTTCTTACCATCTTCCCCTTTTGAAGCCTTGGCTGTTCCTTAGATTTTGTTTCCAACACAACTTTTCCCTCTGTGGTTTTTTTCATTTGTACCTTCTCTTGGACCACAGTTGGCTCTTTCCTTATGGTCTGATCTTAAAAACCTGCTTAATCTTCCCCAACTACTAGGAAGTCATCTAATCTAAGACTCAGCTTTCTTATCCATGACGTAGAGATGCCACCTGCATTACTCCTCATAAAACTACTAAACTGAGTGACGTGTGAAAATACAGTGCAAACTGTAAGGTACTTTGCAAGTCAGATGAGGACTGTGGGAGAAACCCCTGTGGCTTACAGCTATGACCAGGTAAGGACTTTGCAGAGTCCTAAACTCTGAAAAGGTATGTGTAGAAAAAAAAAAAAAAACTCTGAAAATATAAATAATAGTTCTGCATAAGTTTAAGTATGAATAAAGTTTAACTATTTCAATGCTTTATCTTTTTGAAAAATCAAATTCTGTTTTTTCTTGGCCTTTTCAATTGTTTTCTGGGCTGCTTTCCTAAGTCAAATGATTATCTGGTGCTGCATTTTATTCCCTCTACTAGATTGCCTGTCTTAGCTTGCCCATAGCCAGTGCTCAAAGAATATTTGCTAAATTAAATTCCTCCACTTAACAGAAATGTATCTTCGATGTTAGCAGGAAAGCTCTACAAACGGTAGGAAACATAAACAGCTCTGAGCCATCATACCACAATCACTCGACAGGAAATCAGTAAAAGCAAAATATATGTATAATTCAGAACTTGAAAACATGGGACATATATATGAAATGAAAGCCACAGTCCATACCCTCAAAAAGTTTATGAGAGGATTGAGAAGGGAGATTGAAAAAGGGTCAGGGGAAGGAGTACTTGAAACACAAGTTGGGGAGATTAAAGGAAATCATTAAGCAAACTCTTAAAAATATCAAGTTATAAGGAATCATAGCTGGAATTAAAGTGACATGGATTGTCGATGATATTTAACCTAACCTCCGACGCAAATTTAAGCTCTTATCCACGTACAACAAAGAAGCACAGAGCCAGCACATGGGGTATGACAGTCTCTACAGTGGCCATTCAGCCCCTAGGCAGGGCCATCCATACGTTCAGTCCACACTGATGCCCATCCCTAGAAATAAGGTTATGATTCAGCACTTTTTGTGGTCAGGTTCTGTCCCAAAAATCGTTGGTGTTTTGGTTTCCATGAGGACATAAATGAATATTCTCCATGCCCTAATTCTTCCCTCATTTCTTTCTCTTGCTTTCCTTCAACTTTGTTTTGCCTCTGGTCCTCTTTCTGTCATCAGTATTTTATCCACCCAAGTTCTTTTTACCCTTCTTTCTCTGCACTGCCCAGGCCCTTAGCAAAATGCATTATCCTAGGGAGTTTACACACTCCAGAAGCTCATATTCAGCAATTAGGAGCTTCCCAGAGCCATTGTGGAAAGGATAAACGCATCTATTTTTAAAAAATAAAATGAGAAGCAACTTCCAACCAAAGCATTAGATTAGGGAAAAACAAACTTCGTTGTACTTGTTTTAGTTCTTCATTTGCACATTGTCTTTGATTTTCTATTTGGTGCAGAACTTAGTGTTATGGTAACAGAATGGCCTCTGCCTTTAGAAAAGTCTCTGCTGCTCACCAGCTGTGGGCTTTGGGGAAGCCACTCCATTTCCTAAAACTTTATCTTTTCTTCTATAAAATGGGAATAACAGTGACATGACACAGACAGGTCCACTTAACCTGATACCATGCCATTGTCATCTTCCCTGCTTCCCTACTGGTGTCCTTCTCTTCCCAAATAAACTACTTGTACTTAAATTCTTGTCTCATGACCTGCTTCTGGTATGGAGAGAGCCAAATATCAATAAGACACTTTGGAGTGACCTTCTTTTCTCAGACAGACACCACTAGAATGTTTTCCCCAGTTTCTTTAGTGTAAGGCAAATGAACATTGAGGAATCCAGCTTCAGGTCAGAAACTCATGTGTAATCTTTCAGACCTGACCACAGAAGCTTTACCCAGCAAACCTGGTGGGAAGCTGCCCTCCCAGGACCACACTGCATGCAAGGTCTGGAGGGAGCTGCTGGCAAGGACTCAGGGGCCAGCCATGCACTGACACATGTCTGCATCCCTGGTCTAGGTCCTGGGGGCCCTGAACCAGGGCCTTTCTCAGGCACCTCTGCCATGAGCACCTTCTCTGTAGGGCCTTGAAGACCTGTGTCAATATGCAATACTTTTCCACTCCTAACTCTCCCCTCTCTTCTTCTCCTTCAGTCCCAGGTCCACAAAACAGCAGGAGCCTTTTGTTTGGGGCTCCCCCGGCAGTGAGATGACCTCCAAATCTGTGCTAATCTACCTGACCTTCACCTAAACCAAATATGTTCTGTAAAGAGCTAAATAATTGTTTAGGCTCTGTGGGCTATATGGTCTCTGTCACAAATACTCAGACCTACAGGTGTAGCATAAAAATAGCCATAGACAATATTTAAACAAATGTGTGCAACCAGATTTGGCCTGCAGGTCATAGTTTGCCCATAGACCACGTGGGCCAGCCTTCCAAGCCACAAAGCAAGGTAGAACATGTGGAGGAAAATCTAGAGGGGTTAATGAAGGACACCTAGAAACCTGCCTTAATGGTCTAACACACCGCAAACATTTTATAAGGCTTACTTTTCTTTATGAACCTTATGCTAAGATATGTTTATTGGAAACAGGGGTAAATATAGTTCAGCAAATATTATAGTAGCAGTATCTAAACATATATATATATATATATATATATGTATATATATATGAACTTTACTGATCCTATTCTTTTCATTTATTTTGTTTATTTGTACTTCATAATGTTACAAGATTTTAACAAGGTTTAAATATGCAATATGAGTTGAAATTAACTTTGAAATAAATCAATGGAATTTACCTTGTGGATTTAATCATTTATGTGCACAGGACTTTACATATCCAGTAAGAGTCAATTTAAACTAAAATTAAATAAATGAAATTGTAAGGAGTTCCCATCGTGGCACAGTGGTTGACGAACCCAACTAGGAACCATGGGGTTGCGGGTTCGATCCCTGCCCTTGCTCAGTGGGTTGAGGATCCGGCATTGCCATGAGCTATGGTGTAGGTTGCAGACGCGGCTCGGATCCCACGTTGCTGTGGCTCTGGTGTAGGCTGGCGGCTACAGCTCCGATTAGACCCCTAGCCTGGGAACCTCCATAAGCCATGGGAGCGGCCCAAGAAATGGCAAAAAGACAAAAAATAAATAAATAAATAAATAAATAAATAAATAAATAAATGAAATTGTAGACATGTACCCTGTTGATAATAGCATATATATGTACAAAGATACATACAAAAGATATTCATTTCAGCCTTGCTCTTAATAGCAAAAAAAAAAAGGAAATAATCAAAATCAATTAGGAAATGGTTAAATAAATTAAAGCATCCACAGAATTTTCAGCCATTTTAAAAAACTATAGGAACGATGTAGAATAATCTCTAAGACGTGGTGCGAACATTATAAAGAGTATGCTATTACTTGTATTATAAGGGTATGCATGTGGTTGTGTTATATATTTTTATTTATATACAAACAATATATAAACATATAGACATATAAACATATACATTATGTGTATATTTTTATTCCTTAAAACATTGTTAATTGATAGATAAACAAGAAACTGGAAATCGTGGCCTTAGGAAGGGAATTAAGTGACTGGTATGGGGTAGCAGGGAAATACACTTTTACCTATAAATACTTTTGTACATTTTTTATTTTGTACTATTCTCCTGTGTTACCTGTTCAAAATAATTTATTCACATAAAATTTAAAGTGGGTGAGAAAAGAGCATGGGCTAGTATGTATGTACAGTACATAGAGCAGCACATATTTTCTGGTTTATATCAACTCTCCTCTCATTATCTTGTTTGAGGGAACTTGAACATCCAGACATTCCAGAATATCACACTGGTCTCTCTTACACTGATGATGTTTCACCAGTTGAATCCAGAAAAATACCACTAACTTTCTATTCAGGAAGAGCCTTAATAAGAAGCAGGCATTTTAGAATGAAAGATAAACCTCATCAAGCCAGGGGCCTGCCCTGTAAGTGAAGTTCCTAGAGATGTTGGTCTGGAGCACAGTGGCCTATTCCCTTTAGGGTGAGTCAAATTGCTGCACTTTGTAAACCCACCACTAAGAGGGAGACACAATAATTATTGGACCTCTTTGGATTTTGGAGGTAGTATATGCCACAGGTTCCATTTATCAAATAATGAATAGAGTTGCCAACAATTATTGGGGCTCAAAGCCAGAGAAAGCTGTACAGTAAGTCCAGGCTGCAGTGCAAACTGGATTGCCAGTTAGGACTCATGGTCCAGCAGTTACAGTGATATGTGGAATGCTGTAGCAATGAGGAATGCTTAGTGGAACTTCTGGTAAACCCCAATAAGAGAATTAGAGGTCAGACCTATAGAACTTGGAGTAATGCTATGTCTTCCGTCAATAATTATTCCAATTTTGAGAAATAGCCTTTGGCTCACTATTGTGCCCTAGCAGAGGCTGAACATCTAACCAGAGGGTATCAAGTGACATGTTTGAGTTTTCCATCATTAATTTCCCATCGTTATCTGATCCACCAACCATAAATTTGGATATGCACAGTAGTAACCCATCATCAAATGAAAGTGGGTTATCCAAGATGGGGTTTAACCAGGCCCTGAAAGCACAAGTACATTGCACTGACTTAGATTCTCACAGCAATTGCTCTTTTTGCATTGAGATTTATCCCTCAATCCATACCTGCAGCCTCAAGGAATTTCCTGTGAGTGAGGAGTGAGTGAGGAGGAGTGAGGAGTGAGGAGGATAAAACTCAGGCCTGGTTTATAGATGGTCTATACAATATTCTGATTCCCCCTGATGTGTCTATGAAAAGAATATTGACTGGATATACATCTGATTATCCACTTTTCCTCGATAAAGACATGGTGAAAGGGTTGGAACTACCTTGATTCTCAAGCAATGACTAATGATTTACCCACGTAGTCTGGAAATTGGGGAAGAAAAATCCTGGAACACTGGTGACAAAAAGCTTGGGGAAAATATACTAACATATACTTTCAAGCAAATATTGCAGAAGCAGAAGCAAAGATACCACGTGTAAGAGGGAGGTCTGCAAGAATGATGGAATCAAGACCTCTGAAAATCTGCTTCCCCAGAGAAATAATGATAATATCAGCACAGTTGTAAATATCAACTTTTTCAAAACTCTGGAAATTAACAAAAGTCTTGCAATAATCCAAGGAGTGTTTATTCAAGGGAAAAATCTCTGAATCTTGGTAAGAGTAGCCAAGTTTATGTCATTTTAATTTGCCTTGTTCTGATTTCCCCCTCTCCCCAGATTAACAGTAGCCTTGAAAACCACAGTTTGCACAATCAAAGTAAAAACTAGCAGCCTAGCAGAAGAAACAGACATGCTTGGACCTCCCCAAAATCACCAGTCCAAAGAACTCTTATTATTTGACCTCTCTGGTAGTTCCCTGGATACTCTCACTAGCAGGTCTTTATGTGACATGACTCAGAGCTACTCAGAGTGAACAACTTTTCCTCAGGGGTATTTATCAAAAACAATCAGCAGCAATTGTTTGATACTGCACTTGCTTGAGGTGGCAATAGCAGTCAGGACAAACAACAAGCTGAAAAGAAACTTAAAAGGAAAAGCAAAGTCCATAAAGATCTTTGAAAATCTCTGACACATCCCTGGGAATCTAGGAGGCCACACATATGCATGGGACTCTATGCATGCCCAAGGCTGTGCACAAGGCCAGAAAAATGACGAGAATCAGGATATCACCTCTACATTTTTTTGTGCTCAGCCGTTTACAATCCAAGCCATGGGTTTCCTGATATGGAAATGTGCAGGTCCACAAAACCTGTTCCCTGGGGGTAGTTTCACTCTTGAGAGACCAAATATACAGACAATGGCCAGACAATAGATGAAAATAGAAGTCTGACCCATAGCTTCTGCAGCAACTAGTCCGGAAGCCAAACCACAACCTTTGCAGCAATCAGCTCAGACAGCCAGGACTTGGTCAACGACCACCAGCCTCCCAAATGTTTGCTTCTGGTACCAACTCAGGGCCAACCAGAGAAAACCTACTCTGTTCCCCAAAGCAGGCACATAAGATGCTCCACTTCTGGTTAACCCACTTCCAGATTCCCTGTGCCATCAACCTCCGATCAGAGCACTCTTGCCACCTTCCATATTTTTCACTCTAAAGTTCCCCATCCCCTGCTCGCCGCTGTTGCTGGCAAACACATGTGATAATGGATGACCCCCTTGCAAATTCTGAAAACAGCCTCTGTTTATTCTCATTTGGCCCTCTCTGTTTATTTCCACAACCTCATTACCTCAGTGAGTCTGCCAGTTTCACTCTCAGCATCCCATGGATGGTGCTCAGGGGCTGCTGGGAAGCTTGTGCCTGGGGGCTTGGTAAGAGCATCCTCTATTGCATTCTCCTCGAGACCCTGCCTTTATTCTGCTTTTGAAAGCTCTGGGCCTTTAACATTCCCTTCAGTTCCATCTGTTTTCTGCCGAGTGGGCTAGGCCTCTGGTGTTCTGAGTCCCTCTGTTCCCATCAGAAGCCATAGCTGAGGTGTCAGCAGTTTAACCTTCTTCTTAAAGGACTCCTTGCCTGCTTATGGAAAGCAGGGCAGTACCTGCCTGCTGGCCTGGCACTTTCTTTCTGTTTGCTTTCATATTGCTTTTCTGGCCCAGACATTTGTCTTTCTAACTTCCTCCCCTAGAGTTTGTCTTTTGGGGTCCCCCAGAGTATCTGATACCACGTCAGGAAGGAAACAGTTTTCCAAGCATACAATTTTCAAACAAATCTTACCTATCTTCACTTTCCTGAGTTGCTCAATCCCACTCAGGAGGCATGACCTCATCAAATCAATAGCCAACTCAGGACTGACCCCGTTTACTTTTATCTTGCCTGGCTCCTCCAGAGTAGGTCTTATTTGCCCTTTGCCTTCTGTTGGGAAGACCCTAATTCCATATATTTCACTGGCAGGTTCCCTCTGGGAACAAGCAATTCCTGCTTCCCTACGTGTGATAGCTGATAACTCTACCAGTTTCCAATTCACAACTCAGTGCCTGGAGGGTTTTACCTCATTCCCATCTGTGCAAGTGTTGTGCACAGTGGTCTCAGTCTTCAAGGGGGAGTTTACCCAGTTATTCCTATTAGGGGGAATTTATCTGAAGTTTTTTTTTTCAGTGTGGTTTTTGTTTTTTTTTTTAATAAATTTTTAAAATTTGTTGTTAAGTTACAATATTGTGTTAGGTTCAGGTGTAAAGCAAAGTGAAACAGTTATACATATATCCATTCCTTTTCAAATTCTTTTCCCATATAGGTCACTACAGAGTATTGAGTAGAGTTCCTTCTGCTGTATAGTAGGTTTTTGTTACTTATTAGTTTGTATATAATAGTTTGTATATGCCACTTCCAACCTTCCAATTTATCCCTCCCCACAGCGTTTCCCCTTTGGTAACCATAAGTTTGGTTTCAAAGTCTGTGATTCTGTTTCTGTTTTGTGAATAAGTTCTTTTGTATAATTTTTTATTCAATTCCACATATTAGTGATCTCATACGATATTTTTCTTTGTCTGACTTAATGTGACAATTTCTAGGTTCTTCCATTTTGCTGCAAATGGTATTATTTCATTCTTTTTTTTTCTTTTTTAAAGTTTTTTTTGACGTATAGTTGATTTACAATGTTGTGATAATTTCTGCTTTACAACAGTGATATACTAACATCCATTCTTTTTCAGATTCTTTTCCCCTCTAGGTCATCACAGAATATTGGGTAGAGTTCCCTGTGCTATACAGCAGGTTCCTGTTGTCTAGTCATTCCATATCCCTCAGTGTGCATGTGCCAATTCCAAATCCCTCAGTGTGCATGTGCCAATTCCAAATCCCCAGTCCACCCCCCCACCTGTCCCCTTTGATAACCATAAGTTTGTTTCCAAAGTTTGTGAGTCTGTTTCTGCTCTGCAAATAAGTTCATTTGTATCCCTTTTTAAGATTCCATATGTAAGGTATATCGTATGATATCTGTCTTTGTCTAACTTCACTTAGTATGATAATCTCTAGGCCCATCCATATTGCTACAAATGGCAAGGTTTCATTTTTTATGGCTAACATTCCATGGTATGTATGTACCACATTATCATTATCCAGTCCTCTGTCAATAGACTTTTAGGTAGCTTCCACATCTTGACTATTGTAAACAGTGCTGCCGTGAACATTGCAGTACATGTATCTTTTCAAATTATGGTTCTCTCTAGATAGATGCCTAGGAGCAGGATTTCTGGATCCTATGGTAGTTCTATTTTCAGTTTTTTAAGGAATCTCTATCTTCAGTTTTATAGAGGCACCCCTGAATCATTTCCTATAGCCAGGGACCTCCAGGGAAATTAGTCACCTCTCCCCTCTAAGATCAGTGACCTTTTCGGATCTTACAGCAGCTGTACAGCAATCCCTTCATTAGGAAGGGGGTTAGATGGATGTGCTTCTCCTATTCACTCTTAGGTACATCTGATACAGCATTCAAGATCTCATTTTCCATTTCATATCTGCCTAGACCATGTGCTAAGATCTCAGTCATATTCTGCTAAAGGAACTTCTCCATTTTTCACCTTAATCAGCTATTTTCCTTTTTTGCCCCTTTAATTCTTCTACTTGCTCCTATTTTGATAGTAAGATTAGTGCATGATTTAAATAATTTCCTTAATTTCCTGAACAAAGCTTATCCCTAAAAACAAAGTGGGCATAGACCTCTCTAGCTGAGTTATTTTCTTTATATATACAACAGTTTATGATTCCTTTTCTTCAACCAAAAGATATAGCATCCCTATTTAACAGAATTTATTGTATGATTCTACAAACTGGCTCTCTAAAATCTAAAATGAGATCCAACCTCATTTAATTAACAAAACAGAGCCTCCGATTTAAAGTTTTATCTCTGACCATGACCCTGAGGTTGGAAAGGAAACAGAAAGAGGTAGATGGTTTCAGATTTACTCAGACCCTCCTGCATATCTTCAGCTGCATGCTAAGTTTCAGGGAAAACAGCTGAGTTTTATTCCAGATCTGCCATTGAAAAAAAAAAATTTATTGGCTTATAGTTAGTTGACTTACAATATTGTGTTAGTTTCAAGTAACAGCAAAGTGATTCAGTTATACCCATTCATATCCACTCTTTTTCAGATTCTTTTCCCATGTAGATCATTACAGAATATTGAGCAGATTTCCCTGTGCTCTACAGTAGGCCTTTGTTGTCCACCCATTCCATGTGTAGCAGTGTATTTATGTCACCAGATCTGCCATTTTACTGTCTGAGCTTCAATCTTGGCTTGTCCTGCCCTGGTGCCCTCATTCCTTGGTTGTATTATGTATATTTACCTCTAATCCTCCCATGACAAAGCTCTGATCAAAACCAGCACTACCCAGCCAGGCTTTTCCTTCTAGAAACATGGCTCATCCAGGTGTCTACAGTGTAGTCCCATCTCAGCAGTGTTACTACCCACCCCTGCATCAGCCTCAGGACAGGTCTTCTACCTCAGCCCCATGCTGGGCCTCAGTTCACACAAGGCAGGATGCGCCAAAGGTAGCAGCAATTTCATTAAACCTGAAGACTTGTTGTTACATAGTTACATTATTACTAAATGTGATCTGTAAAATGTTTACATTTTTAAGATCCATTATTATGTATGTAATAAGATTTACTTATTATACAATATTGTATTTTTTGGTTTACGCTAAAAGCTAAGTGCCACAAAAAAAATTTTGTGTCTTATGCACTGTTCCTTCTACACCTTGAATAGTGCCTGACACATCATAGATGCTCAGGAAATATTTGCTGAATTAATCAAGGGTTGGAATTCCCACTGTGCTGAAGTGGGTTAAGGAAGAAGCATTGTCTTTGCGGCAGTGCAGTTTTGATCCCTGGCCTGGTGCAGTGGGTTAAGGATCTGGCATTGCCACAGCTATGGTATAGGTCACAGCTGTGGCTCAGATTCAGTCTCTGGCCCAGGAACTTCCATATGCTGTGGGTGTAGCCAAAAAAAAAAAAAATCAAGGGTTAAGAACAGAGACTTAAATCACACTCTTTGGGCTCAAATCTGGGTGTCATCATTCACTGACTGCGTCACCTTAGATGAGTTAGTTAAGTTTCCTAAGCCTCAGTTTCCTCCTCTGTAAAACAGGGATGCTATAATGGGGATCGGTGTGTTACGAGAGTTAAGAGAGCTTGTAAATGTGAAGAGCTTGGCTCATAGTGCTTGACTCAGAGTGAAAGCTGAATTGATTTTAACCATCAGTTTTCCAGCTGCATACGGGACACCTCCTGCCAAATGTCCCATAAGAGCACTTGAGACTCTGTATGTTCAAATTAAACTTAGGGTCTAACCATCACCCATTCTCCAAATCTTCAGTGAGGGCTTATCTTCAGTTCCCTTCTATTCCTCACCTACAGTCACATTAGACACAAAGAATATTGTTCCATCATATGTGAATCCAACTGCCCTCTCAGACCATGTGCATCCTTTGTGTCTCCTGTTATAGTGGACAGTGTGGCAAAGCCAGGTCTTTCCCACAGCCTTTGTCACATTGAATAGATGTTGACCTACTGAACTATTTCCCTCCCTGGACAGCAAGCTCCCCAAAGCTCAATAGTGTCTCTTACCCTTTTCTAAGGAAACTAGCACACTGTCCACCCGAGTCATCAGCAGATATTTTCCTCAGAAGATAACACTGACAAAGGCTCTGTAGCAGATACTGCAGGGGATCTGGCCCAGCCTCGACTTTTAACCTCATGGTCTGCTGTGTACCTCTACTGTTGAGACCAGAAATGCCAAAAGCTCATTTTCTCAGCCACTCTTGTAGCTGAATGTGGCCATATGCCATAGTTATACTCTATGAGGCAGACATCCACTGGTGCCAACTCTTTCCTTTCTTATTTTCTTATATCTTCCTGCTGTTATGGACTATATGTGTCCCCTGCCCAATTCCTATGTTGAAGCACTGAACCTCAATGTGATGTTATTAGAGGGTGAGGACTTTGGGAGGTAATTAGGTTAGATAGTTCATGAGGGTGGGGCCCTCCCTCTCTCTCTGCCACGTGAAGACACAGCTGTAAGATGTCATCCAGCCAGGAAGCAAACCAACCAACACCCTTTACTAGCTGGTGTGCCATCCCCCAGCTGCTGAAAATGCAGAAGTCAGTGGCCCATCTGAGCAATGGCCCATCTTGCCAGAGACTTGTACTTGGCTGAAGACTGTCAGCAGGTTAGGAGACACCCGGACATTGGGAGGTTGAGGGAGGAGGGGGACAGTAACAGGTAACTGAAAAGGGGTTTTAAAAAAGCCAGTCCCTTGCTTCCAGGTGAGACAACCCTGTAGTACTAATTATGCTCCAATGCCCCTCAGGCCTAGGCCAGGCAAGACTATTTCCTGAGACCACTGCCTTATTCCACTTGTTCCCCTTCCCATCCCTTTCCTCTGCTCCCCAACAGTTTATTCTGGAAGAGCATCCCATCATGAGTCACATGTGCCCAAATCTCTGTCTCAGGGACCCCAACCTTAGACACCTACCTACAAGTTAAGAGTGTCCTTTCCTGAAAGGTGAAGCCAGCATACCTGTACCAATCCTGCAAGCCCATCATGCTCTCCAACAGCTCAGAGCTCCACAGAGAGGGCTATGTCTGTGTATGTGTTACTGCTGTTTATCAATTAGAAGCTTCAGTGCAGCCCCTTAATCTTATAACTAACAGAAACCTTTGAGGCAGAAATTGATTAATTTCTCACTAAATCCAAGTTTAAGTCATTGGGGATCTTAGGACACAGCTATGGGATTTTGAGATTAGGTTCGATTCTGTGAGCAAGCGTGTTAGGAAAATATTTATTTGCCTGATGTCTGAGAAAAGGCATCTCTTTTGGTGCCCAAATTCTGCCTATGGAGAACTGAACTACCAAAGGATACAGAAAGCCCCAGATGACTTCAGGAAGCATGACTTTGCAGAAAACACAGTGCAAGTCTTCAGATCTCAATGCGTAGGGCAGGCAATTGTAGGAAAAATAAAATCTTGGTTAAGTCATGTGTGATAAATAGCCTGTTTCTTCAAGGTTCATATTATATAAATTAGATGTGTATATTATGAATATTAATGTTCAAAATGTCAAAAACTGACCAACAGAAAAACAGGGAAGTCAGGCAGTAGAGGAAAGGGTATGAATAAAAGAAATTAAACAAGATATCACGAAGCAATACCTATAGTTTAGTTAATCAAAATAAGAACTAAAGAAAGCAGTTTGTGGAAGTTACCATAGCTGGACCTCCCCTGGAAAAGAAATTAAAGGAGGGAGCATTCAAGTGCAGGAACCAGAAAGGATGGAGCCCATCTTAGATCCTGGGAAGCTGCCCAGAAGAGCCACTTTCAGCCCAAAGATACACCTGGAAAATGGCCCACTACATCCTTGACTCTCACATCCTAGATGTCATAAAAATACCACAAAGTGAAGGGGAGAAATTCATAGACATAGTTCTTTTCAGTGGACCAAATCTAACAAAGCTGGATTATGTGATGGTTTTTTAATTACCTGTCATTTGTGAAACCAAAAGGACTTGTACCCTGAAATGTCTCATCCTGTGGTTAACCCCTTTAATAAAAGTGTGGCTAAAAACACAAAATTCTACTTTCAACTTTGTGTATGGGTCCAGTCCAAGCCCTGCTCCTAATTAGTTGTCGCAAAGTGATTTAACCATCCCTAATTCAGTTTCCTCACCTATAAATGAGAATATTAATAGTACCCACATCATAAAGGAGATGGGGAGGATGAAACAGGCTGGTACACATTAGGTACTCATCATGGTGACCTCAGCCACATAGTAAGTATAATTCCATATGGTATAATAAATATTACATATAACACATATATGTGATATGTCATTATCATGGACAACTCCACCAGATAGCAGAAGGTACACAACAGGTCTTGGGACACACTGAACTTTGGTTCCATGCTTGTTTCTTAAGAAAGGCAAGACTAGGAATTCCCGTTGTGGCTCAGTGGTGATGACCCGACTAGTGTCCATGAGGATGTGAGTTTAATCCCTGGTCTCGTTCAGTGGGTTAAGGATCCAGCATTGCCGTGAGCTGTGGTGTGTAGCAGACACAGCTCAGATCTGGCGTTGCTGTGGCTGTCATGTAGGCCAGAAGCTGTAACTCTGATTCGACCCCTAGCCTGGGAACTTCCATATACTGCAGGTGAGACCCTAAAAAGAAAGAAAGAAAGAAAGAAAGAAAGAAAGAAAGAAAGAAAGAAAGAAAGAAAGAAAGAAAGAAAGAAAGAAAGAAAGAAAGAAAGAAAGAAAGATAGAAAGAAAGAAAGAAAGAGAAAAGAAAAAAGAGGCAAGAGAGGCAAGACCTTGTTCTCTCACGTTGGTCAAGAAGGCAAAGAGCCTTCCATGAACAGTGTTTGAAGCTTATCATGGGTTCACTCATGAGCTATAAACTGGTTAACTCAGCTAGTTCATCATGCTCATCATACAGCTCAGGCTTGGAGCTATTGGCTCTTTCTGCCTTTTTTTTTTTTTGCATTTTTTCCTCTGGAGCCACAGAAACCATCCTATTCCTGGACAGTCTTCGTGTATGAACCATATTTAATCTGAAGGATTTGGACATTCAATAACCATCACTACTTTTAAAAAACTTTATCTTATTTAAGTATAGTGTACAATATTGTGTTATTTTCTAGTGATTCAGTCTTACATATATGTGTGTGTGTGTATTCTTTTTCATATTCTTTTCCATTATGTTTGATCACAGGATATTGAATCTAGTTCCCTGTGCTCTACAGTAGGACCTTGTTGTTCATCCTTTCTCTGTATAATACTTTGCATCTGCTAACCCCAAACTGCCACTCCATCCCTCCCCCTTGATAACCACCAGTCTGTTCTCTATGTCTGTGAGTCTGTTTCTGTTTCATTGATAAGTTCATTTGTGTCACATTTGAGATTCCACATATAAGTAATATTATATTAACCATCAGTACTTAAAGAAAGTTTCAGAAAGTCATCAGTCTCAAAGTATTTCCTTGGGAAATACAATTGCATTTATTATGCCCCTATTAAGTATCAGGCATGTATCAAGCACTAGGCAAGGCACTTTGTGAACATAAGCTTATTTAATTTTCATCTCAACCCCATGATGCCATTAGCTCCATTTAATATTTTAATGTATTTTCTAATTATAAACATGAACACATGGTCATTGCAGTAAAACTAACTCAGCTTCATTTCTCCTGCATTCTTTTGATTAAAGCCAAGATTCAAAGGGAGGGGGCTAGACAGGGCATGGATACTTACTTCACTTATTCCAGAGCTGCGATGCATTGGAGACCATTAAGTAACAGACTATCATATGTTGTCTGTGTGGTACTTAGTTCAAATTCTCCAGAGAATTAAATCAGCTCAGATCCTGTCCAATGAGTTGTAGCCAGAGAAGGAAAGGGTCATATGACACAAACGTGGCTCCAAAAGCCATTCTTTCTTCTGGAGCTATGTGGTAGAGATGAGAATAGTTCCTATAAATGAGGGCATGGGCTGAGGGGCTACCACAAAACATAATGATTGCATTAATACTAATGAAACAGAATAATTTAGTGCTAAACTCTATGGCTCTGATTATGAATTTCATGAGTCCAAGAAAGAATGTGATCAGTGTGGTCCAAAATAGTAAAGGAAATTTTATTTTGTTCTTCTTTGTGCTATTGCTTTTTATAGAGCATATAATCTAGAACCATTAATGGAATTTGGGGAGGACAACAGGAGAAAGATAACCTATGTGGAACAATGACACTGGCAAGGTGGAAATGAGCTGTGCCCACGGAGATGACCATGAGACCAAACTGTGAAGTGCTCTATTCAGCAAGCACCCATCATGACTTGTGACAATTTTTGAAAAATGCAGTATCCTCCCCACCTTGACATCTCATTGCATTAAAGTGTAGATTCCAAGAAGATACGAACTTTGATTTCAGGAGCATAAGTCCTCCAGTTGTATTTAAATTGCCTTTGGTATTATGTAGTTTTCAGTTGCTATCATAACAACCACAAATATCTTGTCTTACAGTTCTGTATAACAGAGGGTGTCTCAGCTGGTGCCTCTGCTCTGAGTCTCCCAAGGCCAGAACCAAGGTATCACCCAGCCTAGGCTTTTATTTGGAGCCTCACAAATAATCTTTAAAACTCATTGAGGTTGTTGGCTGAATTCAGTTCTTTGCATCTAGAAGGCTGAGGTCTTGCTGGATTTTAACTGGGAGCCTCTGTCACCTCTTTAAGCCACCTGCATCCCTGTCCTATTGTCCCTTCCATCTCCTAACCAGCAATGACCTGGTGACTCCTTCTATTTTAAATTCTCTGATTTCCTTGCTGCATCTCTTCTTCCTCAAGCTAAAGAGAGTTCTCTGGAAATAACACTGGGGAAATATCAAGATGGCAGAGGAGTAAGATGTCACACGCACCTTCTCATCAAAAAAACACATCTAGAGGTAAAATGACTCACATAGAACATCTACTGAATGCTGGCACAAGAACTTAAACATCCAAAAAGGGCAAGAAACTCTTGGCATAACTGTGTAGAACAAAAGAAAAAAGAGAGAGAGAGAGAAAAGGGATCAGGATGGGTCTAGCATTCCTGAGAGGGGGCTGTGAAAGAGAAAGGGAACCCATATCCTGGGAAGCCACCTAACCGAGGAGATCAGCCAAGATGGAGGGACCTCAAAGTTGCCAAGAAGAACACAGCAGCTGGACTGAGGAGGGTAAAGTAGAGTGAGAGCCACATGGACCATTTGCACCACTTCCCCCGACACCACAGCCTGAGACACTTGGGCAGGGGGCTGGGTGCTGAGACTTAGGCTCTGGAGGTCAGTTCCAGGAAGGGGACTAGGGTTAGCTGTGTGGGGACACCCTGAGGGAATAAGGAGCAGTGTGCCATGGGTGGGAGCCATATGCTATAGGCTGGGGAGTGGAACACCATGGCAGAGGAAACCTGGGAGGAGGTCTGGGCCCACAGGAGAAGCAAGGCACCATTGTTGGGAGGGCGAGAGCAGGAGGGGAAGAGCGCCTTAGGAAACTCCCTGTACACTTGCCCAGGCTCTCAGAGGGTGGTGTGCTGGCACAGGCTATGGGTGGCCAGAAGCCACATGCTCTGGCTACAGGAGACTGGGCGCTTCTTGTGTGGGCTACAGGTGGCTGGGCACCTCTGGCAGTGGGAGGCTAAGTGCAGGCATGGTGCCTCTTGTGTGATCTACAGGCAGCAGGGATGGACCATGGCAGTCATCTTGGAGGCTGGAGGGAGGCATGGCCTGCCACCACTGGGGGCCTGTGAGTGGACTCCACCTGTGACCCCAGTCACCTCAGTGGTTGGCAAAAAAAAGAGGGTACTGCAACCGAGCACCACACATTGATGCTCTTACTCCCCTGGAAACCCACTCACACTGCTACTGCCACTGCCAAATATCTGGGCAGTGACTAAACACTCAATCACTGTCCCTTCCCAAGATCCTGCAACTTGGAGCAGCTGATGGAGCACCTCCTATGTGGGCTAAGTGGGACAGGGTGCTTCTTGCATGGTCTATAGGTGGTAGGGGCAGACCACCACAGTTATCTCTGACTCCAGAGGTGGGCGTGGTCAGCTGCCACTAGGAGTCTGTGAACAGAAACCTCTTGCAGCCCCACCTCAGAGGAGGGCCTTGCAATCAAACACTACCTGTTGTTGCTCTCAGTACCCCAAGAACTCACACACACTGCCGCTGCCAATCCCAAATGCTCTGGGCACCTTATAAATCTGCCCAAGTCTCATTACAACTTTCCAGGGCCCTGCAACTAGGAGTAGCCTGCACCACCTTCCTGCAGGTCCTCACTGCTCTTAAGAGCCCAGAAACCAGGCACTGATTACTAGCCCTACCTATTGCCTCCTTCTCCCTGGAAACATGCTCAGCACCATGGGGATAACAGCCTGCTCACACCAAAGAAAGAGACAGCAATATCCAAATCCCCACACCAAAAATAAATAGTAACCCCCCATAAAATACAAAATGGTTCTCTTGCATTGAGGTAGCCCTCCAAGACTACAATTTGGCTTCCCTAAACTCACAGAGAAAGGAAAACATAAGCAAGATGAAGAAGCTCAGAAATCATTCCCAGTTAAAGGAAGAGGAGAATTCACCTGAAGCAGCAAACAATGAAAGAGACCTCTGAAGTCTGATAGATATTGATTTCAAAAGGGAGCTAGTGAAAATACTGAAGGAATTAAGGCTGAATATGAAGGAATTAAGGGTGGATATGAACAGTAATGCAGATTCCTTTAGAAAGGAACTAAAAAACATAAGGAGGAACATAGATAAATTAGAAAATTGATTTGCAGAGATGCAAATTGAGCTAAAGGCACTAAAAAGCAGGCTGAATAATGCATAGGAACGAATTAGTGACTTGGAAGATAGAATAATGGAAATCACCCAATCAGGACAGCAGACTAAAAACCAAATGAAAAAAAATATGAAAGCAATGTTAAGAGATCTATGGAATAATATAAAGTGGACTAATCTATGCATAATAGGAATTCCAGAAGGAGAAGAAAAAGAAAAAGGGATTGAAAACATATTTGAAGAAATTATGTCTGAAAACTTTCCAAATCTAAAGGAAATTGATATCAAGATACAGGAAGCACAGAGTGTCCCAAACAAGTTGAACCCAAATAGAAACACACCAAGACATATTATAACAAAAATGGCAAAAGTTAAAGAGAGGATTCTAAAGGCAGCAAGAGAAAAACAAAGTGTTAATTATAAGGGAACCCCCATAAGGCTATCAGCTGATTTCTCTACAGAAACACTACAGGCCAGATGGGAGTGGAAAGATATATTCAAAGGCAAAAATTTGCAGCCTAGAACACCCTCTCCACAAGAATATCATTTAAAATAGAAGGAGAAATAAAGAATTTCTCCAACAAACAAAAGCTAAAAGAGTACAGCAATACTAAGCCCATTCTAAAAGAAATACTGAAAGGGCTTCTCTAAATAAAAAAAAAGAAAGAAGAAATAGGATGGAGGAAACCACAACTGGAAAGCAATCACTTAAATAAGCCAGCATATAGATCTAAAAATAGGGGGGGGGGGCGGGAACTACAGTAAAAGTGATGAAAAACACAAGGACAAGATGAAGATGTTAAAAAAGGACTTCAAAATCAGAATGTGGGGAAGTAAAGTAAAAAAAATATAGATCCTTTTGTTTTTAATAATGCATTTGAGCCTATATGACTATCAGGCTAAACCAAGCAGATACAGGAATGGGTTAACATACTTAACCCATACTTAACCCATACTTAAAAAATAGGGCAACCACAAATCAAAACCAAACATTACTTTCACAAAAATTAAAAAGAAGAGGACACAAGCATAAAATAAAGGGAAATCATCCAACCAAAAAAGAAAGGAGAAACATAGAAACAACTGGAAAACAAGGTTTAAGATGGCAGTAAGTACGTATCTATCAATAATCAACTTAAATGTCAGTGGACTGAATGCTCCAATCAAAAGACACAAAGTGGCATATTGGATAAAAAAGCAAAAACCTACAATCTGCTGTTTGCAAGAGACTCACCTTAGGGCAAAGGACACACATAGATTGAAAGTGAGGTGATGAGAAAAGATATTTCATGCCACAGACAAGACAAGAAAGGAGTTGCAGTACTCAGACAAAATATACCTTAAAATGAAGGCCATAGAGAAAGACAAAGAAGGACACTATTTAATGGTAAGAGGATCCACTCAAGAAGAGGATATTATAATCATCAATATATAGGCCCATAATACATGAGCACGCAGATACCTATGACAAATACAAACAGACATCAAAGAAGAAATTGATTGAATACAATCATAGTAGGAGACTTTAACACCCCACTCACATCAATGGACAGATCCTCTAGACAAAAAGTCAATAAGGCAACAGAGATCCTAAATGGCACAATAGAAATTTTCAGGAAATTACATCCAAAAAAATCAGAGTATACTTTCTTCTCAAGTGCACATGGAACATTCTCAAGGATCGATCACATTCCGGGGCACAAAGCTAACCTCAACAAATTTAAGAGTGTAGAAATTATTTCAAGTATCTTCTCTGACCATGATAGCATGAAACTGGAAATCAACCACAGGAAAAGAAATAAGAAAAAACTGACTACGTGGAGACTAAACATCATGCCACTAAAAAAACCAATGGGTCAATGAGGAAATCAAGAAGGAAATTAAAAAATACCTCGAGAGAAATGATAAGACACAACAACACAAAATCTATGGGATGCCGCAAAAGCAGTGCTCAGAGGGAAATCCATACCAATACAGGCCTTCCTCAAAAAAGAAGAAAAACCTCAAATCAGCAACTAAACCTACCACCTAAATGAATTAGAAAAAGAAGAACAAATAAAACCTAAAGTCATCAGAAGGAAGGAAATGATAAGGATCAGAGAGGAAATCAGTAAAATAGAGATTCAAAAAAGCAGTGGAAAAAATCAATAAAACCAAGAGCTTGTTCTTTGAAAAGGTAAACAAAATTGACAAACCTCTGGCCAGGCTCACCAAGAAGTGGAGAGAAAAAACCCAAATAAACAAAATAAGAAATGCAAAATCAGAAATCACAGTGGATTCTGCAGAAATACAAAAAAACCACAGGAGAGTACTGTGAACAATTGTATGCCAACGAATAGGACAACTTAGAAGAAATGGACAACTTTCTAGAGACTTGCAGTGGGCCAAAACTGAATCAAGAAGAAATAGATCAACTGAACAGACCAATCACTAGAAATGAAATTGAATATGTAATTAAAAAAAAAAACACTCCCTACAAATAAAAGTCCAGGACCAGATGGCTTCACAGGTGAATTCTACCAAACATGCAAAGAGGAACTTATACCCATCCTCCTTAAACTTTTCCAAAATGTTGAAGAAGAAGAAACACTCCCAAAGACATTCTACAATGCCACCATTACTGTAATAACAAAAGCAGACAAAGATAACATCAAAAAAGAAAACTATAGGCCAATATGTTTGATGAATATAGATGCAAAAATTCTCAACCACATTTTAGCCAACAAAATCCAACAACGTATAAAAAAGTTCATACACCATGATCAAGTGGGATTCATCCCAGGTTCACGAGGTTGGTTCGACATATGCAAATCAATCAACATCATATCCACATTAACAAAAGAAAAGTAAAAAAACCACATGATCATCTCAATAGATGCAGGAAAAGCATTTTACAAAGTCTAATATCCATTCATGATAAAAATTCTTACCAAAGTGGGTACACAGGGAACATACCTTAACATAATAAAAGCCAATTATTGCAGACCCTCAGCCAACATAATACTCAATGGAGAAAAGCTGAAAGCCTTCCCACTAAAATATGGAACAAGACAAGTATGCCCACTCTCACCACTGTTATTCAATGTGGTATTGAAAGTCCTAGCCACAGCAAACAGACAATCAAAAGAAATAAAAGGTATCCAAATTGCAAGAGAGGAGGTAAATTTGTCACTGTATGCAGATGACATGATAGTATATATAGAAAACCCTAAAGACTCACCCCAAAAACTACTTGAACTAATCAACGAATTCAGCAAAGTAGCAGGACATAAGATTAACATTCAGAAATCAGTTGCATTTCTGTATACTAACAATGAAATATTAGAAAGGGAATACAAAAATACAATACCTCTTAAAAGCACACCCCAAAAAATCAAATATCTTGGAATAAACCTGACCAAGGAAGCCAAGGAAGTGAAAGAGTTATATGCTGAGAACTATAAAACATTCATCAAGGAAATTAAAGAGGATTCAAAGAAATAGAAAGATATTACATGCTCCTGGGCTGGAAAAATTAATATTGTAAAAATGGCCATACTGTCCAAAGCAATCTACAGATTCAATGCAATCTCTATCAAATTACCCATGACATTTTTCACAGAACAAGGACAAACAACCCAAAAATTTATATGTAACCTCAAAAGACCCAGAATTGCCAAAGCAAATTCTGGGAACAAAAACGAACAAAACGAACAAAAACAAAGTCTCCCAGACTGCAGGCAGTATTACAAAGCCACAGTAATCAAGACAGTGTGGAACCAGTACCAAAACAGACATACAGATCAATGGACTAGAATAGAGCACCCAGAGATGAACCAGACATCTATGGTCAATTAATCTTCGACAAAGGAGGCAAGGATAGAAAATTGGGAAAAGACAGTCTTTTTAGCAAGCAGTGCTGGGAAAACTAGACAGCTGCATGCAAATCAGTGAAACTAGAACACGCCCTCACACCATGCACAAAAATAAACTCAAAATGGCTTAAAGACAAACATAAGACACCATCAAACTCCTAGAAGGGAACATAAGCAAAACATGCTCTAACGTCAACCTTATAAATGTTTTCTCAGGTCAGACTCCCAAGGGAACAGAAATAAAAGCAAAAATAAACCAATAAGACCTAATCACACTGACAAGCTTTTGCACAACAAAGGAAACCATAAAGAAAACAACAAGGCATGTTACAGAATGGGAGAAAATAGTTTCAAATGATGCAACTGACAAAGGCTTAATTCCTAAAGTATACAAACAACTTATGCAACAGCAAAAAAGCCAATAACCTAATTGAAAAATGGGCAAAAGACCTGAATAGACATTTCTCCAAAGAAGATATACAGATGGCCAACAAACACATGAAAAAATGCTCAACATCACTGATTATTAAAGAAATGAAATTCAAAACTACCATGAGGTACCACCTCACACCAACAGAATGGCCATCATTGATATGTTCCACAAATAACAAATGCTGGAGGGGGTGTGAAGAAAAGGGAACCCTCCTGCACTGTTGGTGGGAATGTAAATTGGTACAACCACTATGGAAAACAGTATGGAGGTACCTTAGAAAACTATACATAGAACTACCATATGACCCAGCAATCTCATTCTTGGGCATATATCCAGACAAAACTTTCCTTGAAAAAAGACACATGATCATTGCAGCACCTTTCACAATGGCCAAGATGTGGAAACAATCTAAATGTCCATTGACAGATGATTAGATTAAGAAGTGGTATATATACACAATGGAATACTACTCAGCCATGAAAAAGAACAAAATAATGCCACTCGCAGCAACATGAATGGAACTGGAGACTCATATTAAGCGAAGTAAGTCAGAAAGAGGAAGACAAATACCATATGATATCATTCATATCTGGAATCTAATATATGGCACAAATGAAACTTTCCACAGAAAAGAAACTCATGGAGACTTGTGGGTGCCATGGCAGGGCGGTGCTGGGAATGAGATGGACTGGGAATTTGGTGTTAATAAATGCAAACTATTGCCTTTGGGATGGCTAAGCAATGAGATCCTGCTGTGTAGCACTGGGAACTATATGTAGTCACTTATAATGGAGCATGATAATGTGAGAAAAAAGAATGTATACATGTATGTGTGACTGGGTTCCCTTGCTGTACAGTAGAAATTGACAGAATATTTTAAATCAGCTGGAATGGAAAAAATAATGGAAAAAATAAAAATAATTATAAAAAGTAAAATTAAAAAATTAAAAAAAGAAAGTACTCTGCTTTGAGGGCTCAGTAGATTCAATCTGGCCCATCCAGGTAATCCAGGATAATCTCCCTATTTTAAAGTCCTTTTTGACATATAAGAGCATATTCATAGTTTCTAGGGATAAAGGTGTGTATATCTTTTGGGATCATTCTGCCTCCTGCAGCTCTCTAAGTTTCTTGCACTTCCATATAATTTTAGAATCAGTTTATCAATTTTCACCAAAAAAGTTTCTAATGCAGTTGGTTTTTTACATACTAAAAATGTTAATATTTAATGCATACAACTTAATATGTTTAGTACTAGCATACTTTTAATTGGGATTGCATTAAATTTACAGATCAGTTTGCTGAACATTGATATCTCTTTTTTTTTTGTCTTTTTTGCTATTTCTTTGGCCTGCTCCCACAGCATATGGAAGTTCCCAGGCTAGGGGTCTAATCGGAGCTGTAGCCCCCGGCCTATGCCAGAGCCACAGCAACGTGGGATCCGAGCCATGTCTGCGACTACACCACAGCTCACGGCAATGCAGGATCCTTAACCCACTGAGCAAGGCCAGGGACCGAACCCGCAACCTCATGGTTTCTAGTCGGATTCATTAACCACTGCGCCACAATGGGAACTCCACATTGATATCTTAACAATATTGAATCTTCCAATCCATGAACATGGTATGTCCTTCCACTTATCCGTGTCTTTTCATTTCTCTCTGCAATATTTGTAAAGATCTTTCACATCTTTTATTAATTTTACTAATGGGCATTTGATATGTTTATGCTTTTGTTAATGGCACTTTTTCATTTTCTAAAATTTTGTTGGTAAACTACCTTGTATTAAGCAACTTGTATCACCAATACTTGGTATAGACCCTGGAAAATACTAGAGGATATATCTATTTGTCAAATGAATGAATTGCACTTTATCTGGACTTTTTTAATGGACCTTGATATTTGGCCTCTCTTCTTAGAGCTGTTTGTGCACAAATCTTGGTTCTTTTTGAGACTGTGAGAATTCTGAAGTAGGAATATATCTGATTCACCTCTCTACAACCAATTCCTAGCACAGTGCTTGACAGATTACAGAGCCTTTTAAAGAACCCTTATGTGCTGTAGATTAGTTATGTGGAATACCTACACTCATCATGAAGTATACTTTCAGACTCCCTGAAAAGACATATTGATGGAAGATTCCATGAAATATATGTGGTCCACAGGTTCCTTAGATTCTAGACCCTCTGAATTATAGCGTTGGATTAAGTTAGAAAACTCTATGCCTGGTCCACAAGCTCTGTGGTCCTTAGAGAACTTATTTTCCTGATCCACAAAGGATACACTGTGAATTTTGGGTTTAAGTATTAAGCTTACATTTAGAAGGCAAAGTAGAAAGTGAAAGAGAATTCCATTAGGGTGGAAACTCCTCCAGAAGGCAGATGCTATGTTTGTTTCATTCAATATTATACTGTAGCTTACACATACAATATCTATGTATTGAATGAATGCTGCAGAGCAAAACACAGTACCTTGAAAATAATGTATAATATAGAATGCAATCATAAAGGAAGGAAAGAGGCAGGAATGGAAAAAAGACTACAGTGTTTATAAAAAATCAATTAATTAGTTATGAGAAATTTAATGTGACTTTTTCCCTAACATTTTCCCTAAAATTCCATATCATTTTCTAATATTTCCCCAACACTATGACAGATAACAAAATTTCTAACATATTGTTTTGTTAAAAGAATTTGGTACATCCATCAACAGAATAAGATAGAACTTCATATATTGATATAGGAAAATACTAACAGCAAAGTAAATATAAATATGGGCTGTATAATCACATTTTTGTTTTTACAAAACCAAATCTGTATAAATATTTGTATTTTTTTCCTGGGTATATAGTCATGGGTAAAGAGAATACTCGGAGTTCTGGGTTCTCTTCTACTTTCTAACATGGTATTATTATTATCCTGACTTGGGACATCTTCCCACAAGGGTGACAATGGTACAATGAAATTTGGCATGAAATTGATTTTCTTCCTCTGTTGCCAGCAGCAGTTTATGTTGGTAAATTTGTAGTTTGTCAGCTTAGTATTGCTTATCCGAAGCCATAATTATATTCACAGCTTTTGACCAAAATTATTACACATCTGGGCATTTATCTTAAGGGAATTACTCCAAA
Source organism: Phacochoerus africanus (assembly GCF_016906955.1). Taxonomy (NCBI): domain Eukaryota; kingdom Metazoa; phylum Chordata; class Mammalia; order Artiodactyla; family Suidae; genus Phacochoerus; species Phacochoerus africanus. Next base: position 97,844,343 of record NC_062544.1, read on the forward strand.
AAAGAATAAAGGTCCATGCCTGAAGATATTCATTACTATCATAATAAGTATATTTACCATTCCAAGGTAGGAGTAAAATATGGAAATATCTTCCTTAACATTTCTGTTTCTCAAATAGATGTTATTTGAAGCCGATCCTATAGCCCTTTCAATCACTTTAAAGTATTAAAAATAAATAACAGTCTTATTTGAGGGTATTAAATTGTTTAATAAAATCTGAATTAAAAATTCAGTCCCTTTTAATTTAAAACTCTCCATCTAATCTGAGCTTAGAAACCTGCAATATAGATTGGGAGGCAGTGGAGGGGAGAGTTTTTTTAGTTGGGGTTTATTTAGCTTTCTTCCCTGCTCAGGATGCAGGCAAGAGAAGAGAGGAAAGATCAAGGGTGGTGGTGAATAGTCTTTCTTGACTGATGTAAATCTGGGGTCAGAGCCCTCTGTGGGGGAGGCAGGTGCCTTAATACTAGTAACCCTTTCTCTTTAGTCTATTTGGGGGTGAACTCCAGTTGGGGGCTTACCACTACATTGTTCCAATAAAGCACAGACTCTTGCTTCTGGGTTAGCACTTTGCAGATCCCGTGGGCAGGATGCTTTAAAATCAACACAAGCCCAGTAACCTTCCAAGGATCTCTGTTTTTCCAAAGACAGTTGAAAATGCCCCTTGCTCCTGCCCTCTCAGTGCCCTGACCTCAAGGGAAGCTGTAACTAGCCTCTCGCTGCCTTTTTTTTTTGGGGGGGGGGACATAGCACCCCTTCAGCTCTCCCCAGAGAGAGTCTCCCTACTAAGACCACTAATTCCTCTGCCCTCCCACACATGTATAATTGAGGTGAGTGATGGGCTACTGGGGGCGGAATTGGTTCTTTGGAGCTCCCTTTAGGAAGGACCACATGGGTGGTCTGGTACCTCTCTTTAGATAGTTGCATGGACATTTAATTTCTTTCACCCCAGCTGTAGCTCTGAAACAAAAAGGCATTTTGAGACATTACTTGATTCATTTATTTGCTTCTTTTTAACTTAATCCCAATGAAAATTTCAGTAAACTTCAAACAACCCTCACATTTTTCTCAATGCTATAATAGGAAACCAAGTTCTCAGCAGAGAAAAACAGGCTTTGAAGTTTTAAATGTATGCAGTTGCTCATACATAATGCGTATTCTAGCTTATGTTATGGTGGACTAGTTAATCAAATCAAAATCAAATCTTCTAGGAGTTCCTGTCATGGCGCAGCGGAAACAAATTTGACTAGGAACCATGAGGTTGTGGTTCAATCCCTGACTTCGCTCAGTGGGTTAAGGATCTGGTGTTGCCATGGGCTCTGGTGTAGGTAGCAGATGTGGCTCAGATCTGGCGTTGCTGTGGCTGTGGTGTAGGCCAGCAGCTGTAGCTCCAATTGGACCCCTAGCCTGGGAACCTCCATATGCCAAGGGTGCAGCCCTAAAAAGCAAAAAAATAATAAATAAATTTAAAAAATAAAAAAAATCAAATCTTCTACCTACAGCGTACAATACAATGGAAATAATTCATTCATAAGATTCTAATTTATAAAACCACTCCACTACTTAGAAAATACTACCCAAAGAGTTATAGTTCCATTCAGCTTCAATTTGAATAAATATACAGTCACATAAACAACAGCTATTAAATGAAAAAAATCAAAATGTCTTTAGAAGAGCGACAGAAAGAATATTAATATAGTAGCCCTGGTCTGGCCTTTCAGGAGATTACCTGGAAGGCTGACTCAGTCCTAAGAAACTGACACCTTGACAATTACACTTGGGCAAGAATCACAAGGAAACGCTTTGGTGCGCAGATATTCCTCAGCACTGATGTAGAATGAAGGGCCAGGAAAATCCCCTGTGGGAAGTAATCTCAGGGCTTCATATAGGTTTTTGGAGGGCAGTGAGATAGGTAAAGTTCTCTTTCATGAATACCAAATGGATCCCTTCCCAGCATGGAGCATTCAACTGGGTGATGGAGTTGAAGAAAAGGGCCTTCATCAGCTTCACTTTCTAGTGATACAGGGGATTAAAAGCACCTTCAGGGAGTTCTCATTGTGGCTCAGCAGAAACAAACCTGACTAATATCCATAAAGATGTGGGTTTGATTGGGTTAAGGATCCAGTGTTGCTGCAAACTGTGGTGTAGGTCACAAATGAGGCTTGGATCCCACGTTGCTATGGCTGTGGCCGGCAGCTGTAGCTCCACTTTGACCCCTAGCCTGAGAACTTCCATTTGCCATAGGTACAGCCCAAAAAGACAACTTCAGGATAGATCCAACAGATGTCATTTTTTAAGGTGTGGACCAATTGCTATCTCAAAAGAGGGTCCATTAAAGCTTAAAATCTCGCTGACGCAGAAAGGACCAGTGTCTGAAGCAGAAAGAGAAACTCTGTAAGTGTGAAGGAAGAGCTGGACCAGGATATAGATGGCCTGGTGGACACTGTCATCCTGGGCTCTAGATCCCATGGACATTATGTCTGGGGACATCTGGCGAAGTAGGGTAATACTGAATCCTGAATCCCTAAACCACCCAGCTTGATGGGACACACCTCTTATCTTGAGGGTCTAATGATCCAGAGGGTTCCCTGGTACTCCTGGGCCTCTGCCAAATGCTCTACTTGGATCATCAACATCTTGTGTGGCTCCTTTTCTAAAATCTCAGATGTTATATCTTCTGCATTGATTTTGGTCTTCATGTGTATTTTTTGAAACCAAGAGCCATGAGCTGACTTTTCAAAGGACATATAAATCCTTTAATTTCTTTTTATGTTTTTTTAAAGTCCATACCTGAACCAGATGGAAATTCCCAGACTAGGGTTTGAACCAGAGCTGCAGCTGCAAGCCTACACCACGGGCATAGCAATGCCAAATCTGAGCACATCTGGGAACTATACCGCAGCTTCCAGCAATGGTGGGTCTTTAACCCACTGATCAAGGCCAGGGATCATACCCTCATGGTTACCAGTCCTGATCATAACCCGCTGAGCCACATGGGAACTCCTCTTTTCATTTCTTCTTCTAGAGCATGGGCTTGTTTTGTGGTTTGGTTTTTGTTTTTTGCTTCATTTTGGCATCCAGATCTTCTTGACACATATCATGTTTTTTTTTTTTTTTTAATCTGCTTTGAAGCTTTTCTCCTCAGTTTTTAAGTAATTTGTCTCTCTATATAAAGTAATTTTCTGGGATATTTCTTAGCCTTGTCTTGACGTAGCTTGGTCTTTAAGCTTTTGCCAAAGTCTTGAACCTGTTAATCTTTTCATTTTCTGATTCCAGCCATACATTTTTGTTTGTTTGGATAGTTGCAATATAATCTGTTGGAATTGTTTTATCTTCCTCATCTAGTTAAATATATGTTGGTTACTTCCTTCTAAAAGAGTTTATAAGAAAGCATTTAGCTTGATGGCATCGATTAGTTTTTTCAAAGGTCATATTGACTGCTCATTTAAGTGATGTCCAATTTTTCATTCTCTCATTATGTCCTTTTCCTTGCTGACATTCACCCATGTTACCTTTTCCAAACCTGCCATACTTAGCAGACATTTAGAGTTTTAGTCTGACATACCTTCTTATATAGAACTTCTTATATAGAACTTTTTCTATGCATGCTTTGAGCAGTGGTTCTCAAAGTGTGGTCTGTGGACTTTAGGAAAGTCCTCAAGACTCTTTTAGGGGAATCTGTGAGCCAAAAATATTTTCCTAATAATATTAAGACACTACTTCCTTTTTCACAATTGACATTTTCACTGAGTGCAAAAGCAATGATTAATAAAGCTGGTGACATTTTAGTAGAATCACAGCAGAGGCGCCAAATCGTACTAGTAGTCATTGTATTCACCTTGCAGAATCAGCTTGGGAAGAAAAAAAAAAAAGCAGCTCTACTTCAAAACATTCTTGATGAAAAACAAGCAAGAAAAAAAAAAACCCTGCTAATTTGATTAAAGCTTGACACTTTGATATATGTTGTACTAATATCTTGAACAAAATAGAATGTACACATGAAACACTTCTACTTCTTATGAAAAAACAAAACATTGGAGGTTCCCACTATGGCACAATGGTATTGATGGCATCTCTGTAGCACCAGTTCACAGGTTCGATCCCTAGCCTAGCACAAGTATGTTAAAGGATCCAGCTACAGTGTAGGTTCCAACTGCTGCTTGGATCTGATACTTGGCCTGGGTACTCTGTACGCTGAGGGGTGGCCAAAAATGAAAAAAAAAAAGAAAGAAAAGAAACACTTCTGCTTTGTACTGAATATGATGGTTATCTGGAGGGAAAGCATGTGTGCAATTGAGTTCAAGCTCAACTAGTCACTTTTTCCTAGAAAAACAAAAACCATCATTGGAAGAGAAAATGACTAACTACATAGATTTAGGTATTTGGCAGACATGTTCTTGAAAATAAACACAATCAGCCTGTCATTTCAAGGAAAACAACTGACAGTATTTTTGCCAATAATAAAATTCAGTTTTTCAAATGAATATTAGAATTTTGGAAAAAATTGTATCAGTCAGCTTCTCAATACTTAAAGCCTTTTCTAATTAAATCAGTTATGTTATTAACAAACGTATTTTTACATTTTATAATGAAGTATGTCAACATTTAGAAGATTTAAATAACTCAGTAAGCCAATGTATTTCAAGAGGCAAATACATGATATTACAAAATTATGCATAAGTAAAAGATCTGTTTAAAGTGGAAGATAGACCAATGAATTTTAATGTAGCAGATTATCGAAATTTCATTGATATGCTGTTAGATTCCATATCACAAATACCCTATGATAAACAAAGTATAGTAACAAAGAATACCTACAATTACCTGCCAAGACTGTTAATGTACTCCTCCTTTTGTGTTAAGACAGAATTTTCTTACTCTATCTGAATTACAGCCATATACTGCAATGTATTGAGTGCAGAAGTAGGCATAAGAACCCAGCTATCTTCCATTAAGTCAGACTGAAAAAATTTTACAAATCTGTAAAATAATGCTAGTCTTCTCACTAATTTTTTGTTATTTTGGGGAGAAAATGGAAATTTTTCATCAAAATGTATTATTTATTTTAAAGTGTTATGGTTTATAATAATAAATAGCAAATGATTATATAATTATTATGATAATACAATAAGGAATCAATCCTCTTCTCAAAATTTGCCCATTTTAAATTATGATGCAGTAAACATCAGTGGATATACATAACCCACAGAGCCAAAAGCCATTTAGGATCCTCAATTTTTAAGACACCAAAAAACTTTGAGAACTCTCGTTTTCAAGTCCTCAATCTTTTTATCTTGTTTTTTTATGTTCATTGAGTGCATTGAGTCTTTTTTTTTTCCTGTCCTTCAGACTCTTGTGAAAGTAGCCTTCTGCTTTCCTGGCAATGGCATGCCCATGCACACTTTCCTCTGTGCTATCATCACCTGCTTTTTACCCCCTAACATAACCATAGGGCACTTGGGACTGAATGGCTCTGATTCACCTTCCAGTGACTAGCATTCTGTGATGGGCCCTCCCAGTTCTCATCTTGGACATGTAGGTGTCTCTGGCCTCCATTCTTTTATTGATCAATCTATCTTAACCCCAAGGAGGAACCTTTTTAATTTTTTTATTATTTGCCTCCAGGCTCAGCATTTTTCATACCTTGGTCTCAAGGCTGGCCTCTTTCCCAGAGGGCTTCAGTGCTGCATAATCTCTTTTAATATTTCTAAGCTCAGAAATTTTTCTTGTTCTTTATCCAAAGCAGAAAGAGTTATGCCAACCTATTTCTTTTTTTAAAAGTTGGCTTTTGTCTATGGAAAAGCCCATGCTACCATCTCCTAGGTATTGGATAGCACCAGTGGACTGGGACTCACACCTTCACTATCAGCCCCACACAGCATTTCCAGGGTGGCCTGGAGTGAAGCTTTGTAGGATCAGCATCCCCCTATGGCACTAGTGGCCTGTGGGTCTGAGCCTCAGGGACTCCAGAGGTGCTCTTCTTTGTACCTCTGCCCAGCTGCCTCCCTTTGGGGTTGCTGGGAACTTCTATTTGCTCTGAAACCAACTTTTTTGTCTTTAAAAATTGGAAATTATGGACTTCCCATTGTGGCTCTGCAGATTAAAAACACAACATAGTGTCTGTGAGGATGTGGGTTCAATCTCTGGCTTTGCTCAGTATGTTAAGATCCAGTGTTGCCATACGCGGTGGCATAGGTTGTAGGCATGGCTCAGATCTGGAGTTGCTGTGACTGTGGCATAAGCCAGCAGATGCAGTTCCAATTCAACCCCTAGCCCAGGAACTTCCATATGCCACAGGTGCAGCCATAAAACGAAAAAAAATTGGAGAGTTCCCTGCCCCCTCTCAGTGGGTTAAGGAGCCGGTATTGCCACAAGCTGCAGTGTAGGTTGCAGATGTGGCTCAGATCTGGCATTGCTGTGGCTGTGGCATAGGCTAGCAGCAGCTGCAGCTCTGACTCAACCCCTAGCCTGGAAACTTCCATATGCCATGGATGCAGCCCTATAAAGCAAAAGAAAAAAAAAAGTGAGGGATTTATTTAAATGCCCAACAAGAAGAGAATAAGAAGAGAATATTTATGTACTTATGGAATACCAATACCGGACTTGTATGCACTGATTTATAAAATAGTTCTGAGGAAAAGATAAATGTTGAACAGAAAAGGTTAATTTTTTAAAAAACTGAACATTAAGGTATACCTAATAAAAACTATTTTAAAAACTATATATGCCTATGGACAAGTACTAGAAGGAAGCCCCTAAAAATGAAATGTTTGAACCATCAATGTGGCAAGTTCAGAAGCAGCTTTGCTTTAATTTTTTGAGGTGATTTCCAGTAACAACAGCATCCATACTGAGTATGCAGTAAAGAACAAACGATAGACACATCTGAAACAACAATGACAACTTCTTAGTCTAGGAAAGATAACCCAGAGCAGAAAGGGGCCAGCTAGCCTCCTCTCCCCTAAGGCCCAAACAAAAAGTAACCAGCTTAAAATATAGCAAAAGGACTGGGTTAGGCACCAGGAAGAAAGAGCCTTTGGACTGTCAAGGCTATAAAGTGAAAGCTAACATGAGAAGGTGAGAAAAGAGGAATAAACTTAGAAAAACCCAGATGGGAACAGTGCGATCCTGCCTATTGGTTCTTCATTAATCGACAGTAATGCCATCAGACATCTCAGAGTAAACTATCCTCATTTCCATCACTATTATCATGGACTGGAATGGTCACCAAGGAAGCTGTGGAATTTTTCCCTGGAAACCACTTAAAATCAGATATAGACAACCACTTGTCTAAAATAATTTAGGTTCCATTGAGCTAAATGACCCCTGAAGGTCCTTTTAAACCACAAGACTTTGGATTCCTGGGCGGATAATATTTTAAAAAGCTTTATGATCCTATTTTCCCCTAATCCTTTACCGTGTACTCTCTGTTTATATTTTTTTGGATTGGAACGGGAAACTTCTTCCTGCAAGCAGTCCGTTCATTTCTCTCCCTGACACAAGGCTGAAATTTTAGGATTGCAGATATCCCTGGGGAATATTTCTCAGCTGCAGTTGATTATTTCTTCTTTCACTACCAGGTGTCATAGTGCTTGGCGAGAATGCACTGAGCAAGGAAGGAGCAAGGGCAGTGGGTTGCAGAAGGAAGAAACAGTTTGTCCAAGAAGCTGGAGGGTGGGTCTGGCCGGAAAGAGCGGGGGCAGAATTCATCAAAAGTCGGCAACACAAAGCAAGTACTTGAAAGCACTTGAAATTAAAAAGTCTAGTAAGCCAGAGTTTTGTGTGTGACACACAGGCACACATGCATGTTTCTAGCACTTTAGAATGAAACCGTGCCATTTGCAACAATATGGATGGACCTAGAGATATTCATACCAAGTGAAGTAAGTCAGACAGAGAAAGACAAATACCATATGATACCACTCACATGTGCAATCTAAAAAGATGATACAAATGAACTTTGTTATAAAACAGAAACAGACTCACAGAGAAAAAACAAATTTATGGTTACAAAAGGGGAGAAGTGGGGAGAGAAAAATTAGGAGTTTGGGATTAACAGAAACACACTACTATATATACAATAGATAAATAACAAGGATTTACTTACAGCACAGGGAAGTATATTCAATATCTTGTAATAACCTATAATGGAAAAGAATCTGAATCGGAAAAAGAATATATATATATCTGAATCTTTTTGTTGTATGCCAGAAGCTAACACAACATTACAAACCATCTATAAAAAATTTAAAAATTTTTAAAAATAATGGAGTTCCCATCGTGGCACAGCAGAAACAAATCTGACTAGGAACCATGAGGTTGTGGTTTCGATCCCTGGCTTCACTCAGTGGGTTAAGGATCCAGTGTTGCCATAAGCTGTGGTATAGGTCACAGACCGGCTTGGATCTGGCATTGGTGTGGCTGTGGTGTAGGCCAGTAGCTGTAGCTCTGATTAGATCCCTAGCCTGGGAACTTCCATATGTCATGAGTGCAGCCCAAAAAAGACAAAAGACAAAAAAAAAAAAAAAAAAAAACCACTATCTTCAATTTTTAAAAATTTTTAAAGGAGAGATAGATACTTCTGCAACTTCTAAGATACTGTTACCTTAAAAAAAAAAAAAAAGTGCTTTAGGACATAAAATTCCGTACCACTCAAAGCTGTTATTTGACCACAGCAACTAAAGCTATTAATGATACCACACCAAACACCTCATAAGAAATCACCCCCAGCTGCCAGAAAGGGGGCAAATAATCAAAAAAGATTTACACACACCTATTCAGAAGGAAAAACAGTGACCTAAAAAAAAAACCAAATCAACTTGAATTTTGCCCCTGAATTTCTCACCTAATTTGTCAGTGACCACTTCTTGAAGGACTGCCTTCTGTCTGGCCCTGGAAAGTGATTTTTCCCCCAGAGAAGAGACTGGGGCAGGAATTATTGAAAGCCCCAGTTCAGGTCAGCATTAATAATTCATAGAGCTCATCTCTAGTTCCACCTAAGGCTCTGGGAAGGACACCCAACAAGCAGCAAGGGCTTGTACAAAGTGTCTCCTAATCTGCTTTGAAACGCACGGTGGATCAGGGCCAACTTGAGGTCAACACCCTGTCCTCCTTTTGCCAGTGGAAGTAAAAAGACAGGCAGATTGCAAACCCACCCACCCACTGGGTGTCTAGCCGGCCATTGAATGGTCTTTTGAAATGCAAACCTCCAGAGCTGAGGGTTTGGAAACTAGTCTTCTGTTCAGGGCCACTGGCTCATAAAGGCAGGAAAAAAAATCACCGAAAAGTAATTTTGGCTGAACAGTTTACAAAGCGAAATGGATCAAAGGGTAAATTCACACAATTTAAATGTTGAGAAGAGGAAATTTTCATCGTAATTAAGTAAACTCAGTGTGGGCTAATGCAATTCAGTTTCAGATGGGAAGCAGGAAGCAGGGACTTTGGTGCCTATATATCCACCAAACTTCGCACAGTCCCAGTAAACGTGTCCACAGGGCTGCCTGTGCCCTCCGGGCAACGCTCCCTTCTCCTGGCTTCTGAGATGCCAACCTCCCCTGGTTCTCCTCCTGCCTCCCAACATCCCCATCATCTGAGTCATTTGCCAGGTCCTCCTCTTCATCTCCGACTTGAAAGTTGGTTCCTCAAGGCTTGTTCCTAGATCTGCTTTGATTCCCTCCATGTGTCCTCTACCTGGACAGCCTCATCCAGGCCCTGGTTCCTTGTCATCTCTAAGCAGATGGCCACATGTTTGATCTTCAGCCAGATGTTCTTTCTTCAAAGCTCCAGGCCAATTAGGAGGTTGGGATTAGCAGGTGCAAACTAGTGTATATAGGATGGATAAATAACAAGGTCCTATTGTACAGCACAGGTAACTATATTCAATATCTTGTTCAGATGGAGCAGGATCTATGGTCCTCCCTACTCCCCCCATATCCTCTGCCTGCCTTTTGTCTGTGGAATAAGTGTATTCAAAGAAGTGAGAAAATGCATAAGCAAAGGAAAGCACTCAAATAGGACAAAATAATAATAGTTTAATCCTTAAACAAAGTCAGGGAACTTTAGCTCCTTCTTAAGGGCTATCGATGATATTCTGAGCCATTTCCTGTGAGCTGCGTTATAGATACTAAAATCCCCACTAGGTGGAATCTACATGATTACCAGATGTAGCCATGACATAAGCTTCTGTAATTCTGAAAACTGGCCTCAAAGAAATGGGAACAAACCAACCCTGAAGGCTAACTGTACTTAAAACAATCAAGATGAAGCTAATCAGACCTCCGCATGACCAATTTTAAGATGGCTGTCAAAACTACAATTTGAAAAGATGCATGCACCAGTATATTAATAGCATGATTTACAATAGCCAAGACATGGAAGCAAACTAAACATCCATCGACAGATGAATGAATAAAGAAGATTATGGTATATGTACAATAGAATATTACTCAGCCATCAAAAAGAGTGAAATAATGCCATTTGCAGCAACATGGATGCAACTAGAGATTCTCATACTAAGCAAAGGAAGTCAGAAAGACAGAGAAATACCGTATGACATCACTTATATGTGGAATCTAAAATATGGCATAGATGATCCTATCTACAAAGCAGAAACAGATCAGAGACATAGAGAAGAGATGTGGTTGCCAAGGGGGAGGGCGTGAGGGAGGAAGGAAGGGATTGAGAGTTTGGGATTGGCAGAGGCAAATTATTGTATACAGGATGAATAAACAAGAAGGCCCTGCTATGTAGCCCAGTGAACTATATTCACTATCCTGTGATAAACCACAATGAAAAGAATATATATGTATAGCTGAGTCACTTTGCTGTACAGAAGAAATTAGTACATCATAAATCAACTATACTTCAATAAAAAAATTTTTTAAAAAGGTGGCTGTCAGAGGTGACTTGCTGTTTCTCTATGTAGCCCCCTTCCTCTGCCTATAAAAGTTCTTGCCCACTAATTGTTAGCGGGCAGAATTGGCTTTTGAGCATGTGTCCCTACCCCCTGCCCCCCACTTGCCAGCCTCTAAAATAAAGCCAACTTTCCTTTCCACTAACCTTGCCTTTTTATTGGCTTCTGAGCGGTGAGCAGCTGGTCCCACTTTCAGTAACCTGTTCTCAGTGAGTGCAGGTCCCATCCACTCAATTTTAAAAGTCAGAACGTGAGTTAGTCTTGAAACCTCCCTCTCCCTCACCTCACATCCACTCCATCTCCTACTCTGAAATCTCTCCTACTCCCAAAGTCCAAGCTGCCAGCATCTCTCTGTCTGAAATGGCAATACCTTACTAGCCAGTTTCTCTGCATCTATCTTGGCCCTCCAGCTCATTCTGTACACACCAGCCAGGCAAGGTCTCTACAGAGCAAAGCAATGCATTCTAACGATTGACATCCTATCATGGCCCACACAGCCCACCTTGGCCCGATTCTGCAGCCTCACCTCTGGAGATGTGCTGCCTCCCACACCTTGTCCCAGTTCCACTCTTGCATTTCCTCCAGCTCACCCTGTTCCTCCCCACATCAGCGCCTTCAGAAGGGCTCATTTTCTCTGCAGGCCCCTACTTTTTCCCCAGAAATCTGCTGGGCCAGCTTCCCTCATCCTCCTAGTATGAGCAGAATCATCACTTTTTCACAGCAGCTAGCCTGCATCCCCAAGGCCAAGTCACAACCTCCACTTGTCCAGTTTCTTTGTCTCTTTGACTTTTTATTTTTGTAGGATTTATCACACTTTCCCATTACCCTGCTCTACATACTTATTTGTTTTCTATTTTGTGCATTGCTGTCTGTCCAGTGCCTGGCACTACATCCTGCACATTTGATGAAACTATCCTGAACAAATGAATAAATGAATAATAGAAATAGAGATAAAATCACACGCACACACACACATACACGCACACATACACACGAAAAGATAGATTTTCTGGAACTGAGTTAGCAATTTATGTGTTTTTATTTCTGTGAACTTAATACACTCTTCCTCGGTGTCTCAGATTGAAATCAGTGACCAACATAAACCCCAGTGGCTTTTTCCACATAAACCAATGTCAAGCCAGGTATGCCTCTGTGCTGAGGTGATGTGTATTTCATTTATGTGTAAAATTTTTATCTTTGGAGAAAAATAATTTTTGAAAATGTATTCTGTCATCAAGATATTAACTGTCCTCACCAGGGGTCATTTGAAGATGACATATAATCACGATAGTCATGCCTTTTTTCCAAGTTGTTAATGAATGATCCCTTCATGCTAGCCCCACTAAACCCTACAGATACTCCTAAAGACCTCTTTCAAAGTGTGGTAGTCATAATTGGCCAACTCACCCAATAGGCATTTCTCCCAACTTTCTTATTCCTTGCTGTCTCTCAATCATAGAGTCTTAGAAAAGCCAGAAACCCAATATGCTAGCTTCCCTGTAAGTGGTGAGACACAAAGGGACTTCCACAAGGAGGAAAGAGTGTGGGGAAATATTCTGCTCCCATTTATTAAAAAAAAAAAAAGCAAGGTCAATCTAAGATGTGTTCTCTTAACACTGATTACTCCATTACTTCTGCCTTTGAATGTGATTGTGATGCCTGGAGCCATAGAAGCTATCCTGTGACCTTGAGGTGACCCTCATGAAGGCTGAGGCAGTATGAAGATGGAGAAACTCCTGAACGAGGCTATTATGCCTATCCCTAGAGTTCTTGTTATGAGAAATAACTGTGTCTTTATTGCTTAACCCACTATTGGGTTTTCTGGGCTTTACAATCAAACACGACTTGAATCATACATTTAGTTAGAATGGCACCATGGATCAACATTTGAAGTATAGTTGACCAATCAGATACAATTCTGTTTAACCAAGTGAACTCCAACCCTCATTTTTCTGTTTTAGCCACAAAGCTATCATAAAAGATTTTATATCCATTTTTTCCTCAGTTCAAGGTACACAAAGACTATGATATTTCCTTCTTTTGATAATTCTATAAGTTTACCTTATAAGTACTGCTCTTGGCCTGAAAAGAATATAAATAGTACAAATACTGTACTCAGATCCTATTTTTCTGAGATTTGATCTGGATTAACATTAAGCTCTTAAGACTTTTTTTCTCCATCAGCTTCACCCTACACTTTTTTCATAATTATTTTTTAAAGTGGGAACATCATCTTCTTTCTGAATATACAGAAGTGAGAAACTCAACAAAACAAAGAAAAGGTCTCTGTGCTGTTCTTCCAAGCTCTTTCATGGTTCTGTATCCTGAAATATCTTCAGAGGCTCTTTCCAGTAAATAGAAGAGTCACAGTATCCTCTGGCATTAGTTAGAATATCAGTTGGGCTTCTGTGTCATTGACTCAAAATAACAGTGGCCTTAGGAAAGGTTATTACTTCTAGCCTAACAATTTAGTCACTAGGATTCCAGGATGGTATAACTCCGTTATGCCAGGAGTCTAGTTTCCTTCTCTGTTCATATTCTAGCATATCTGGTTGGCTTTTCCCCGTGGTCCAAAATGGTGCCCACCACATCAATGTTCAGAACAGCAAGATGGAAAAAGGAGAACAGAAGGTGTCCTTTCCCTTTAGGAGAATGACCCAGACATGGCACATATCACTCTTGCCCACATACAACTGACTGCAGCTTAGTCACATGGCCACATCTAGGTATAAAATTGCTAGGAAATATAATCGCTATTCTGGGAAGCCAGGTGCTCAGCTAAATATCAGAGCTTCTACCACTGTAGACAAAGGGAGTAGAGATTTTGAGGAAAAAATTAGAGCCTCTGTCAGATTTCCTCCTAAGAGAAATCTGAATTCTTGGGCTGAAGTTGCAATAATAAACAATATTGAGACAATGTACATGAAATCAAGCCAAAGGCTTGAAGCTGACTCTTGGGCTAGACAGAGATTACCCACTTTAATGAGAGAGGCTCAATATTTTTGAAGTTTATGTCTTTTGAAGTGATTCGCACAGTGGCTGGGACCAACAACAGCAGCAGCACCTGGGTACTGTTAGAATTGCAAAGCCTTGGAGTTCCTTAGTGGCTCAGCAGGTCAAGGATCTGACATTGCTACTGCTGTGGTGTGGGCTCAATCCTTGGCCCTGGAACTTCTGCATGCCATGAGAGCAGCCAAAAAAAAAAAAAAAAAAAAAAAGGCAAAGTCTTGGGCCCAACTTGACTTACTGCATCAGAAACCCTAGGGATACAGCTGGTAACCTGTGTTTTAACAAGCTCCACAGAAGATTCCAATATATGGTCAAGTTTGAGAACCACCACATTGCAAAGTATCACACTTCACAGGTTCATGCTGAGTACTTATAAATTCCTAAAATAGGACACTTAGAACCTGAATAGTTCTTATACTCAGGCAAGCAATAAACTACTCCATTAAAAAATGTTTCCAGATCAGAAAATAGATTCCAAATTAAATATGTATCTATATATTAAAGAATCTTTAAATCTTCTAAAGAAAAGTTCTATTAGATTTGTACTTAACCTTTTCCAAAACAACAGTTGAATAGCAGTGGCTTTAAAATAGGGAAAAGGGCAAATCTCTGTCTTATTCTATGGTTATCAAAAAGACATGGACCAGCTGTCTTTATAAAGCAGTCAGCAACATGAGCAACACACCCAACCAGGATATCTCACCCAGAAGGAAAATGTGCCAGTGACTGATTCATTGGGAGAGAAGAGATCTAGGTGTCTCTGAGGTATCACTTCACACAATACTTCCTTTTTCTACCTCATAGATATAAATGGTGACTTACTGAAACAGTCTTTACTTTCTCTTATGGTTTTATTACTTATAAGAGGTAATATATCATCTTTATAATCATTTACCTTAGAGCCTGATAAATCTCCCTGGGGATCTTGAGAAAATGCAAATTCTGATTTAGTGGGTCTGGGGCCAGGACTAAGATTCTGCATTTTGAACCAGCTCCCAAGTGAGGCTGATGCTGCTGGTCTGCAGACCATCCTTAGAATAGCAAGGATGTGGGGAATAACCGGATCAAGAATAGAGGAGCTGTTTTAGAAGACCTCCCAAATTTAGCTAAAGAAGTCACCACCCATGAGGACTGTTCAAATTAAGTATCCAACACCAGGGAGTTTCAAAAGAAAAGATGCCTATTTACTGAGAGCAGTAGACAAAGAGCAAAAAAAAGAAGAGGGTCCACAGGGCCCATTCCCTGAAGTGTTGCTCCACCCTTGCTTCCAGGGCAGGCTGTCTTCACAACTCAGCTGTTTTCCCTGGGAATCATTATGGTGGATGACAGGCTCCTTCATCATACATTTATTGAACAAATATTTACTGAGCAATGAGTATGTGCCAGGGGATAGCCTCAAGCCTCAAGCATCAATGGAACAAGCAAATGCTCATCATCATGGTCTCATACTCTGGCTAGGTCCCCACTGTTCCTGTCCATCTGGATGATGGTTCATCTCTTGAACATATCCCAGAAAGTGGAGTCCTGATTCTCATAAGGTTTTTAGTAGCTTTGGTTTACAGGGGTTCATTTATTCTCAGCCCCCTTGCTTTATCCTGCAGGAGACAGTGTTCTCCAGTTGGGGAGATATTTTGTCCAGGGATGTGCCATGGGCACCTGCCTCCTCCACTTACTTACAGAACTAGTGTTTGACTTTTTCCCCCTCAGCCCAAAATCATTCTTTAGCCAGGTCTTAAGGACAGAAAACACTACCTCTGATTTACTTTCTACTCTAAGTACAAACATTCTCAATGTCCTAACCAAAAAATTAAATGTGATTTTTCCATCACCATTCCTCAAGGCAAGAAGAACTTTTGAAAACTCCCCATATACAAGCTGACCCTGGCTTTCTTTTCCTCATTCCCCACAAAAGAATATTAAGAAAACTTTAAGAACTCTTCTATTCAAGATAAGTCAAGTGACCATGAAGGCCCCGGGGTAAATTGAGCATAAGTCAAAAATCAAGAATATGCCTGGAATATTCAAAAGTACTTATCCAGACAGTAACAAAAATTTTAAGAATAAGCTTGTCCTAAAAAGTCTGAAACAGAGTTCCTGTTGTGACCCAGCAGGTTAAGAACCTGATATAGTGTCCATGAGGATGCGGGTTTGATTCCTGGCCACAGTCAGTGGTTGAGGATCTGGCATTGACACGCACTGCAGTGTAGGTCACAGATGCAGCACAGATCTGGCATTTCTGTGGCTGTGCTATAGGCTGGCAGCTGCAGCTCTGATTCAATTCTCAGCCTGAGAACTTCCATATGCTGTACTGTCTGTGGCTGAAAAAAGGGGGGAAAAAATATTTTTTTTTTTTTTTGAAATATACATCTGTCTTGGCACTGGTAGCTAAAAGTATTCTAGAGCTGACAGAGAACAGGGCAAAGAATACAGAAAGGGACAGAGAAAGATAGAGACTATGAGCTTTAACTATTTACAACAGCCAAGACATGGAAACCACCTAAGTGTCAATCAGCAAACGATTGGCTGAAGAAGATGTGGTATATATACACAATGAAATACTACTCAACCATAAAAAAATAATGAGATAATGCAATTTTCAGCAACATGGATGGACCTAAAGATGAGCATATTAAGTGAAGTAAGTCAGAAAGATGAAGATAAATATATTACTTACATATGGAGTCTAAAAAAAATGGCATAAATGAACTTATTTACAAAACAGACACATGGACATAGAAAACAAACTTATGGTTACCAAACGGAGGGGGAGTTAAGTTAGGAGTTTGGGATCAAGGAATACACACCACTTAAGACATAAAGTAGAAAAGCAACAAGGATTTACTGTATAGCACAGGGAACTATATACAATATCTCATAATAACCTATAATGGAAAATAATTTGGAAAAAACATACATATATACCTGAATCACTTTGTTGTGAAACTAACACAACAACTGAAACTAATATAATATTGTAAGTCAACTATACTTCAATTTAAAAAAAAAAAGACTATGAGCTTCATAACTATATCATTCAGAATAAGCCAGATCAGTTTTTCTTAACCTGTTTTTCATTATCACCTCCCTAAAAGTCTTTTTAGACTTTTTTTCTTACTCCCCCCATGAAATTTAAATGCCACAGATACTTTATGTATTTGTTTATTCACAGTATGTATATACTATATATTTTCACCCATCCCAAGAACTAGTTTTCACCCCCCTTGGAAGTGATATTGTCCTTGTTAAGAATGCATGGGTTAGATCCTGCTTGGTAACAAACAATCCAAAATCTTAGTACCTACTTAACAAAAAAGTTGTTTCATATTCACATTCCTTGTATGTTATAAGTCAGATGGTTACAGTGGGAGGGGAGTGTGTGGGGGCTGCTCTCCAAGTCTCTATGACCCAGGATCCAGGCTGACAGAGCAAACACAAATTCCATTGTTGCTTGATGCCAGTGGCAGAAGGAAAAGAGCATTCGGAAAGGTCTCACACCTGCAACTAACTTCTGTAGCTTGGGAGAGACACTCGTCACTTCTCATCCCAGGTCATTGGTCAGAAATAAGCCATATGGTCCCCACAACTAAAGGGACCAAGAGGCTTAATCCTACTCTATGCTGAAAAGCAGGAAAGCAGGAGGAAATAGTAGCTAAAGCCACCAAAAGCTCTCAAAACAACCTTGCCTTTGGACAGCCTTGCTATTAAAGACTACATGTTCCTAAATATATACACAGATATTCATAGGATGTAAACTTTGCTTGTCCAAGACTCACCTGAGTTCTTGGCAGAATTAACCCAGACAGACACACCCCCTTCCCCATAACCCTAGCCAATGTCCAGTCCATTCATTCCAAACTGCCCTGCAGCCCCAGTACCACATTCTTTCTTTTCTCCTTCCTCTCCTGCTCTGGATCTAAACCAATGAAAGGAAGTTAGAAGGCTATTAGAGAAACTCTTTAGATTGCAAAATGGTTCAACTGCCGGCACCATTTGGGGAAGCTGGTGAATTAGAGTTTAACACCCAAGCAAGGGTCATCATCAAGATGAAACAAAGTAATGCTCAATAAATATCTGATAGATCAATGAATGCAAGACTGGATAAATCAATGAATGAAAAGCATGATGTGCAGCCTGTTTTACAAAATCCTTGCTAATACATTTTCCCTTTTATTGTTGTTTTCCTGATCTTAGTGTGGACCAGCATTTTGTTTCAGTCTTATCTGTACAACAAGCTCTGTTTCCCTGTGGTCCCATCGTTGGCTTGACAACTGGTTCAGCGTACCTGTGTTTACTGCTCCATTTCCTTTTTCCTTCCTCTCTGTTTGCAGGCAAGGCCCTGTAACTTGGCCCCTTCTCTAGATTGTCCTATATCCTGTTTGACTTGTAACTATCCAGGTTTCATGTTAACCCCCCACAAATTCTCTTGAAAAAAGGACTTCCTGACATAAACACACTGACTGTGAAACAATGACATTGATAAGCAGAAATAAAGTAATTCTATATTGTTGCAAAATGTCAGAAACATGTGCACACAAAGTTGTACAGGTTCAGCCAATCATTGTTTTCTGGGTTTTCTATTTCCCATCTTCTTGGAGGATATTATGCTAAGTGAAAGAAGTCAGACACAGAAAAACAGACACTGTATGATATCACTTATATACAGAATCTTAAAAATACAACAAACTAGTGAATGTAACAAAAAAGGAGCAGACTCACCAATATAGAGAATTTACTAATGAGGGAGAAATATAGGAGTTGTGGAATGGGAGTACAAACTATTATATGTAAAATAAGCTACAAGGCTATATCACACAACACAAGGAATATAGCTATTTTATAATAACTGTAAATGGAGTGTAACCTTTAAAATTATATAAAAACTAAAAAAAAACTAAAGAAATTTAAAAAATGTAAAAGTAGGCCATATGAAGACACAGCAACCCTGAGACACACCTAAAGAACATCATGTAAGGATGGAATCAGAGATTGGAAACAACACACCAAGGAATAACAAGGTTTGCTGACAACACCAACAGCTAAGAAGAGGCAAGGAAGGAATCTTCCCTTGGTCTGCATGGCCTGCTGACACCTTGGCTTCAGACTTCTGGATTCTGGACTTCTGATTTATTCTCTACAGTGAAAGAATCAAGTTCTCTTGTTTTAAGCCACGTAAAATAGAAAGGAAAGGGAAGGAAATAATGAAATGATATAAAATAATGAGGAGTTTCCATTGTGGCTCAGTGGGTTAAGAACCCGACATAGTGTCCAAAAGGATGTGGGTTCACTCCCTGGCCTCACTCAGTGAGTTAAGGATCCAGTATTGCCATGGCTGTGGCTAGGCCTGCAACTGCAGCTCTGATTCGACCTTAGCCTAGGAATTCCCATGAGCCACAGGTATGGCCATTAAATAATAATGATAATAATTTTAAAAATACACTGATGAAGTAGACATGTAGCAGTTAGTAATATTAATCTTTGCACATACAGTTATGTGATCAGACAGTTGTTCTCAAAACTGTGAACTATGAACAAGAACAACTCAGGCATTTGCTACCTATTTAGGTAGTTCTAGTGTCCAAGTGAGGACTTGTCATGTTCAAACCAAAATTTCTACCTGGAAATATGAAAATGTTATGGAAGCCCCACTTAGGCATCAGGGGCTAGGATGAAGTTATGGGAATGGGAGGGAGCCTTTCTGTCTTATAGAGGGATGCAGTGAATAAAAAAGAACCCTGAGGGAAGGAGAGAAAGAAGAAGTTCCCAGGCCAGCAGAAAAGTTTCAACTCAGGAATTCTAGAATCAAGCCTCAGAAAGGGCAGCATAGACTTGCTCTGAACACAAATCTAATATCATTAACACATTAGCTGGCCATCTGGCTTGTTGATATCCTGTGACATGCCACCCCTTGCTGTGTGCTAGACAGATCATAGATTTCTATTTGCACCTCTAGTAATTTGATATTCTTGAGAAACAACATGGAAGGAGAGAGAGCGAACAGTGTAGAAGGAAGAGGATCCTAACTTGCCCTTTCAATGTATCCAGCCTACACACCACACATGTCACCTGTAGCAGGACACAGACAGGCACTGATGCCATGGTTCCTGATCTCTTGGAAGCAACATTTTAATGGAGAAGAGTAAGCAAATAAATGAAGAAATGAAGTGAGCAAGTGTGGAAAGAAAAGAAAATGGAATATGGTGATTTCTTTAATGATCTGAGAGCTAGATGCTATGTAGATAGACGGTCAGGTGAGATTTCTCTAAAACCTTGTCATTTGAACAGGAGATAAATGATGAGAAAAAATAAATCCAAAGACCCTGGGGCAGTCATGGGCTTGGTACCTTCCAGGAGCAGAAAAAAGGCCATGTGCCTGCACAAGTAAGGAGGATGATGGCAGGAGGAAGTTGGAGCCACAGACTAAATCTGGATCATGTAGTGTCTGAAAGACCAGGGTAAAAGGTCTGAATTTCTAAGTGCAGGTAGGGTGTGGCTGACACTGTCAGAGTGAGGAGAGATGGCCTAGGTTGTTTCCCTGTGTCTACCCAGCCCCACGGTGCACCAGCTAGGTAAGCAGGGGCTCACACCTAGGCAGTGCACACAAATTATTCTGTCCTAGGTCAACTTTTCTAGAAGTGGACCCTGAGACAAAACTCACTCACAAACAAGGGACTTATTAAGGAAGTACACCCAGAAAAAAACCAGTAAGGAAGGGCAGGGAAGCAAGATCGAGAAGGTCAGGCAGACTTCCAAAGGTGGGAGCCTCAGCCTGACCCCTAGAGGCAACTCTGAAGAAAGATTGTGTAACAACACCTCACAGTTGCGCCAAGTTGAGATAAGAAAGCTGAGCATTTATAGTCTCAAATCTGGCAGTTGTTGGCTAAAAGCCATCCCAGGGAAACTGGGATCCAGTTCCTAAGTACAGCATTCCAAAAAAGAGCTTCAGGGGGTAAATACCACAAGCAAAAGCACACTGAAGACGCGCGCACACACACACACACACACACACACACAGCAATATCAGATCCTAGAGGATTGGAAGAGTTCCTATGTCATACACTACACAGCTTAACTGAAATACCTAGTTTCAAAATCAGTTTCCACTACTTCTCCCTCTGTGATCTTACACGTTCTCCTCTATAGAATGCATATCATAGTATCCACCTTCAGGGGTTATTCCAAAGATTCAAATAATGATAATGCATTTAAATTCTAGCATAATGCCTAGCAAATAGTAGACACTCAATAAATTTTTTTTTTCACCTAATCAGTCATTCCAAAATTGCTGCACTGCTCTAATGGAGTATTTTCCCATTCATTGCTTTCTCCACACTCATCTGAGATCATAAAAGCTCTACCAATTCCATAAGCATAATAGCTGTGTAATAAGGTCAGTTGGCAGGCTAGGGGATTATCCTCAGAACGTTCAAAGAGAAATATAACTGCATTCCCACCTAATTATACATCAAGACATCCTTAAGAATCTCTCTTCCCCCTGGGGAGAAATATTCTTAAAACTAACCAGAGACTGTCATTAGCTATCACAAATAGATTTAGAAATCATAGATGTCTAAAAGACTTCAATCAAATTCTTTATATTCAGGTCCATTAGGGGTGATAATAGGCTTGTGGCTGCTTCATGGATTCTTGGATGTATTTCACTGCTTCCACAATTGCACTTCAAGTGCTAACCTGCTTCCTAATAATGAAGGCACGGTTTCACTTTAACAGAATTTTTTAAACTCGATTAAAGGACCCAATGTCAAAGAATCTCTATTTAGCACTCAATGGGACTTTGAACATTTCATCATGTTCACATGTCTTTCATCAGCTCACTATTCAGTACCTACATTTTGATATGTTTCCGGGTTGTCCTATTTCTTTCTGTCCATTAAAATGAACCACAACAAGCAAAGGATGACCTAAGGTATGAGAATTCTAAACTACAGGGTCCAATATAGAACAATGTACCACTCACCTCAGAGGCTGTTTGGAAAGGAGAGTAATACATCCCACTCCTTAAAGTCAATACAGTCTGTTTAGATAGAAATTAAGGGGACTTGACTGATTAAGATTATTTGTGAAAAGTGGTTGTCTTAGACATCTAAATAAAGATAGATAATCTCTCATGGTTTTCTCCCTTTTCTTGCCAGACCCAACAGACATTCCAATAAAAGAGTAAAAACTGTGTTAACCAAAAAGGACAAATAGTGGGAAAGAGGAGGTGAGCAAAGGAAAGAAGTTAGAGGAAGGACTGAAAACAGAGCATTTTTTTTTTTTTACCCAATCAGAAAATGCACAGAAGACCTAATTACACATTTTTCCAAAGAAGACATACAGATGACTAGCAGGCACATGAAAAGATGCTCATCTTCACGAATTATTAGAGAAATGCAAATCAGTGAGGCACCATCTCTCACCAGTCAGAATAGCTATTATTAAAAAGTCTGCAAATAGCAAATGCTGGAGAGGATGTGGAAAAAAGGAAAACCCCCTACACTGTTGGTGGGAATGTAAATTAGTAAACCTTATGGAAAACTGTATGGAAGTTTCTTAAAAAACTAAAAATAGAACAACCATATAATCCATAAAATACTAACTATAAAAGATACATGCACCCTAGTGTTCATAGCAGCACTATTCACAATAGCCAAGACATGGAAACAACCTAAAGGTCCATTGACAGATGAATGGATAATGGATTAAGAAGATGTGGTACATATATACAATGGACTACTACTCAGTCATAAAAAAAATGAAATCATGCCATTTGCAGCAATATGGATGGACCTAGAGATTATCATACTAAATGAAGTAAATCAGACAAAGTCAATTTATAAGTGGAATCTAAAAAATAAAACAGAAATAGATAGAGAATACAAACTAGTGGTTACCAGTAGGGAGAGGGAAAGGCAAAATAGAGGTAGGGGATTAAGAGGTACAAACTACTATATATAAAATAGATAAACAAAGTTATATTATACAGCACAGGGAATTATAACCATTATCTTATAATAATTTTAATGGAGTATAATCTGTTAAAACATTGAATCCCTATGCTGTACAACCGAAATTAATTTAATATTGTAAAGCAACTATACTTTAATAAAAGTAAAATAAAATAAGGTACAATGCTAAAACAAACAAACCAACAAGGAAAAAAGAAAGGAAAATGTCATTGGTTTCTAGGACCCACTCTCTACCAACAAATGCCCACAGATACAAAATTGTTCGTATTGAAACAGCGTCCAGTTTAAAAGAATCTCTAAGGAAACCATAAGCCACTCAAACAGACTTTTAAACTCTAAACCAGTTTGGAACTAAAAATCAAAAACATACTTTGTTCCCTGGAAAATAAATTCAAATCAAGTAAATAAAATATCAAATTCACTTTATGTTCAAGTCCAAAAATAGATATTGGTCTTTCAGTTTTAATTTTCTTTGATCATTTGTGTGTGTATAGACACACACACACACACACACACACACACACACACACACACACCACTTTTTATTCAAACCTCCCTAAGATGTGGTTTCTAATTTTTCATATTTCTCTTTTAATCATTTTTATTAAATGGTTAATACTGCAACCCAGTTACTGGTCTTTCTTTCGTTTAAGGTAGGATTTTCAAATAAAATACAGATGATCAGTTAAACATGAATTTCAGATAAAGAATACATTTAAAACAAAATAAATATGGCCAGAGGGACCTGCTGTATAGCACAGAGAACTTTACCCAATATTCTGTGATGATCTATGGAATGGATATGTGTGCATGTATAATTGAATCACTTTGTCATACAGCAGAAATTATCACAATATTGTAAATCAACTATATTTCAATAAAACTTTAAAAAATGAAAAAAATTATGTCCCAAATATTGCATGGGACATACTTATTCTAAAATTACTCATTGTTTCTCTGAAATTCAGATTTAACTGGGTATCCTGTATTTTTATTTGCTAAATCTGACAACCCTATTTTAAGGATTTCCTCAGTCGAACTCATCTCACATCTGCTTCTGAGTCAGTCTGAATGCAGCTGCTCTTTTCATCACATGGACCCTCTCCACCATCTCAGTCCATCTCTAGCCATCACCACTTCATGCCTGGTCACTCCAGGACCTCTAAGGCCCTTGTTCATCTTGAAGAGCTATAGCCTTGCTGGCCTCAGCTAAAGGGTGGTGCAGGGCAGGGCTGGTGGCATTTCCCTTTGCTCTCTGCCCCTTGACACCTGCCAACACCACTAGCAGAGTCTGTGCCTTCGTGAGACATCAGGTAACACTGAACATGGAATGCTATATGTGACTTAGAGTGAAATTGGAAAAAAGAAAGCCTCCACTTGGGACCTTCTCAGGGAAAACTCTCGTTGCAGCTCACTTCCTTCTCCTGGGGTCTGCTGCCATCACATCCTCTTTTAGGTGATGAAACCATCTCCGTTAAGCCTTCAGATTATGACTTCCCTCCCCCTTTTGTGAGATCCCAATTCTTACCCACAGGAGAATTTATCAGGATTAAGAATCTCCCAGCAGTGGTAGAAACATTACATCTTGACTGTAGTGATGATTACATAAGTGTACACATTCATCAAGATTCATGAAATGTACATGTTGAATGCACACATTTAATGATAAATTAGTGACATCTCAGTGAAATGGATTTCTTGAAAAATATTCCCTAAGAGTACTTTTACCAAAGCATGAGTTAATCATTATGGAATCTAAGTTAACACTACAGGGATTCCAGAAGCACAGCCTGGGACTTGGCTTTCCAAGTTTGGATTTCCTCAAGTTCTGGCACCAGTGTGAACTAGAGAGATGCCTCCTTTTGTTTCTTGTGGTGGCCCAGCCTCTTGTGGGTACTTTTGAATAGCCCCCACCGACACACACACACAAGCACCCACCCCCTTAGAGATGGTACAATATAGTCCATCTAAATATCTTATAGAAAGCAAAATTATTTAATAATCAACTCTTTATGTGACCTGGTGCAAGATGGCATTTGGTAGAACAGTTCCATCAAGACAAAAGCATTGGCCTCTCTACACAAATGCACTTATGCGTGAGGCAATATCAAAAATGGAATTATTAAGCAGGGATATCCTCTGAACTGGTACAGGTCAGGTGGTGGGGTGGAGTAGGGGAGAGGTTTAATGTTGTTTTACAGGAATTGTCTTGGCTTCCAGGATTTTTCTACTCAACAAAGGGAAAATTCCATTTTCAGCTCAAACTCTAATCAGGAAATAATTCCAAAAAAAAAAAAGGAGGAGGAGGGAATAACAGCTGAAAAACTCTTCACTACTCCACAGCCCGGAAAATACAAACAGGACAGAGACCGGAAGAGCTTGAGCTCCAACCAGATAAAAGCCATTTCTGTGTAAGGAATAATTTAGAGCCAGGCATTTTGCAGATAATATAGGAGGAAAACAAACCTTTTAAGTCAAGAGTGGGTACTTGAGAGAATCTTTTGAAAGCACGTAAGCAAACTGGGACTCCTTTCCATAAACTTTAATAAATAAATGCTTTGATATTAAAAAGAGAAAAAGGAAAGAAGAAATAAAATAATCTAATACCAAACTGAAACAGAGCAAAGGGTCCCCAGTAAACAGAGTATCAAAAGAAACAAAGAGAAAGGGATTATGATCAGCATCAGAATAATAAAAGTAATACAGACAACTATCTTGCATACTCAACTGTGTGCCCAAGACTGTTCCTGGTTTATATGCATTTGATCCTCATAACAACCCTGTGAGCTAATCCTGTTATGAGTCCCACTTTGCACATGATGAAATTAAGGCATCCAGCCCTCAAGTAACTTACACAAAATCACACTGAAAGTGAGTAGCAGAGTTCAGATTTGAATCCATCCCCATCTGTTTGCATATCCTTACCCCTTAACCACTATGCTCTAGGCCCTTGCTACTCATGAGCATCACTCTGGAGCTTGTTAAAATGTAGCATCTAAGGCGATACCCCTAAACCTGCTTAATCTGAATCTGCATTTTAGCAAGACCCCCCAGGTGATTCTATGCATGTGAAAAATCAAAAATCACTGTTCTAGTCCATTTCAAAAAACAGATGATTCTCTCAGTCTTATCTGGTGCCGACTTATCGCTGGTTCTCTAGTAAGAATGTACTGAAAATTGACATTAGAATTGTATAGAATTCATAATTATTTTAACTAAATTAGGCTCTCTTTTGCAATAAGTAAAATACATATTGCTTTTAGGCTCTTTCAAGTTGCAGGACAGGGCAACCCCAAGTTACATTACAGCTAAAATTTTTCCCACCATGTAACCCTAATAGCGAGTCCATACCCCCAGAGGTTCTGGAATCCATAGCCTTTTTTCCTTCTCTCTTCCTTACCTTCCTTCTTTTTTGTAAATAACTTTACTTAGATATGATAAGATTCACTGTTAAATTTACAACTCAATGGTTTTTAATAAATTTACTAAGTTCTACAACCCTCAACATAATCCAGTTTTAAAACATTTTCATTACCCTAATAGGATCCCTCATGCCTATTTACAGTTAATCCTGATACCCACTACCAAAAATAGATTTGCCAACTCTGGACATTTTATATAATTGGAATTGTACAATATGTGATCTTCTTCATCTGCCTTTTTTTTTCACTGAGTGTAATCTTTTTGAGGATTATCCAGCCTGTAGCACACAGTATTACTTCATTCTTATGCTGCTGAATTATCTGCTGTATGAAGCCATAGTCCTTTGTGTTCTTTAGCAAGTTTTTGGGGAAAAAAACTGTTTTAGTCCTCAGTATTTATCTTTAAAATTCATTCCATGAGTTGGCCTTAATAGAAAATCTTTTCAATAACACATTAGTTTCCTCCAAATTATTAAAAATTCACTCTTTGCTCCAGTCCACTTTGGACTCCATCAGTATGAGAAAACTTGGATTATGGGAGTTAGTAATAGGGAAATGCACAGGTGTGGTCATATAAGTATTTAATCAGCTAAGTCTTTAGTCATTGCAAACTAATCCTTTGATAATTTGTTCCAAATCCCAAGATAAAGATGCCCACAGGTACTCTATAAAGAAATAGCAGAATGAGATGTACCATCCTGACAATTGCAGTCAAGATGTTGAGGACTAGAAGCCTGAAAAAAATAACATTGCTCCTTTAAAAATATTGCTTAATGAAGGACATTTCCTATTACAGCAAACAACTGTCCCTTGCTCCTATATTCTAAAAGCTTACTCTTAAAAGGAAGCCATTCCTTGGTTGTTAACTCTTAGAACAGCCAGGTAGGACTATTGATGAACTCCACAGTTGATCAGCTCGTTCCTCAGCTGAGGCTCTATTAAAAGTGCCATCAAGTACCTAGTGCAAAAATCTTGGATTCTAATATCATTTTCCAATAAAAGAAACCAGAGCTCCTTGGAGATATAATTGATTCTAGGACTGCATCAGGAAATATACGAGATAATCCTGGAGCATCTTGTAGTACCAGAAAGTAAGAAAGTGCTCCAAAAAATCATAATAATGAGGGTGTGTCAAGGAGACACAAGAGCCAAGCTGAAAGAGTTCCCAAGGGTTAAAACTGGGACAATTTGAGAAAAGAGATAAATAATGTAGCATAAATAAAATCCAAAGTGTAAAACGTCCATGAGACCATACTGATATAAATAAAGCATTGAATAAGTAAACAAATGGGGCAGAAAGGGTGATCTCCCATACAGAAAATTCCAAATATTTTATGTCAATGCTCCTCTTTGAAGGAAATAATAAACTTAACCCACTGAGTGTGGGCTGCATTCAGTGACTTGCTGCTAATGACTAGAGTGTGTAAAGGGAGAAAAAGGCAACTCCACCAAGGAGAAACCTAGCCAGTACTGCCTTGGCCAAATGGCCAAAGTTAAGATCATCAGTGGTTAGTCATCTTGAATATAGGGACCCTATAACTAATATGGTGAGAAGGGCCATTTATCTCTGTGGTCTTCCTCCCAAAAAACCCATAATCTTAATCCAACCATAAGAAAAACACCAGACAAGTTCAAAGTAAGAAGCATCCTACAAAGTACATAGTACTTCCTACAGGTACTGACTAGGATGCTCCCAACAAGGAATGTCTGAATGACTGAGAACTGTCACTGCCCAGAGGAGCCTACAGAGACCTGAAAATAAAATATAGCATAGTATCCTGGATGGGGTCCTGGCACAGAAAAAGGATGGGACAAAAACTAATAAGACTTGAATCAAGTATAGGGTTTCCTGAATATTAAGGTACTAATGTTTGTTCCTTAGCTGTGACAGATGCACCCGTAATGTAAGGTGTTAATGTTGGGGAAAGCTGGTTGTGGAGTATGTGGGAACTTTCTCTACTATCTCTGTAACTTTTCTGTAAATCTATACAAAGCAGAACATTGGAAAACTCTACAGAGAAATATGCAACCCATTAGTCTAACTGATTGGTAACACCTAATGACAGGCAATTGATGGTTATCTGAAGAGAGAGACTCTTCTGTTCTTTTTAAGGAGTCACTCATGTTCAATGGGCATGCTAATGTCATCCACGCCCAAGGCTTTGAGTTGTGTAATGATGACTCACTGTTACAGAGCCCTAGCCCCTATTCAAACATCCAGATCCGGATATTGTTTCCATGTAGCTGTCTCTCAGGCCCCTAAGCATATGTGTATAGTTGTCGGCTATTATTTATAACAGTCATACATCCAATGCAAATTCAAGAAGGCTGTTATTTATGAGTTCAGTTTCCTGGCCAGCCCTGGTGATTTGCTCAGCCTTTAAAATGGATGAATAAGTGTTATAAGCCATATATGGCAAAGGTCCACTGGCAAATAACCCAGTCCTTCTTAAATCATCAGAAGAGTCCTTGGGGTCAATCATTCAAAATAAACTGAAGCCAATTTTTTTTGCATAGTGGTGATGAATGGGGAGTGGAGATTATGAATAATGTTAAATCCCTCCCTAATGCTTCAAAATTGAGAAGTTGGAACCCAAGATGGGGCTAAGCATGGGAATTCGGCCTCTCCCTTGCAGTAATTTTACATCTTGCATTCATTCATTCAACTATTATTTACTGAGCACCTACCATGACCTGGTAACCCTGGCCTATTGCCTAATACCAGGTGGTCCCTAGACAAATAGGAAAAGAAAAAAAAGTGGAACCAAGAATGAAGTAAATGAAGCCCAGAACTGCTTGCATGCAAAAGTCCAAAGCTCTTTCCATTATCCAAGAGTAGCTGGCATACAGTAGGTACTTAATAACTTGTTAAAATTTTTTTAAGATTTTTATTTTTTATTATAGCTGATTTACAATGTTCTGTCAATTTCTGCTGTACAGCAAAGTGACCCAGTCATATATATATATATATATATATATATATATATATATATATATATACATTCTTTTTCTCACATTATCCTCCATCATATTCCATCACAAGTGACTAGATATAGTTCCCTGTGCTATACAGCAGGATCTCATTGCTTATCCACTCCAAATGCAATGGTTTCCATCTACTAACTGCAAATTCTCAGTCTATCCCACTCCCTCCTCCTCTTCCTTGGCAACCACAAGTCTATAATAATTATTTATTGAATTAATAAATGGACACATCAAGGTTTTCCCCAGATACCAATGTGAATACCTAGAGGAGGAGGTCAAGGTCCAGTGGCAAACTAAGAAACTCTTCTGAAGAATGCATTTCCAATGTGTCAAAGGAGGAATTATTTATACTTCCCTATTTTTTTTTGTCTCTTTAGGGCCACATGTGAGACACATGGAAGTTCCCAGGCTAGGGGTCAAATCAGAGTTGCAGCTGCTGGCCTACACCACAGCCACAGCGACATGGGATCAGAGCCATGTCTGCGACCAACACTGCAGCTCACAGCAACACTGGATCCTTAACCCACTGAGCAAGGCCAGGGATCCAACCCACGTTCTCATGGATACTAGTCAGATTCTTTACCACTGAGCCACGATGGGAACGCCCTCTTTCCCTATTTTTCTTTTTGACCAGTGACTTTGCCCCAAACAAGCCCAACCACTTGTGAAATGTAAAATTACTATTTCTAAGCAGACTGAGGGGAAGAGCCTTTGGAATGATAACATGCAAGAGAGAACTGCAGATCCTTTCTACCAAACACAGTTATCCTGGGGCCCCGTGTTACAAGGTGATAGATGGAGTACAAAGAGCTTGTTCTCAAGCCAGACACCAAATTAAATTGTTACGACATTGTTCCTATATTTCTTAGGTCTCTCTGATCTTAAAATTAGCTGAACAAGATCAAAACATTCTTAATATAGTCTGAACAATCGTTTGTGAACAAATTTCTAAAAGTAGAGTAATCAACATGATGTTTGGGGGAAAGTACTGAATTAAGAATTAAGAGAGAACTGTTCCTGTAGCAGCTGTGCCTTTCAGCTCTTCGTAGAACTTTAGGTGGGTTATTCCACTTCTTTGTGACTCTGTTTCCTTTCCTTAAAAAAAGAGGCTGGGATGAAGAGTTAGATCACATTATCTCTAAGGTCTCATCAGGGTCTAAGATCATGTAATTCTAGGCATATTGCTCTAATAATAATATTATGATAATAGCAAGTCATTTGTTGTATTTACTATGTGTCAGGCATCACTCTGTGTACTATTCAAATATTATCTACCTCAACAACTGTATTAGGTAGCTGTAATTATTTCCATTCTCAAGGAGGAAATCAAAGGTCAGTGAGGTTAAAGGTCCCAGGTAGTCCTCACTGTACACAATACAAAGGGCACAGGTCTCACATGCATGCATTTCTGTTAACACAGTGTCTGGAAAATTGATGGCTGCTCATACACAAACTCAAGCAATTCAGTTTTCAAGTCTGCACACTCCACCTATACCAATGGTTCTCAAGGATAGCCACCAGACCAGAAAATCAGCATCATCCATGACCTTGGCAGAGTGCTTATTCTTGACCCCAGTCCAGACCACAGAATCAGAAGACCCAGGACTGGAACTCAGCATTCTGGGTGATTCTGACACAAGCCAGTTTGAGGATCACTTTCCCATGACTTGTAGGAGATGGGATGGTGGAAGTTAGGGAGCAGAGAGCATGAGGCTCAGGTATCTTCAAAGTCCTCCATTCCAGAGGAACTAAGAGTTCCTTAATCCTCAACAAGAAAACCTACCAAAGTCATCAACTCGCAGGCTTGTTACCTTTAGAGATAGCATATTCTTTTAACATAGCACTGCAGTAAACAAAGAATAAGAAAAAAATCCATGATTTTCCTTAAAAATATTGTTCATGACCATTTTACCCAGGTTGAGGTTTCTTCGGGATGTATCTCTGAGTTTCCAAAGTGCTAGTCAGGGCTCTTGCAGCAGGCGTCCAATTAGACTCCACAGGAGATGTCCAGCTGGAGCCACTGACAGAAGCTTTGAAGGCTTTACCTTTAATGGACTGTCTCTCTTCAGACATAGCATTTGATGTTCTGAAATGGGTGGAAAGCATCTGACAAGACCCCTTTCTCTTTGGGTCCAATGCTGTTGATTCGGTAGCTTTCTTCTAAGAGCCACACCAGATTATCAGATTACTTCCTTTAAAAAAAAAAAAAAAAAAGCAAAACCTTCCAGGCTAAGATATTCAAATTCCTGAACCAATGGTGTCATGGGAGACCATTATAAAATCCTTGCGAACTTAAGTCTGCATGCCTCAAAGAGCAAAAAAATTAATATACTGTCGTTACGCAGTTGAGAGGGGAAATTAATTTATACAGAAACCTTTTCTAAGGCATGTTCAGACTGCCCGGATACAGCTCCAAATGGGACCATTATCAGCCTTCCCAAAATAATACACCATATGCCCTAATCTGGCAGACACAAAGATAATTACATGACTCTGGCAGAGCCAATATGCTTGCTAATAAATGGAAAAATGAGGACAATGCAAATCAAAGTTAAGTTTGATGGTTATGCAGAACATGGAGAGGGAAGCTACCTGCTACAGTTAAACATAGTGACAAACAGAAAAATGGGTCTCTTGTATAGATTAAAGGAGCCAATGCCGCTGTGAGGAGACCCATTTATATCAGGGAATATTAACAGAGGAATGGGGTTGTTTGGGGGATTGTGTGGTAGTCTCATAGAATTCCATGTCACAGGGTAATTTCCCTTCTGATAATCCACCCTTACAGAGATTCAATGGGAATTTTTAGTAAAATCAAAGCTCAAAATGCCAAATTCCACATAATTAACCTGCAAATTTAAAGCAAAGGAGACAAAACACAACATGTGACCCAGATATTGTATTTGCATTAACACAAATGAGTTATAGCCCCACGTAATGAAAAACTCTAGCCCATAGGTGACCATCTGACATTGTCATATTCTTCATAGCCCTTTCTTTTTTCAGGGAAGTGATATTTTTTTCCTCATTATTTTCTCACTAAACTACTTGGGATTTTCATGTCTAAACACCTGGATCCTGACATGCACTAAAAAGTGCTAAGTAACTGAAATTATCAAGCCTGACTTCAGGTGACTATGAATGAAAGATATGGAGACCAAAAAAAAGAAAAAATAGCGTTGCTCTTACCTTGGAAAATATCCAATTTTTGTTGGGGAAAAAATTCTTTCCCTGCAATGTTTCTCTTTCTCTTGCCCTCTAATAAGCCCTCCGTGGCAGCCCCACAAACTTTCCCATCTTGGGAATAGAAGAACCATCCCCTTCTGATAAAAAAAAAAGCATTTGTGTGAGGGAGCAAGACTGAGAAAACAGCCTCTGATGCACTGTGTATAAGAGCCAGACAGAATCCTAAGACACCCTGGGGTGAGATGCATGGACACAGAAAGCCCTGCTGCGAGGGGCTTCAGCTTAGAAGCCCCTCTCATCAACCACAGGGAAAAATCAGACAATGGGACCTTGAACCCTTGAAGAAAAAGTCTCTCCTTGAATGCCAACAAATACAGTCCCACGAGTGTCTCTTGCCAATTAAAGTCTAGGAGAAAGACAGTGACAGATGTGGGGATGCCAGTGGATTTGAGCTCTGTCAGTACAAATACCTTCACAGGGGAGTTTGCATGGTACAGAGGAAGGCAGCAGTGATGAAATATTTACATATTTATAAATATCTAAACATTAATGAGCTTGGCAGATGTATTCCATGCATCCTAAAGAGTAGTCCCTGGAAAGAGAGGAGAAATATGCCCTTGATGGAAGGATGACTGCAGGTTTAAGAAACCAGGCAGAGGCTGGCCAGTATCTCCCTTCCAGGTGGGCACCCACCACCGTCACTTCTCCAGTAGTAACCCTTGGAAATCATAGAAGAGATTATTACAAGCCTCCTAAAGCATTCTCCATACTACTCCCAAGAGATGATGAAGAGTGGGAAGGGGTCTTCATTTTCAGCTAAACTTGGGGAAAGTTTTATTCTTAGACACTTAAGATGTCCAATGGCTTAGCAAAGGCTCTGAAAAGTCCTGCAGTATAGAAAGCTGTTAAATGTTTAATGCAATACTTCCCTGACTTCTTGGGTGGTGGTGAGAACCTTTCCATTCACTGATACCTACATCCTGTACAGTCCAAATTATCTTTCACCACACCATGTAATATAGTAGAATTTAATTAAGAAAAATTTCATTTGCTTATTTGATATTTTAATGTTGAATTAAATAATAGTGCTTTTCTTTTCTAATAGTGTAGACTAAGACAAGTTTTTTTTATTTTATTGAAGTATAGTTGATCTACAATGTTGTGCTGATTTCTACTGTGCAGCAAAGTCAGCTATATATATACTTTTTCACATTCTTTTGCTTATGATTTATTACAGGATATTGAATATAATTCCCTGTGCTGTACAGTAGGACCATGTTGTTTATCCATCCTATATAGACTAGTTTGCATCTGCTAACCCCAGACTCCCAACCCTTCTCTCCCCCATCATTCCTTTCCCTTCATCTAAGACAAGTTTTACCCATGACATTTTTCACAGAACTACAACAAACAATTCAAAAATTTATACAGAACCATAAAAGATCCAGAATTGCCAAAGCAATCCTGAGGAACAAAAACCAAGCAGGAAGTATGACTCTCCCAGACTTCAGACAGTATTGTAAAACTACAGTAATCAAGATGGTATGGGACTGATACAAAAACAGACATATAGACCAATGGAACAGAATAGAGAACCCATAAATAAACCCAGACACCTACAGTCAACAAAGGAGGCAATAATATAAAATGGGGAAAAGACAGTCTCTTCAGCAAGAGGTGCTGGTAAAACTGGACAGCGGCATATAAATCAGTGAAACTAAGACACACACTCACACCATGCAAAAAAATAAATTCAAAATGGCTTGAAAAGACTTAAACATAAGATACCACAAAACTCCTAGAAGAGAACATAGGCAAGGCATTCTCTGACATCAATCATACAAATGTTTTCTTAGGTCAGTCTCCCGAGGCAATAGAAATAAAAGCAAAAATAAACCAATGGGACCTAATCAAACTTAAAAGCTTTCACACAGCAAAGGAAACCATAAAAAAAAAAGACAACCCATGGAATGGGAGAAAATAGTTTAAAACAAGGTAACTGACAAGGGCTTATCTCCAAAATATACAAACTTATACAACTCAAAGCAAAACACAAACAACCCAAGTGAAAAATGGGCAGAAGGCCTAAATAAACATTTCTCCAAAGGAGACATACAGATGGCCAACAGGCACATGAAAAAATGCTTAACATTACTAATTATTAGAGAATGCAAATCAAAAACTACAATGAGGTACCACCTCACACCAGTCAGAATGGCCATCATTAGTAAGTCTACAAATAACAAATGCTGGAGATGGTGTGGAGAAAAGTAAATCCTCCTATGCTGTTGGTTGGAATGTAAATTAGTACAACCACTATAGAAAATAGTATGGAGGTTCCTCAGAAAACTCAATATAGAATTACCATATGA
This sequence comes from Phacochoerus africanus, assembly GCF_016906955.1. NCBI lineage: Eukaryota > Metazoa > Chordata > Mammalia > Artiodactyla > Suidae > Phacochoerus > Phacochoerus africanus. The sequence goes on from NC_062544.1 coordinate 97,879,192, forward strand.
TACAGCAATCTCTCTCCTAGGCATATATCTGGACAAAACTTTCATTGAAAAAGATACATGCACCCCTATGTTCCTTGCAGCACTATTCACAATAACCAAGACAAGGAAACAACCTAAATGTCCATCAACAGATGAATGGATTAAGAAGATGTGGTACATATACACAATGGAATACTACTCAGTCATAACAGAGAACAAAATAATGCCATTTATAGCAACATAAATAGAACTAAAGACTCTCATATTAAGTGAAGTAAGTCAGAAAGAGAAGATAAATACCATATTATATCTCTTATATCTGGAACCTAATATATGGCACAAATGAACCTATCTACAGAAAAGAAACAAACTCATGGACATAAAGAATAGACTTGTCGTTGCCAACGGGGAAGGAGTGAGATGGACTAGGAGTTTTGGGTTAGTAGATGCAAACTATTGCATTTGGAATGGATAAGCAATGAGATCCTACTGCACAGGGAGCTATATCTAATCACTTGTGATGGAACATGATGGAAGATAATGTGAGAAAAAGAATGTATATATATATATATATATATGTATAACTTGGGTCACTTTGTTGTACAGCAGAAAATGACAGAACATTGTAAATCAACTATAATTTTGAAATTTTTTTAAAAAGGGAAAGAAAAAAGAGAATTGGATTGGAGGGCCTATGAGGTTCTGTTTGATTTAAGTCTTTTTTTATTTATTATTCCTGTGCCTGAGGCCAAGGTCAGACTTGCTTTTCTATAAGGACAAACATAAAAGGCACAAGAACCCTTCACATCATTCTCTGACATTAAAACAGCACTAGAAAGACTGAAGACATTTCGTGGGGGACAGGATTTCTAAGAAGAGACTGAATTTTTTTTTTTTTTTTTGCCATCAAATCCTGTATTGACTTCTATAGAAATGATACCTGAAAACTTTGAAAAAATCACAATTAAATTAGCATAGTGTATACAAAGTCTTTTGTGATATTGATTGCAATGCATAGTATATTGTATTACTGTGATATAGTAATATTTTTAGAGTTTTGAGGTTTTTATTACAATATAATTGATGTATAATATTCTATAAGTTACAGGTGTACTATACAGTGATTCACAATTTTTAGAGAAGTAACTAAAAATTGTGATTGGATTTTGATTGGTTTCTGGTCCAATGTGTCTTCTTGCTGTGGTTTAGGACATGGTACTCAAGTCTTATAAAAAAGGAGCTGCTGAGTTGCTTACCCAGATTCATTATCATTTAAAACAAATTCTGAATGTGAAATGGTCTGAATCAGTCCTCTTTCCCCCTCCCATCCCATCCAGGGCTGACTTACCTTTTAGCAACTCAGAACGTCTCACCGCTTTTCCTGCCAGCTCCAGGATGCTCTAAGCTTGGCCCCAAATCCTTGACCTTCAAATGCTCCTCTCAGTTATTGAACAGCTCTTATCACAATTATACCACATAACAACATTCCCTAAACTTAATAGCTCCAACACCAAACACGTATTTTTATCCTTTTCAGTTCTCTGGGATGGTTCCCTTCAGCTCCTGGGTCCTGCCTTGGCTGCGCCCTATGCTGTGGGTTGGGCTGGGGCCTGCTCCCACCCCCTATGCCTCTCCATCCCAGAGGAAGCAGCAGAATCCAGACATTCTCCTCTCAGAGCAGATCTGAGCATAAGAGAGCCAGTAACACAGTCCATTTAAGGCTTCTGTTCAAACTCTATCTGCTCACATTCTGCTGGCCAAAGGAAGTCCCACAGTCAAGCCCACCATCAACAGGGTGGGAAGGTGAGGAAAAGGAGAGTGAGTGTCCAATGTGTGGTTCGGATCGCGTCATGCATCTCTTCCCCACATCTCTTCACACAATGTATCTTAATGTGCCCACCCCAGCTACAGGTCTGGCTTTTGGCAAGTGGATAATTTTGGCCACTTGCACATCACCTACTTTCTAAGGCCCAAACTGGATCAAGTGGGATGAGAAGCATAAGGAATCCAAAGTGGAACAGGGGTGAGGAGAAGCCCTGCTATTGGGGCAGCACAAATAACATGGGGAAGCCCAAGTCCATCTTCCAGGCCAGAGGGTCCCAGCACAGAAGACAGGAATACATGAATCACAATGATCAGAAGCTGAATTGATAGGATAGAGACTAGAGAGTCAGGGAGAATCAGTAGGTCCTCCTACATGGGTCCCACTTGACCATCAGTCTAATGTAAACTGTCCCAGACCAAATTTGTTATTGGGACCTATTGTCTCAGGCACCCTGCCCCAGGACAGCAAGCTGGTGGCCCCTCTGACTCTCTTTATTCACCTCCAGACTGGAAGGCAAATTCAGGAAGTGACTTTTAAGTCCTTGTCTGAGCCTCAGCTCAGTCCTCCCTGTGATTAGCAGACCTACTGCTGCATCCTTCCTGATGATTTCTCCTTCTCACCAAAGCCAGAGGTTCCCAGACTTTGCTTCATGTTGGAATCTACAGATCTTTAAAAAGCGGCTCTCACCCCTAGGCATTTCTGATTTCATTGGTCTGTGATACAACCTGGGCACTAGAATTTTTAAAACTCCTCAGGTATTTCCAACAGGCAGCAAAGTTTGGGACCCACAAGTCTAAAAACCTAATCTAGCCAATTAGACTATACCAGGAGTTCATTTAAAGTCCAGAACACAGTTTGAGATGGGCAGTAGCTGCCCCTGAGCTGAGTTTGTATGCAGGAACTAAAGAGACCTCAATGGCTCTGCATAAAGAAATATAGGTCCATAATCCCTTATTCTGAAACCCAAAAGACTCTGAAAGCTGAGAGTTTTTCCAAACTCAATGGCAGCAAAATCTGACCTGGCTTGAACTCACTTGGTGGCAAGACTCAACTATTTTTAGTCTTTATCCATCCCACTTAGCGTGACTATTCATGCATTTTGCCAGGAAATATTAATGTGTTTAATTACAGAGTGCCTTCCCAGACCCTGCTGGATCTGTTACATAATACAGGGTCTGTGTACCTTTCTCACTCTTCAAATTTCCAAATTCAGAAAATAAATGTGTGGCCCCAAGGGTTTAGGCTAAAGGAATATGAAGTTAGAGAAAGAATTGATTTCTCCTTGGATATAAAGAGCGGGAAGAAGAAGGGGATAGAAGAAATTAAAATGACCAAACAACATGGCATTTGTGTGATTTACTCTAAGTGTCCCATCTGGGTGGATTAATTAGAGAAAAGGACCACCTCTGAGTAAGCACAACCCTTCAGTAGGGCTCACAGCTTGACAAGCAGATCATAGGCTGGATTTTACCCTCATTCACCTCCCTTGGCCAGATTCTTTTGTTCAGTGCACAAACTCACAGCCATACAAGTGGCCTGGCCAAACAATTTTGATAGCAGGTGGCTCCTGAGTTACAAAAATGGGTAAAGCTTTTCTAAGTGTAAGGATGCCTAATATCCAGTTTTTAGTGTCTATTAATGAAATTAAAAGTGTCAAGGTGAAGGGCACTGGAAGGCCTACATGGAGTGCATGCATGGGGCAGCACGTGGGGGATGGTGTGCACACAGACAATGGTGAGAATGGGAGGGCCAGTGTCCATAAGATGGGCCATTGGACATTCAACAAACTATTAAATAGGGTTCATGATCATTTCATCTAACTATTAAAGAGCAATGTCGGAGCGCAGTGGAAATGAATACAACTAGCAACCATGAGGTTGCGGGCCACGCTCAGTGGGTTAAGGATCCAGTGTTGCTGTGAGCTGTGGTGTAGGTCACAGATGCAGCCCAGATCCTGTATTGCTGTCGCTGTGGTGTGGGCTAGCAGCCAATGCCCCGATTCGAACCCTAGCCTGGGAACCTCTATATGCTGCCGGTGCGGCCCTAAAAAAGCAAAAATAAAAATAAAGAGCAGTGTCAAGTGTGACCCCAGCCAATGTCTGAGCCACAAAAACATTTCATCGAACATCTAGTATGTTGCATATAATATGCACTATCTCAGGCAAGCCTTGCAAACATTCCTAGGAGAGAAAAGGAGTTAGAAGTAATTAGGTCATTTGCGCAAGTAAAAGTAGTTAAAAAGTGACAAAGCTGGTTTTTCAATCTAGATCTTTCTGATGCCAAAGCCAGTATTCATAACTAGTGCTCTGTGTCTATCTCACACAGATATCACAGCCCTGGGCATGGTGTCCACATACAAGTGTTCAAAGGTACCTCAGCAAAAGCAAAATATGGTGACACCCAGCACTGTATGTGGGAGAATCTTGTTAAAATTATGTCTTAAAACTAAACCTTAATTAACATCCTACAAGACTAATGCAAGCATGAAAAACACTTGAACAGCTCCTGTCTATCTGCCTACCTCATTCACATTTATATAAATTCTATGGTACAAATGTATCCTTAATTTCAGCTATATTTTAAGGAGAAATGTTTTTTTTTTTCAGGCATTTCATTTGTAGGATCCATTAAACTGAATATCATAGCAGTTACTTAGAACCAAAAAACTCCCATACACTAGGCAAAGCTGAACAGATTCACAGTATGGTTTATCTGCAAGGGTGGTTTCCATCACCTGCACCCTTGTGAATATCAGCAGACCAAAGAAATTCAGCCAATCAGGACTCAGTAATGCCTGACCTGTGGCCAGTCACACAAGGAGCTTTTCACTTAAACTCCCATCAGATCCCAGCAACAAAACTGCACTAGTGATAGATATTGCACTTAATAAGCAACATAGTTAAATTGAAAATATAAATTTCCTGCTGTTTGTGACTGTGGCAGAGACCACAGATAGTCTACCATGGCACCAGCTAACTAAAAATGTGTCCTCCCCGGTGGGGCTGCTGCAGTGCTGGTTATGTTCTATTTCCAGATCTGGAGCTGGTCACAGAGGTATATTAAGTTTGTGAAAATGAGTTGGACAGATGGTAACTAGACTTATTCCAGTGATCACTTTGAAATGTATAGAAAAAGCGAATCACTCTGTTGTGTGCCAGGAGCTACACAACGCAGTAGGTCAATTACACCTCACAAGCAAACAAATGAAGAAACAAATTCATGGAGAAAGAGATCAGACTTGTGCTTACCAGAGGCAGTGGGAAGAAGATGAAGTGGGGGAATTGGATGAAGGAAGTCAAAAGGCACAAACTTTCAATTGTAAGATAAATAAGTACTGGGGATGTCATGTACAACATGATAAATATGATTAACACTGTTTTACGTTACATATGAAAGTTGTTAAGAGAAGAAATCCTAATCCTAAACGTTCTCATCACAAGGAAAAAAAATATATTTCTATTTCTTCAATGTATCTATAGGAGATAATGGATGTTCTCTAAACTTACTGTGGTTATCATTTCATGATGCATATAAGTCAAATCATTATGCTATACACCCTAAAATTATACAGTATGTCATATGTCAGATATATCTCAATAAAACAGGAATAAAAAGGATAAAAAGAAAGTTCTTTGGGCTGTAATTTTAAGATACATGACTTTTCTGATTATGTACTACAACTAAAATCTTCTAAAAAGCAATTATCCAGTCCACACAATGTAAACAGATACAAAGAATACACTGAGAAAAAGTGTTGTGTTCTTTTCCAGATACAGAATTGTCAGTAGAAGCAGATGTCCAGGCAGGAACTACATTTCCCAGAACCATTTGCTTCTAGATAGAATCATGTGACTCATTCTCACCTATAGAATGTAAGCAGAAGTAATGTATCATTTCTAGGCCTCAGTGGCTAAGACACTGGTACTTTCTCTACTCTCTCTTCCCATCTGCCTAATAAATAGGATTCCAGTGCCCTAGAGTAGAGTAGATCAACAAGATGGAAAGCTGCCCACTGACCAAGAATATCCATATTGGACTTTTAGTGATCAGTAAATAAATAAAATTTTGTTGTGCTAAGCCATTGAAATTTTGCAGTTTCCTTATTAAAGCAGCTAGCATTACACTAACTAGTATACTAATCCTAAATATGGACATTCCTTTCCAACTTATGGAACCCTAGTTTTTTAGATTGGCAATGTGTCCACTTAAAAATACTCACCTCTGTATTTTCCTTTGCAAACTAGATGTGGCCACAGTCCTGGTCAATGAGATACAAATGGAATTTGCCCTCTGCGACATCCAGGAAAGCCCTATGAGAGATTCAGCTTTACCCTGTGTTGAGTATGGATACACTCCTTGAGCTGCAGTAGCCATTTTGCCACTATGAGAGCATGTGAAATATGGCCATGAACACCTTATGAAAACCAGCCATTTAAGAAATAGAAAACTGTCACTACCCCATAGGTCCCTCATGTGTTCTTTTCTGATCACAACCTCTTCTCTCTCCCTGGAGGTAACCACTCTCCTGCTTAGTCTCTCTTATCTGTGACATTCCCCAACCCCACACACATAGACTCCCAACACACATCTGTTCAAACATCCATTTTCAGAATAGCATTTGGGTATAAGGAGTAGGGGACTCAAGTGTCTTCATGGCAGTGAAAACCTACAATCTCCTCTAATAAGGAGCCTATCTTCATGAGAGAGAATACCAAGACCCATATGTCTTACAAGCTCTCTTTTCTGCATCAGTATCTCTTTCTCTGTATGCCTCATCTTTGTCCTTAAAACATCTGAGAAATGCAAATCAAAACTACCATGAGATACCACCTCACACCAGTCAGAATGGCCATCATTAATAAATCCACAAATAACAAGTGCTGGAGGGGCTGTGGAGAAAAGGGAAGCCTCCTGCACTGTTGGTGGGAATGTAAACTGGTACAGCCACTATGGAGAACAGTTTGGAGATACCTTAGAAATCTATACATAGAACTTCCATATGACCCCGCAATCCCACTCTTGGGCATATATCCGGACAAAACTCTATTTAAAAGAGACACATGCACCCACATGTTCATTGCAGCACTAGTCACAATAGCCAGGACATGGAAACAACCCAAATGTCCAACAACAGATGATTGGATTCGGAAGATGTGGTGTATATACACAATGGAATACTACTCAGCCATAAAAAAGAATGACATAATGCCATTTGCAGCAACATGGATGGAGCTAGAGAATCTCATACTGAGTGAAATGAGCCAGAAAAACAAAGACAAATACCATATCACTTATAACTGGAATCTAATATCTAGCACAAATGAACATCTCCTCAGAAAAGAAAATCATGGACTTGGAGAAAAGACTTGTGGCTGCCTGATGGGAGGGGGAGGGAGTGGGAGGGATCGGGAGCTTGGGCTTATCAGACACAACTTAGAATAGATTTACAAGGAGATCCTGCTGAATAGCATTGAGAACTTTGTCTAGATACTCATGTTGCAACAGAACAAAGGGTAGGGGAAAAAAATGTAATTGTAATGTATACATGTAAGGATAACTTGATCCCCTTGCTGTACAGTGGGAAAATAAAAAATAAAAAATAAAAATAAAAACATCTCACCAGAAGGGACAGGCTTTCTCCTGTGTCATATTCTTCCTCCCAACTCCAGCCTCAAGGCCAAACCATAATGGGGTAAATATTTATTTACTAAATAAGAGAATCTCTAGGAAGGCTTTCATTTGCTATGCTACAAAACAAAAACAAAAACAACAAGACAAACAAAACAAAACTAAAGTAAAATCTCCCTTCTCAACAATGCGGAATGCCCAAGCCTCTCCCTTGCCAAAGAAGTCAAGAACCCAACCTTTCCTGCCTGAATCACTAAGCTTCCAGGCTGGTAGTTCAAGGAGAATTCAGGGACTAAAAATAAAAACCCTTTATTCTGATCATGTGTCTGCAGGTCAGTTGGGCAGATGCTTCTGATCTCAGCTAAGCTCACTCATGCATCCACAGCCCAGCTGTGGATTGGCTAGCTGGCTCTGCTGATCTTAGCTGGGCTCTCTCTTACATGCCCAGGGGTCATCTGACTCTCAGCAGTTCTACAAAGGCCTCAACTGTCCCATAGGTCTCATCCCCTGACAGCCTAGCCTGGCCAGGTTCTCCTGGCAATCACAGAGGAGTAGAGGAGAAAGCAGAAAGGCACAAAGGCTTTCTCAACCTGCTGTTTGTAGCAAGTGTGCCAACATCCTATAGACCAATGGGAGTACATGAAGGCCAGATTCCAGTGATGAGGAAAGAGGCACCATCTCTCTCTTTTTTTTAAATTGTAGTTGATTTACAACATCATTTTAGTTTCAGGTGTACAGCAGAGTGATTCAGTTATATATTTTTTTTCTTTTTCAGATCCATTTTCCCTTATAGTTTCCTACAAAATATTGCGTATAGTTCCCTGTGCTAAACTGTGGATCCATGTTGTTTCTCTATTTTGTATTATAGCAGTATGCATATGTTAACTCCAAACTCCTAATTTATCCCTCCCCTCCCTTTCCATTTTGGTAACCATAAGTTTGTTTTCTATGTCTGTGAATATTTTTCTGTTTTGTAAGTAAGTTCATTTGTATCTTTTTTTTTTTTTTTAGATTCCACACATAAGCGATACCATATGATATTTGTCTTTCTCTGGCTTACTTCACATAGCATGATAATCTTTAGGTCCATACAGGTGGCATTATTTCCTTCTTTTTTATGGCTGAGTAATATTCCACTGTATATGTGTACCACATCTTCTTTCTTTTTAATGAAAGTCATAAGGAAAGGGACATGGATTAAGAGAGGGTCAAGACCTGGTGCTATTGAGCTAAACAATCTGCCATATCCACCAGTTCCCATCTGCTGTTGATTTGGGACATTTCCTCAGCACTGCTATACAGCCTTGCAAGCTTGGGTCAAGGGAAAACCCTCAGGCAGAGCATTGCTAATATTGAGAGTGGCAAGTGTTGACAGTTACTGGAATGGTGGGTGCTGAGGGGTATGGGTGGGACTCAAGAGTTAATCTGTAGTTTGGTGAGTGGCCCGTGATGAAATAGGCCCATCAATCTCCTTTTCTTGTGAATATCTGTATATATACTGATTGCCAAAAATGGTCCAAATTCTTCACCTCCCGCTAAAATGTGATTTTGTCAGTTTTCCACTCAAAAAGCACAATATTCCCCCTTATCCATGATAGATATGTTCCAAAACCCCTAGCCACAAACAATACCAAATCTCTTTTTTTCACAATGTTTTTCCCTGTACCTACAATAACTATAATAAAGTTTAGTTTAAAAATTAGGCACAATAAGAGAATGTTCAAATTGCCAGCACCCCTAATTTGTGCTTTGAGATTATTATTAAGTAGAACAAGTGTTACTTGAACACAAGCACTACAGTACCAAGAAGGTCTATCTGATCACTGAGATGGCTACCAGGTGATCAACAGATGGATGCACTGGACAAAAGTAACAATTCTTATCCCCAGGCAGGACAGAGCAGGAGAGTGCAAGATTTTATCACACTACTCAGAACAGCACACAACTTAAAATATGAGTTGTTTTACTTCTGGGATTTTTCATTTAATCTCTTTGGATCATGGTCACTCACAGATAACTGAAACCATAGAAAGTAAAACCTCTTAAGAGGGGACTGCTATATATCCACGTCTGTATCTTTTGAATCTGGGTTGGCGTTGTCACTGCCTTTGACAATATGATGCAATGGAAATGACAGTGGACCAGTTCCAGGTCCAGGTCACAAAGTGCACAATTCTGTCCCATTTTTTGGATCCTTGCTACCACAAAAAAAAAGCCTGTGAAGAAGGAGAGAGCCCATGTGGAAGAGTGGTCATCCCAGCAGCGGCAGCTGACCCTGAGCTGTTCACCCAGCCCACAGCTGATCACAAACACAAGAAGGGGCACAGCACAAGCTAGAAAAATGTTCTACCCAACCCAAAGGTCTTTCTTCCTTGGCATGTCAATATGGTGGATTATCTTGGTTGATTTTCACATACTGAAGCAACCTTGCTATTCTCAGAATAAACCCCACTTGGTTGTGATGTATTATTCTTTTCACATATTTCTGGGTTCAGTTTGCTAATATTTTGCTGAAAATATTTGCACCTGTATCATGAAGGTTATTGGTCTCTTATTAGATATTGATCTTTTCCTTTCTTATACTCTCTTTGGTTTTTTTATCAAAGGATATAGCCTCATAAAATGATTTTGTAAGAGTTCCCTCTTTATTTTATGGAAGAGATTTTGTAGAAATTATGTTATTTCTTCATTAAATGTTTGGCAGAATTCAACAATAGTCTTCTCTTTTTTTTTTTTGAAGGTTTCTAATTATGAATTAAATTTCTTTACTAGATATAGGGCTAATCAGATTATTTCTTCTAGGATGAGGTTCTGGTAATTTTTTTCTTTCAAGGAATTGGTCCATGCCATCTTTGTTATTGTTTTTTTTTTAAGTTTTATTAAAGTATAGATAATTTACAAGGTTATGATAATTTCTACTGTATAACAAAGTGACCCAGTCATACACACATATCCAGTCTCTCTGATTCTTTTCCACATAGGTTATAACAAAATACTGGGTAGGGTTCCCTGTGCTATACAGCAGGTTTGCTATGTCCAATCATTCCAGGTACTTCAGTGTACATATGCCAATCCCAAATTCTCAGTCCATCCCTTCTACCCCCTATATTATTGAATTTATGTGCATAGAGCTGTTCTTAGTTTTTTCCTTATCTTTTTAAAATCTGCAGGGTAGAGTTATACCCTCTATTTCACTATTTTTTAAAAAAATTATAGTCGATTTACAATATTCTGTCAATTTCTGCTGTACAGCAAAGTGACCCAGTCATATACACATACACACATACTCTTTTTCTCATGTTATCTTTCACCATGTTCTATCACAAGTGACTGGATATAGTTCCCTGTGCTATACAGTAGGACCTCATTGCTTATCCATTCTAAACGTAATAGTTTGCATGTATTAAATCCAAACTCCCAGTCCACCCCACTCTCTCTGCCTCCCCCTTGGCAACCACAAGTCTGTTCTCCTTGTCTGTGAGTCTGTTTTTGTTCTGTAAATAGGTTCATTTGTGCCATATTTTAGATTCCAGAAATAAGTGACATCATACGGTATTTGTATTCTCTTTCTGACTTACTTCACTTAGTATGAGAGTCTCTAGTTCCATCCATGTTGCTTCAAATGGCATTATTTTGTTCTTTTTGGGGCTGAGTAGTATTTCATTGTGTATATGTACCACATCTTCCTAATCCATTCATCTGTTGATGGACATTTGTCTTGGCTATTGTGAATAGCACTGCAAGGAACATAGGGGTGCATGTATCTTTTTCAATGAAAGTTTTTGTCCAGATATATGCCTAGGAGAGAGATTGCTGTGTCATATGGTAGTTCTATATTGAGTTTTCTGAGGAAACCCCATACTGTTTTCCATGGTGGTTATACCAATTTACATTCCCACCAACAGTGTAGGAGGGTTCCCTTTACTCCATACCTTTGCCAGTATTTGTTATTTGTAGACTTATTAATGATGGCCATTCTGACCAGTGTAAGTTGGTATCTATTGTAGTTTTGATTTGCATTTCTCTAATAATTAGTAATGTTGAGCATTTTTTCATGTGCCTGTTAGCCATTCATGTCTTCTTTGGAGAAATGTCTGTTTAGGTCTTCTGGCCATTATCCAATTGGGTTATTTGGTTTCTTGCTGTTGAGTTGTAAGAGTTATTTGCATATTTTGGATATTAAGCCCTAGTTGGCTGAATCCTTTGAAACTGGTTTCTCCTATGCCATAGGTTGTCTTTTTTTTTTTTTGTAATACTTTCCTTTGCTGTGCAAAACTTATGACCTATTTCACTCTTGATGTTGGTAATTTGTGTCTTCTCTCTTTTTTTCCTTCAGGGTATTGCTGTCAGTACATAAATTTTGTTGATCTTTCCAGGCTGTTTTTGGTTTGGTTTGGTTTGTTTGGTTTGGTTTGGTTGTTTTTGTTTTTGTTTTTATTTTTCTGGGAGCTTCTAGGCAACGCCACCCTCCTTCTGTTTCTTCAGCTATTTCAAGACTTTTACAACCAATTCCCTGTATTAAATCTCTCTGTGTTTTGAATATCTAGAAATGCTTTTATTTTCCTCTTAGATATTGATTAGAATAGATGAAATAGGGCCTATGTATGAGGTCTCTGAGATATCATGCATAGGCAGCCAAAAGGGTTCTCATTATTACAACTGGAACAGAATATATTTAGAAATATGTGCCTTGGGGAGCAGTAAAAACATCAAGATCATCATGTAGCACAAATAAGGAAAGGAAACAAAAGTTTTGATTCATAAATTTGCTGGTGTTCTTATCTTGCTCATTACTGTTATTTGCCTTAACGTGATATACATGGCTGTTAAAATTAAATGTGAATCTTGTTCTATCTTTTAAAAATTGTTTTAAATTGATGGTTTTCAATAGATGCATGGATAAATAAACTGTGGTACATCTTTACAATATTATATTATGCAGCACTAAAAAGAAACAAGCTATCACAACCTGAAAAGACATGAAGGAAACATAAAGGCATATTAAGAAGTGAAAGAAGCCAATCTGAAAAGGCAACATACTGTATGATTCCAACCAAATGACATTCTACAAAAGGCAGAACTCCGGAGACTATAAAAAGATCAGTGGTTGCCAGGGTTTTCAGGGGAAGGAGGGATGGCTAGGCAGAGAACAAAGGATTTTTAGGACAGTGAAATTATTCTTTATAATACTATAATAGTAGATGCATGTCATTCTACATTTCTCAATAGCCATAGAACATCCAACGCAAAGAACAAACTCTAATATAAACTACTCTGTAGTTGTAATTATGTGTCAGTGCTGGCTCATCAGTTTTAACAAATTTACCACTCTGGTTGAGGATGTTGACAATGGAGGAAGTTGTGCCTACAGTCGGGGCAGGGGGTATATGTGAGCTCTGCCTTCCACTTAGTTTTGCTGTGAATCTAAAATTATTCTTGAAAAAAGCTAAAGCGTGTGTATATATATCATATTATTGTTATATTCATAATTGTGTGTTACACCCCCAAATGTTATACCCAGAAGGATATTGTACAAAAGAACTCAATTTAGGGATAGAATCATTGGTTTATCAATCCATATAACAAGAGGAAAACTAGCGTTTTCTCACAAATTTCCTCCTTTCCTGTATTCGCATGAAAATGAAAAGTTAAAACATTATTACAGCAGACATAAAAACCATTGGTTGAAATAGTAGCAAGTAGAACTATTCCTCAGGCAGGTTTTAAAATCTTATGTCTTGTAGTAATTAATCCTTCCACCAACATCATGGAAACTGCAAGCTTAACTTCATGTTTACAAAAAGAGAAAGAGAAAAATGAAGACCAACACATATACACCATCTTGGAATGCATGCTTGCATACACAATCACATTTGCTTCTTCATGCTGAATCAAGAACACAGGGACATTCAGAAGTGAAATTAAATGAGGAAATGAGAGCAATATGCTTGAATGTTTATCTGTGCCATTCTGGAAAAGTACAGTACACTCCAAAGGAAGAAATAACTATATAGCTGAATTACAGTGTATTTATATTTTTTGCAAGAAAAATTAATTACTTTAATATCATGAAACTACATTTGATAATTATTCTTTAAGTCAACCAACAAAAACAAAACTTTTGTTTTTAAATCTGACCTTTCCTCAACTGTTCTTCATCCATGCTTCTGTCGTGGTTAATGGTCATAAGCAGCAGAAGCCGGACTCTGAAGAAGCAAAAGGAGAACGTGCAAAGGATGTCACAAATCCTTTGGAGGGCTAGAGAACCAAGCTTAAGGTGAGATCCCAGAAACAGTTCCCAAATCCACACTTCAGAACTAGTCTGATCAGAAAACCATTGCTGCCACCACTGCCAACAGACAATAATTATGCAGTTTGAAGCACTGCCAAACACCAAGAATTCTACCTCACAGCTTTTGCCTCCAAAGAGAGTAAGTTCACTGTCTGTATTATTTCACTGGTTCTCCAGAGAAACAGAATCAATAGGAGATATGCACAGTTGACCCTTGAACAACACAGGTTTGAACTGCAAATGGGTTCACTTTTATGCAGATTTTTTTTTCAGCAAATACTTACTATAGTACTACATGATCTATGGTTTGTTGAATCTTTGGATGCAGAACCCCAGACAGAGGGCTGACTGTAAAGTTACACAGATTTTTTTCTTTCTTTCCCTTTTTTTTTTTTTTTTGTCATGGGCCATGGCATGTGGAAATTCCCAGGCCAAGGATGGAACCCGTACCACAGCCATGACCCAAGACTCAGCAGTGACAGTGTTGTTACTTAACCTGCTGAGCCATCAGGGAAATCCAATATACATGGATTTTTGACTGCACAGGGGATCACTGCCCCTATCTTCCTCATTGTTCAGGGTCAACTGTATACATGAAAGAGAGGTTTATTTTAAGAAATTGGTGCATGTGGTTATGGAAGCTTGCTAAGTCCAAAATCTCACTGGGAAAGCTGGCAGGGAAGAGTTTCAGTTCAAGTACCAAGGCAGTCTGCTGGCAGAATCCCTTCTTTCTTGAGGGAGGTGAGTTCTATTCAGGTTTTCAACTGATTGGGGTGGAGGGGAATCTGCTTAATTCAAAGTCCACTGATTTAAATCTTAGTCTCATCTAAAAATACCCCCACAGAAACTGTAGAATGATTTGGGGTGGGGGGCATGGCGTGCAGCAGCTTGATGTGGGATCTCAGTTCCCAAACTAGAGTTCTAAACCCAGGCAAACTCCCTCCAGAATGACCTATGACAAAATAGCTGGGTACCATGGCCCAGCCAAGTTGACATAAAATTAAGCATCACACCATCCCACCCCTCTTCTGTCACCAGTTTTAGGGTCAGAGTTTGGCAGAGTCAGAGTTTAGCAAAGACATGTTTGATTGACAGTGAATCAGTGATCATCCAGGCAGGAAAGCGATGGCACACACAGAAGGATCATTGCAGAGTGTTTATTAAGAGGATTGTTTATAGCGATGTGGGAGGGATGGGGACATGCCCAGGGGCTAGCAACAGGGGGAACCATTACACACCTAGAACTGAAGGGCCAAGGGGAAGGAGCTATTCCTGGAGGTCAGTAGAAACAGTTGAGATAGTAAATAGTATTTGTTTTTTTGTTTTGGGGTGGTTTTTTTTGTCTTGTTTTGCTTTGTTTTGTTTGTCTTAGAGTTTTGGGGGAATTTACTGAGAGAGTCTTCATATACCAAAAGGATGCTGAGTTTTTCTCGGCAGGTGTCATGGCTGGTGGTTCTTTCATTAGCAGTAGTCGGAAAGCACTAGATTATAGTGACCACAATAGCCACAAGCAAATAAAAAACCACCAATCACCCCACAAGAGGTTGACATCCTGTCTATCACATTCAAACACCTGGTTTCAGTGCACAGTTTCTCATCGGTGTTCTCCACCATGGAGGAAAGGTCATTAGTGATCTCTATCTACAACACTCTGTTATTTCTATTCTGTTCCCAGGACAGTAGCAATAGTCATAACACTTCCTGGCACAGGTGGAGCTGGGAACCATTCCTCTCTCCTTCCACTGTCCACTATACTGCTATTGCCTCCCATTGGCTAAACCCAAGTGGAAGCCAGAGGCAAGGAAACCTTGGTGATAAAGTCTACATAGGTCAGCAACCCTGGGACAAATGGGATAAAAAGGACAGAAGGGTAGAAAGCAGAGTTCCTGTCGTGGCTCAGTGGTTAACGAATCCAACTAGGAACCATGAGGTTGCAGGTTCGATCTCTGGCCTTGCTCAGTGGGTTATGGATCCAGCATTGCAATGAGCTCTAGTGTAGGCCAGCAGCTACAGCTCCGATTAGACCCCTAGACTGGAAACCTCCATATGCCATGGGAGCGGCAGTAGAAAAGGCAAAAAGACAAAAAAAAAAAAGCAGATCTGGAAGGACAAACAGAAGAAAACTGTTACGCAGAGCCTGGGCCCCTGGCCTCAACACCAGCTATAAGACCAGGAAGGTGAGACTGGGTGTGTGAGACCTGACTTCTACCTTCAGGATATAGGAGTTTAAATGAGGGAAATTTCAAAAATAGAAGAAGATTGTTCCAAAGATGCTGGGTGGACACAAACAAGACAGTTGTCCTCTTTAAACTCCATCAGTTGGGTACATACCAAAGATCAGAGACATCTGCTGTGGTGCACACTCTCCAACCTCAGAAAAGCTGAAGACAACAAGGACGTCCTCAAATACAGGACTTTTTCCCCTCCTCCAGAATATCCTCATCCTGGGACTCCAAATCCTGCATATTCATCCAAGCCTTCATCTTTTCCCTTGGAGGAGATTAGACACTTCTAATATCATCTAGAAAAAAAAAAGAAAAAAAACATATTTGCACAAAAATCCTTTTCATTTTAGCAAGGACCCTCTGAATATGTAATTTAGAGCCCAAGTCTCCAATTTAATCTTAGAAATACTCAACATTAAAGGACATTAGCCTGAGTCAAGGAGAGACTCCAAAAGGTCATCTGACAGCCTCCTGCTGCCTTTGGGACAGCTCAGACGATGAGTCACATCTGCGGTTTGGGGCCAGTGGAAACTGGCATCAGCCCTTCCTCCAGGTGTTTTCTAAAAATCACACACACCTATGCAAATACAACCTTCAAGTCCAGAGCTCTCATCCCAGAAGCCATATTTGTAAAAACAGACCACAGTCAGCATTGCAACATGGTTTAGGGTCAAGTCTGCCCTGCCAAGTTGCATCACTGGGCCTGTACTGAAGTTAATGTTGTTTTTGAAGTGCCAACATTTTTAAAGTGGGAAATTCAAAACCAAAACCCCAATTGCCAGGTTATCCTAAAACTTAAGATGCTGTAGGAAAACTGGGCCCACATTCCAACATGGCAGCCCTTAACGGGAACCAGGAAAGAGCCGAGTTCTTTGGTGGGAAGCATGCTCTTAAGTCCTCCACTACTTCGGGCTGATCTGTCATAATCATCCTTTTGTTTTCCTTACAGTCAAGTTAGCGGGGAAAATATCTATCAAAACTTGGGGAAATTAGAGATACACTAAGAGAACCACACATTTCAAGAAGGAGAGGGAGCCTATTTCTGTGTTGAAGTAATGCAACCCACTTCACTCCTTTATGCTTTATGCACAGTCCTAAGTGAAACATGGGCTTTTGAGGCTTGGCGTAACCCTAGCAAACTCCTGTAAACCCACCTTTGCCTCTTGGCTCCTTATTTGATTTGACCTGCTTTTTAAACCCTAAACTTATAGGCAGACTTCGTTGTGGGTTTGGGGGGGGGGCATTATTTGTTTTTTTTTTTCATTTTTAGAGGTTTTATTAATGTATAGTTGATTTACAATGTTGTGATAATTTCTGCTATACAACAAAATTAATCAGTTATACAAACGCACATATCCACTCTTTTTCAGATCTTTTTCCCATATAGATTATCACAGAATATTGGGCAGTGTCCCCTGTGCTATGCAGCAGGTCCCTGTTTACCATCTATTCTATGGAAAATATAGTGTGCATACAGGCAGAACTTGTTTGATTGCCATTTGATATATTATGCTTCATAGATACTGCATTTCTTTTTTTTTTTTACAAACTGAAGTTTTGTGGCAAGACTGCATCAAACAAGTCTGTCAACATTATTTTTCCAACAGCCTTTGCTCACTTCATATCTCTGGGTCACATTATTTTAAACTTTTTCATTATTATTATCATATTTGTTATGATGATTTGTGAAGAGTGATCTTTGAGGTGACTATTGAAAAAGGTTAACTTGAGGACTGGGATCAAGGTGGTGAAGGAGTAAAGACTTGGAGCTCACCTCGTCCCTCAAACACATTTAAAAAAATGCAACTACATGTAGAACAATTTGCACAGAACATCTACTGAATGATGGCAGAAGACCTTAGACCTCCAAAAAGGGCAAAAATCCCTCCACATAACAGGGAAGAACAAAAGGGGAGTGAAAGGAGAGAGAGAGAGACAAGAAGAAAAAGGAATCAGGATGGGACCAGCACTCCTGAGAGGGAGCTATGAAAGAGGAAAGGAATGCATACCCTGGGAGGCCAACTAATTGACAGGGAGATCAGCTGGAAAGGAGGGGGAACTTAAAGCCTCATAGAGAAGCACAGCAGCTGGACTGAGGAGGGCAAGCAGAGAGAGAGCCACCATCACCCAGGACACCACAGCCTGAGATACTTGGACAGGGCCTGGGCACTGAGATGCAGGCTTCAGAACTCAGTTCTAGGTAGAGGTCTAGGGTTGGCTATATGGAGACAGCCTGAGGGGGCTGGGGAGCCAGGCCCCACAGCTGAGAGATAGCAGGAGGAGGCCTGGGGCAGGGGGTGGGACCACCATAGGAACATCTTTCTCTGCTCAAGGGCTCTTGGGCAGTGGGGTGCCTCTTGCATGGACTACAGGTGGCAGGTGAAAACCACTGCAGCCCAGCTGAGGAGGACATTGCAACCAAGTGCCACCCATTGCCCTCACTCTCCTGGGAATGCACACACCACGCCATTGCTGCTGTCAAAGTTTCTGGGCACCTCCTTCACCTCCCTGAGGGTCACTGCCACTTCTGAGGGCCTTACAATGAGGAGAAGACTGTGCCCCCACCTCCTTGGGGATCCTTGCCACTGTCAAGGGCCCAGAAACCAGGCACTGGATACTAGCCCTGCCCATTGCCTCCATATCCCTGGAAGCATACAAAGACTGTACACAGCATACTCCCAATCAAGGGGATAACAGCTACCCAGGAGCACTCCCATATATAAATATCCTTCCAAGACAGTAGATAATTGTTTTCCCTAAACTCAGAATAAGAAAAATATAAGCAAAATGAAGATGCACAGGAACCAGTCCCAGTTAAAAAAACAGATGAAGTCCCCTGAAGGAGCAAACAATGAAACAGACCTCTGCAATCTAACAGACACTGAGTTCAAAAAGGAGCGAATGGAAATATGAAGGACTTAGGAGTAGATATGAATAGTAATACAGATTACTTTAGAGAAGAACTAGAAAATTTAAGGATGAGTCAAGAAAAATCAGAAAATTTATTTGCAGAGATGCAAGCTGAGGTAAATACATTGAAGAGTAGAATGAATAATGCAGAGTAATGAATAAGTGACTTAGAAGATAGAATAATGGAAATCACCCAATCAGGACAGCAGACAGAAAACCAAATGAAAAAAATAAGAAAGCAATATAAAAGATCTAGGGGATAATATAAAGTGGGCCAATCTACACATAATAGGGGTTCCAGAAGGAGAAGAAAAAGAGAAGGGGGTTGAAAATATATTTGAAGAAATTATGGCAGAAACTTTTCAACTCTAAAGAAAACAGATATCAAGATACAGGAAGCAAAGAGGGTCCCAAACAAGTGGAACTCAAACAGGCCCACACCAAGACATATTATAATAAAAATGGCAAAAATTAAAGATAAGGAGAGGATTCTAAAGGCAGCAAGAGGAAAAAAAAAAGAGGTAATTATAAGGGAACCCCCATAAGGCTATCAGCTGATTTCTCTACAGAAACACTGCAGGCCAGAAGAGAGTGGCAAGATATATTTAAAGTTCTAAAAGGGAAAAAATTTGCAGCCTATAATATTCTACCCAGCAAGAATATAACTTAAAATAGAAGGAGAAATAAAGAATTTCTCTAAAAATCAAAAACTAAAAGAATACTAAACCCATTCTAAAAGAAACACTGAAAGGTGTCCTCTAAATAGGAAAGAAGTAAGAAGATGTAAGATGGAAGAAATAACAATTGGAAAGTAATCATTTATATAAGCCAGTATATTGAAGTTCCTATTGTGGCTCAGGGGTTAATGAACCTGACTAGTATCCATGAGGATGCAGGTTTGATCCCTGACCTCACTCAGTGGGTTAAGGATCTGACATTGCTGTGAGCTGTGGTGTAGGTCACAGATGTGGCTTAGATAATGTGTTGCTGTGGTTGTGTGGCATAGGCCAGCAGCTACAGCTCTGGTTTGACCCCTAGCCTGGGAACCTCCATATGCCACAGGTGTGGCCTTAAAAAGACAAAAATAAATAAATAAGCCAGTATACAGATCAAAAAGAAAAAAAAACTATTTATAAAAATGACGACAAACACAAGGTGCAGCAAAAGAATAAACATGTAGATATAAAAAAAGGACATCAGAATCATAAACTGTGGGGAAGGAAAGCAAGAAAATCTAGAGGTTTGGTTTTTTTTTTTTTTTGGAATGTGTTGGAGTCTATATAATATCAGACTAAAGCAAGCAGATATGGGAAGGGGTTAACAAACTTGAAAAACAGGGCAACCACAAATCAAAACCAAACAATACATTCACAAAAACTAAAAATAAGAGGATACACACATAAAATAAAAAGAAATTGTCTAACCAAAAAAGAAAGGAACAAAGGAGAAACATAGAATCAATTGGAAAACAAGGCTAAAAATGGCAATAAATGCATGTTTATAATACTTACCTTAAATATCAATGGACTTGTTGCTCCAATCAAAATACATATAGTGGAAAACTGGATAAAAAAATAACAGCCTCTAATATGCTGCCTACAAGAGACTCACCTTAGAGCAAAGGACACATATAAATTGAAAGTGAGGGGATGGAAAAAGATATTTCATGCGAATAGAAGTGACGGGAAAGTTGTAGTCACAATACTCAGATCAGACAAAATAGACTTTAAAACCAAGGCCATAAAGAAAGAGAAAGAGGGACACTTTTTAATGATAAAATTATCAATTCAAGAAGAGGATATTACACTTGTCAGTATATATGCCCCTAATATAGGAGGACCCAAATACATACAACAGATACTAACAGACATAAAAGGAGAAATGGATGGGAATACAATAATAGTAGGAGACTTTATTACCCCACTCACATCAGTGGATAGATCCTCTAGAAAGAAAATCAACAAGCAACAGAGATCCTAAATGACACAATAAAAGTTAGACTTAATTGATATCTTCAGGATATTACATCCAAAAAAAATCAGAATATGCATTCCTTTCACATGCACATGGAATATTCTCTAGGATCAGCCACATACTGGGGCACAAAACTAACCTCAACCAATTTAACAGTATAGATATTATTTCAGGCATCTTCTCTGACCACAATGGCATGAATCTAGAAATCAACCACAAAGGAAAAAAAATGCGAAAAAACTGACTACACGGAGACTAAACAAGATGCTACTAAAAAACCAATGGGTCAACAAGGAAATCAAAAAGGAAATTAAAATATACCTCGAGACAAACAACAACAAAAACACAACCAATCAAAATCTATGGGATGCTGCAAAAGCAGTCCTTAGAGGGAAATTAATAGTGATACAGGCCCTCCTCAAAAAAGAAGAAAAGTCTCAAATTGACAACCTAACCTACTACCTAAAAGAATTAGAAAAGAA
This sequence comes from Phacochoerus africanus, assembly GCF_016906955.1. Taxonomy (NCBI): domain Eukaryota; kingdom Metazoa; phylum Chordata; class Mammalia; order Artiodactyla; family Suidae; genus Phacochoerus; species Phacochoerus africanus. The sequence continues at coordinate 97,900,507 of NC_062544.1, forward strand.
GAACAAACAAAACCTAAAGTCAGCCGAGGAAGGAAATCATGAAGATCAGAGAGGAAATCGATAAAACAGATTCAAAAAACAACAGAAAAAAATCAATAAAACCAAGAGCTGGTTCTTTGAAAGGGTAAACAAAATTGACAAACCTCTGGCCATACTCACCAAGAAGAAGAGAGAGAGAAGCCAAATAAACAAAATAAGGAATGAAAAAGAGAAATCTTAATGGATACTGCAGAGATACAAAAACCGTGAAAGAATACTATAAACAACTATACACCAATAAGTTTGACAACCTAGTATTAATAGACAACTTTCTAGAGACATATAGCCCACAAAAACTGAATCAAGAAGAAATTGATCATTTGAACAGACTGATCATTAAAATGAAATTGAATATGTAATAAAAACACTCCCTACAAACAGAAGTCCAGGACCAGGTGGCTACACGGGGGAATTACACCATACGAAGAAGAACTTATACCCATATTTCTTAAACTTTTCCAAAAGATTGAAGAAGGAACACTCCCAAAGACATTCTATGAAGCTACCATCACCCTAATACCAAAACCAGACAAAGGTACTATCAAAAGAGAAAATTATAGGCCAATATCTTTGATGAATATAGATGCAAAAATTCTCAACAAAATTTTAGCCAACTGAATCTGACAACATATTAAAAAAGATCAGTCACCACAACCTAGTGGGATTCATCCCAAGTTCACAATGGTTCAACATACAGTCAACATCATGTACCACATTAATAAAAGCTCATCTCAATAGATGCAAAAAATCATTTGACAAAATTTAATATTCAAAACTATTACCAAAGTGGTTATAGAGGGAACAAACCTTAACATAATAAAAGCCATTTATGACAAACCTACAGCAAATATAATACTCGATGGAAAAAAGCTGAAAGCCTTCCCACTAAAATGTGAGGAGAGACAATCTTCCATCTAGCAGGAGGGGTTCCACAGGGAGGAACAATTGCTACTTTGAACAATCACACAATCTACCACAAATAGCCATGTAATCAGAGTCATTTTGTCCCTCGACACCAAAATAAAGAGCTTGGCGTAAAATTGTATCCACAAGAAATTGACAGTCTCCAATCAGAAAGCCAAGTAGCATATCAAAGGGAGAAGATCAAAAGCCAAGGCTGCTGTGTCCCCTGTTCCTGGCTGCCACAACACTGGCCACAGTTCCCCACAAACCAAAGGGATGCTCACACCCTATATCCCGACCTGCTTTCCAAGTTGAAGTTTCCCCTGCAAGCTCATTATGGCTGAATGACTGAAAAGGAAGCCTAGAAAATATTTGGGAGGGTATTAAATAACTTCCTGACTTAATTGATTGATGAATAATAACTTCTAAACTTAGCCCTGTATTACATTACTTATTGTCTGAAATGAAATCCACTGAAATCCAGGGAAATGCAAATGAAGAATAAAGCTCCTGAAATCATCTTCCTCTCCAGCTGTTTTGCGGGAGTTACATAGCCCATTCCCATTTGGACAGCCCACCTTTCCCCTACAGCTTCCAAGAGCACCCACAGATTTACAACATTAACTAGCAGAAAGGTCTTAGCTCTTTCTTCACCCCCTTAGAAGGAGATAAAGATTGGGAACTGAAAATAGTAATTACTTCCCACCCATGCTAGCTGTTACCTTTCTCTCCAAAAATTTGCCAGTAGAAATTATAAAATGGAGAAGGCAGCTATGTGATTCATAAAGACCACAGGACTGTAAATACACAAATTCCTTGCAGGCAAGAAAGGAATGCTCTTGTCCCCAGAAAGGAAGGCATTTAAAGCAATTAGTTCTATCTACATACTATCAGTGAATCCCAGTTTATTTTCATTAGTTTGCTTTCAGTCCCAAAGAGACAGAAATTGAATTTCCCCAAATTAATCTGTTGTAGACCGCTAAACTTTACTTCCATGGAAAGACATGACTAAAAATAGAAATACTGTTATTACAGATCTGAGACTCTTTTGTCACGATTTGAATGTGGGAGGGCAAATGTGCTTTCCCAAATTTAAGCTTCTTACCCCCACATTACCACTTCCTTTACCACTGATTTCTAAACTCGACAAGTATTAACCAACCATCCTGGGCTATAGAATGACAATTGCAGAATTTTCTTACCCACCAGACAGTGAAGCACCTCCCATTCACTTCTGAGCAGATGTATATACAGGGCATCCCGGTCAAATAAACACTCTCCTATGGACCCTTAGATCAATCCTTCCCATAAAACATGAGAAGATTTGCTTTTTAATCAGCTTGAGTTTATTAACAAGGAAAGCTGGAAGAGCCCTGATAGAAAAGCCTAGGAATAAAGTGTAAAAAGTTCCTTAAGGCCACATGATAAAGATGGTCTTATACAATACTAACACCTTCAAAGGGACATATGCTCCAATCAAAAAAGAAAGAATGGTAGTCATACAGCCAGTCCACTGCAATGGTGCGGTACGTGCTACGGGTACAGATATGAACAAGATGGACCCCATTCCCATCCCACTTGGAGCCTACAGTCTATGGGGAAGGAAGACAAATATTTGGAACTTTAGTGAATAGTGTGAAAGAAGAGATAAAGGGAGCTGTGAAATATAGAACTGAGATATTTGATTTGGGAGAGTCAGTAAGAACTTCCTTGAGGAAGTGACTTAGAAGCTAAGACCTAAGAGGTTTGTGAAATATTAATTAGAACACACAGCAGCCACTATCACTTCCCATGGAGGTCCTCACTGTGGTCAGTTCCCCACCTTTCCATCCAAGAAGCTCCCACCAGGTCTGGCATATCAGAGTCAGCAAAACAGCAGCAATCACCCGCCATACGCCATTAGGCAGACAAAAGACACATAAATGGAGAAATAAGTGAGGATGATTTCAGTCCAAAGTTTAACTGGAAAAACCCAAAGATGGATCATCAAAGAAGTGAGTTCATTTGGATTCTGTAAAACAGGTAGTCACAAAGTCCTGCCAAGATCATGGTAACTACACCTTCTCACAGTCGGGAATAGTGCCCCACTGTCTTTGAGACAGTCTTTAAAAGATAAAGAGGCACAACAACAGCATGGAGTTTCCTTAAAAAAAACACAAAAAAACAAAAAAATAGAGCTACCATATGATCCAGAAATCCCACTTCTGGACACCTATCCAGAGAAAAACATAATTTGAAAAGATACATGTATCCCCAGTGTTCATTGCAGCACTGTTTGCAATAGCCAAGACATGGAAGCAAGCTAAGTCTCCATCAACGGATGAATGGATAAAGATATGGTACATATATACAATGGAATATTACTCAGCCTTAAAACAGAATGAAATTATAACATTTGCAGCAACATGGATGCAACTAGCAATTATCTTACTAAGCAAAGTAAGTCAGAAAGAGAAAGACAAATACCATATGATATCACTTACATACGGAATCTAAAATACAACACAAATCAACATATCTATGAAACAAAAACAGACTTACAGGGAGTTCCCATCGTGGCGCAGTGGTTAACGAATCCGACTAGGAACCATGAGGTTGAGGGTTTGGTCCCTGCCCTTGCTCAGTGGGTTAACGATCCGGCGTTGCCGTGAGCTGTGGTGTAGGTTGCAGACGCGGCTCGGCTCCCGCGTTGCTGTGGCTCTGGTGTAGGCCGGCGGCTACAGCTCCGATTCGACCCCTAGCCTGGGAACCTCCATATGCCGCGGGAGCGGCCCAAGAAATAGCAACAACAACAACAAAAAAGACCAAAAAAAAAAAAAACAGACTTACAGACATAAAGAACAGACTTGGGGTTGCCAAAGGGGAAGAGGGGGTGGGAGAGAGAAGGATTATGAGTTTGAGATTAGCAGATATGCAGTACTATCTATAAAATGAATAAGCAACAAGATCCTTCTGTAAAGCACAGGGAGCTATATTCAATATCTTACAATAACTTATAATGAAAAAGAACCTAATATATATATACATATATTATATTTCTGATATATATTAAATATAATATGTATTTTGAATATATATAATATAGATATTTCTGAATCACTTTGCTGTATACCTGAAACTAACACAATAGTGCAAATCAACTATACTTCAATTTAAAAAGAGGAAGAGGAGTTCCCATCATGGCTCAGTGGAAATAAATCTAACTAGCATCCATGAGGAAGCAGGTTCAATCCCTGGCCTTACTCAGTGGGTTAAGGATCCAGCATTACCATGAGCCGTGGTATAGGTCACAGTTGCAGCTCAGATCCTGTGTTGCTGTGGCTGTGGTATAGGCCGGCAGCTACAGCTCCAATTTGACCCCTCGCCTGGGAATCTCCATGTGCTGCAAGTGCAGTCCTAAAAAGACAAAAATAAATAAATAAAAAGGGAGGAAGAAAAAAAAATGGGAAGGGAGTTGAGACACTTCCCCCCAAAATGTAAGAACAAAAAAGAAGACAATGAAGTATGAAACAGCAGCTTTATAAATGAACCAAGGAGGAACTTCTTAACAATGGCTTGATAAATGTCTTTGAAAACTTTCCTTCAGGATGAATGCAGAAAGACCAGTAACAGCAGGTGTTTTCAACAGTCAATATCACTCTTAGATTTAAGGATAAAATACACAGTGCTCTTCTAAAATATCATGCTCTAGTCAGAGCCAGAGTATTTGATCCTGTATCTCTCATAAATGAGCAACCACCCAATTTTACCAGCAGTAATCCTGTTGGATCCAACTGACATGACTGGGTATGGAAAACTCTTAGGAATCATCACAAGCAAGTCAACTGCATGAGCATTAACAATTTGTCTTTTGAAGGTGTGTGATCACGGCAAATAAAAGTGTTCTTTGGAATAATTCTCATAATAAGGATGCCAATTTGTTCTGGGGGTTATTTTAACCACATGTGGTGTCTTCTTCATCAGCCACACAAAGAGAATGGAATGCCAATATTCATAGCAGAATTATTTACAGTCACCAAGACATGGAAGTAACCTAGGTGTCCATCAACAGGTGAATCAGCAAAGAGGATGTTGTATACACACACACACACACACACAGAAACACAAACACACACACACACAGTGGAATATTACTTGGCCATAATAAAGAATGAAATTTTGGATTTCCCTTGTGGCTCAGCAGGTTAAGGATCCAGCATTGTCACTGCTGTGAATCAGGTTGCTGCTGTGGTGTGAGTTCAATCCCTGGCCCAAGAGCTTCCACATGCCACGGGCATGGCCAATACAAGATAAAAAAAGAATGAATTTTTGCCATTTGCAGCAACATGGACTTAGGAGGCTTTATGTTAAATGAAATAAATCAGATAGTGAAAGAAAAGTACTTTATGATATCACTAATGTATGGAATCTACAAAATGCAACTAGTGAATATAACAAAAAAGAAGCAGATTCACAGAGATAGAGAACAAACTAGTAGTTACCAATGAGGGGGAGGGGCAATATGGAGCTGGGGAGTGGGAGGTACAAACCACTGGGTATAAGATAAGCTCAAGGATGTATTATATAACATAGAGAATATAGCCAATATTTTGTAATAACTATCAATGGAAAGTAAACTTTAAAAATTGTCTAAAAAATTAAAATTATTTTTTTTTAAATTAAAAAAGAAAAAAGGATGGACCATGAGAAAACTAACTCCCAGCAATATGGCCCTGAGGGTTGGTACCACAAGGACACACAGCTGCCATTTTCTTCTATACTTGATAATAGCCACTGTCCTCATTCCTCTGCCAAAGCAAATTAAACCAGGTTCTCTTGGCTAAGCTTGAAGGCTTTCTATTGATCAAAGCCACCTTAGCTGAGACACCTTTTTTTTTCTTTTTAGGGCCTCACCCATGGCATATGGAGGTTCCCAGGCTAGGGGTCGAATCGGACCTGTAGCCACTGGCCTACACCATAGCCACAGCAACACCAAATCCAAGTTGCATCTGCGACTTATACCAAAACTCATGGAAAATGCTGGATCCTTAACCCAGCTGAGCGAGGCCAGGGATCAAACCTGAGTCCTCATGGATACTAGTCAGATTCATTTCCACTGAGCCTCGATGGGAACTCCTGAGACACCTTTCTTATTCAGCCAGGAACAGAGAGACTGCACAGCCTTGGCTAGATGGCACTCCCTCAATGCCCAGGATTCTTTTGTTGGAAAAGGGACCACATAGGAGCATCTTCCTGGTACTCTGGGCTGTGTAGTAATAGACTTCAGAGGAAATTGTTTCAGGCCTTTCTTTGAAGCAAATGTAAGTATAACTTGGAATTTGGGGATGTACAAGTTTAAAAGTAAATTCCTGGCTGAATTCCTGTGATACATTCATTGGGTGGAAATAGAAGTCTATGAATTACATCTTATTCTTTTCGGGATGAAGTCTCGAGAAAATTATAGAAAAGCAACAGGATTTTTCTTAAGTTTTTATTTCTGTTTATGGAGTTCCCCGGAGGCTCAGCAGGTTAAGGATCTGGTATTATAACGGCTGTGGTTCTGGTTACTGCTATGGTGCAGGCTTGATCCCTGGCCCAGGAATTCCCACAGGTCATGGGGCAAACAAACAAACAAAAAAAAAATACTGTTTAAAAATTTAAAAACAGCTATTCAGAAAGCACCATTGTATATTCTGAAATTTTTGTCAAGAGAAAGCTGCATTTTGCCTTATTTGTAATGTGACTTGAGCAATTATTATTTTCACTCCACATGACATAGGGATGGTTACAATAATCCCCCTGGGACCAATATTCATCTAACTAGTCAATGTACTTGATTTCCTCCAAATATTCATAAAGTATTTTTAAATGATTTCTTAGTTATGAATAGTTGTATAAAGCACAATACGTTTTATTTTTTATTTTTGTTTTTGTCTTTTTAAGGCTGTACCTGTGGCATATGGAGTTTCCCAGGTTAGGGGTCCAACTGGAGCTATAGCTGTCAGCCTACACCACAGCCACAGCAACACAAGGTCCAAGCCGCGTCTGCAACCTACACCACAGTTCACGGCAACATCAGATCCTGAACCCACTAAGCGAGGTCAGGGATCGAACCCTCAATTTCATGGTCCCTAGTCGGATTCGTTTCCACTGCACCACAACGGGAACTCCAGTACAATAAGTTTTAAACATGGAAGTCAGGTTCAGTGATTCTTCCAAAGAATATGCCAGGATATCCATTGGATAGCTTATTGCCTTCCTTCCCCAACCTCTCTGCCACCAACATCAGAAAACAAAAATCCCCCAAAAGCCTGGTTTAAAATATAAATATTAGCTGAGAGATTGTCAACTTTCCAAATGTCAGTAGGAAAAATAAAAGGCTGCAGACTGAGCTTTGGTAGAAGCCAGGATATAAAAAATGACCCCGGTCTGTCTAAAGGACCATCTTTTGTCTACCTTGTCTAAGACCTATTTGAAATGATTCAAGCTCAGATTCCACTTGGGATATTTACAGTTCTTTTCTTTTCAGGTAATTCTCTTCTTCAAATTGATTAATGATGTCTTCCATTTTTTCCCTTCCACTCTCTCTCTCCCCATTCTCCAGAAGATTTGGCTTCAAGGAAGAACACAACTAAAGCTTTTTGATGGCTCTAAAAACAAAACCTCTTATATTTTCATAGGGATCTTTCCTGTATGATACATTCAAATATTTTAACTTCACAAATATGTTCATAATTATCCACATTTTCTAAATAGTTGTGATTCTCTTTTCCATAAAGATTCAAAAGAATCTCAGATGTTCTTACTGTTTCATTAATCGTTTTCTTGTGGACTGCATCACACTTGGCACAATGCAGCTTTCAAGATTTCCCTATGAAAACATTCAAGAACTATCATTCTTCCTACTCTTTGATCTTCCCAAACAAAAATCTCATGGTTTAATATCCCAAATAAGAGACCTATTTCCTTCCTTTTTCTGGTTTTCCTTTCTAAACACAAAACACTTGTCCCCAGGAAAGGGAAATGAGGCTGGGGAGCAAGGGTGGGAATGAAACTTTTCACTTGTAGTTTTCTATTGAGTATGAAAACCTTCACAGCTTAAAACAATACAAACTTAATATCTCACAGTCAGAAGTCCAGGGTTGATTGACTGGTTTCTCTACTCTGGGCTCCACAAGGCTGAAATCACCGTGTTGTCAGGGTTTGTTCCTTATTGGAGGTTCTGGAGAGGAATCTGCTTTTTAGGTCCTTTAGGGTGTTGGCTGAGTCAGTTGCTTGCGGTTGTAGGACTGAAGTTTCAGTGTGTCAGTGGGAGTGGGGGGCTGTTCTTGGAAACTCCAGGCTGCCTGCGTCCCGCACAGCACCTGAGGCCACAGTTAACGAATCTCATTCACTCTTGGAATCTCTCTACCTTCCCCTTCTGCTGCACCTCTCTGTCGCTTGCTGAGAAATTTCTCTGTTTTTAAGGGCTCATTTGATTAGATCGACAGCCCGGGAAAATCTCCCCTAGAGTTCATGAACTGAATTATATCTCAAAGTCCCTTTTGCAGTGTTAACATTATTCACAGGATCCAAGGATTTGGGCGTGGACATCTTTGGGAGGGAGCATTATTTGAATTACTACATCACTGTATATTTTTCAAGTTATAATTTATAGCATAGATATATGTAATCTATTTTAAAAATATTTAAAATTATACAAATGGACATCTGTAACAATGATGTAGCAACATTTGTCAAAGTTGTACTATATTTGCTGAGTGCTTGCCCAACTCCAGCCTCTGTTCAGAGTGCTATATATGTATTAACTAATTTAATCATTACAACATTGTCATTGATTTTGCAAATATGAAAACTAAGGCCCAGAGGGGTTAAGTGTTTGCCTCAGGTCACACAGCTAGTGTGTGGCAGTCTTGCCCATACAGGTAGCTGGCACACCAGAGCCTGCTTCTAGCTTTTACACATAGCACTGCCTGCAAGTCCCCAGCTGTGGGCAGTTCTGCTCTAATTCCTCCTTCATCTCCCTCTCTTACATGGATTTCTCTATGTGGCTGAGGGAGGTGACTTTAAATGCAGTATGTTTTATGAGAATCCTGGAAAACTTTCTGATTCTAAGAGATCAGCACTCCTAGGAACGAAATAATGGCATTTTTAACAACATGGATGGACATAGAAATTATCATGCTAAGTGAAGTCAGTCAGGCAATGAGACACCAACATCAAATGCTATCACTGACATGTGGAATCTGAAAAAAGGACACAAAGAACTTCTTTGCAGAACAGATACAGACTCACGGACTTTGAAAAACGTATGGTTTCCGAATGAGACAGGTTAGGGGGTGGAGGGGATGGGCTGGAGGTCTGGGATGGAAATGCTATAAAATTGGGTTGTGATGATCATTGTATAACTATAAATGTAATAAATTCATTGAGTAATATATAAAAACATTTCAGGAAAGGCATTTCAGGAAAATTTAATTAATTAATTAAATTTTAAAAAAGAGAAAGCCATCAGCACTCCTGACAATCATTTCCCTCCTGCCCACCAAGTAGGAGAAAGCTAGAAGCCACCCCTGGAGCCAGTAGACTTGCAGGCAGAGGCTACTGAGAGGGAGGCACTCAGTGTAGCTTTTAGAGGTGGCAGGCTACAAATCCTCCTGCCCATGCCTGCTTCTAAATACCAGATATGTATCTCACCCTAAGGGCCACTGAGATGGTACCTGAGGTTCTCTGAGGCTTTCTGCCCAGGCCCACTTCTGAGCAAATGAGAGGCTCCATCCTACCCAAGACAAGCAGGGAGTCCTAAACTCCATCAGCACTCAGCAAGCAGAAGGGGGTAGAAGGCAGAGAACAAGGCAGCAACATCCCATCCCCTTCATATATACACTTCAGGCATCCTGTCTATTACATGTAAAATTAAGCTCCAATTATACAAGCATTACATGTTCATTAAAAAAAATTATAAATTATACAGATGAGAAGTGAGAAGAAATTGTTATATCTTTTCACCAGAGAACCACTGCATTATATTGGTGTGTGTGCTACCAGATGTGTGTGTCTGCACATGTGTCTGTGTGGTGAGAGCAAGAAAAAGAGGCAGAGAGAGAGAGAGAATAAATGAATTTCTCTTCCTTTAAAACTAGAATTTGGAGTTCCCTGGTAGTGCAACAAGTTAAGGATTCAGGATTGTCACTGCTGTGGCTTGGGTCTCAGCTGTGGCATGGGTTTGATCTCTGCCCTGGGAATTTCTGCATGCCCAAATAAAGAAATAAATAAAAGTAAAATCATTCCACATGTAGTTTAACAATTGTTTTAGTTACAACTTTTACAATTTTATTTTTATTTACACTTACTCTTTTTGTGAATACTTTTGTCACATCATTAGGCACATTTCTACAATGAAACTTTTTATCAGTTCAGAATTTTTTTAAATGTTTTTAGGAGTTCTCTTTATGGCTCAGCGGTAACCAACCCAACTAGTATCCATGAGGATGTGAGTTTGATCCCTGGCCTTGCTCAGTTGGTTGAGGATCCAGTGTAGCCTTGAGTTGTGGTGGAAGTCACAGACGCGGCTTGGATCTGGCATTGCTGTGGCTGTGGTGTAGGCCAATGGCTACAGCTCCGATTTGACCCCTAGCCTGGGCACCTCCATATGCATATGTGGTGGGTGCAGCCCTCAAAAGACCAAAAAAAAAATTAAATGAGTAATACATATTCATTGAAGAAAAATTCGAAAATACAGATACATAAAGTAGAATTGTAATTCCACCATGGGAAGACAACCACTGTTAACATTTCCACCTTTGTTGTTCCTGAATACACATTATTCTGGTTAAACACTAGTGCCAAGATCTTGCTAGACAAGGTTTTGCTAGACAGGCAGCTGCAAACATAAGAGAAGCCAAACTTTGTTCACATCCCTGCTGATTTCCTAAAGACAAAATGCTAGAAGTTCTAGGTCAAGGACATATACGTATTTAAGGCTGTTGATGCATGTCATCAAATTGCTTTTCAGGAAAGGCAGCAGAGTATGGGGGACATCTTTTTCCAGCTCCCCTCACCAATCTTGCGTAGTACAATTTTTTTAAATCATTCAGGCACATCCTTTAAAACACTTTCACCTCTCACGCAGCACAATGCCGTGAGGGGTCTGGGTTTGGGAGCACAAGCTCAGACTGTTTTAATCCAATCCTGACCAACCACAAAGATCAGACATGGTCTTATGCAGGAAAAAGCATGAAAGACACACACATTTACAAGGAGAAAACTATGCAATTACCAAAGAAAAGGTTTTGGGTGAAGGAAGAAATAGGATGCCCTTCGATATTGTTTCTAGAGGGAAATAGAGTCACCTTGGCTTTGATTTTTTTTCTAAAGAAAATGATCCCAATCCCAAGAAGTCTATTTATAACTTGAAGACTGTTGTGTCAAACACCAATTTAAAAATCCTGAATAGGCTCTGACACTTCTTCAGTGAACACCTTAGGGCAAAGAAATAGAAACACACACCTCTCCTCCCTTGCTCTACACATCACACGACCAAGCACCTGTTAAGAAGATGTGTCTTTATGACATGTTTCTATCTTTTGTGGATCTGGTTTCAGTCAGAGAGTGGATAATATGCCACAGGGAACTCAGTCCAGCAGAATTGGCCCATTGCCAGCAATTATCTGAAAAATTCTACTTCAGCCACTAAATCTCCATTTTTAATCAAGTTGCAAATCCCCACTTGTCCCCAGCAGCAAGCAATCAGTGGGGTCTGATGAAGCAGCCATTGTGTCTGTGACCTCAGAAGCCCTCTCTCCACCATCTAGCACTTGGAGGCCAGGGGGTCTCACTCTCACCCATTAAAATGTCACCATTTCCAGGCAAAATATCTGAACCAAGAAGGAAATGGTGCCCAGGCACTGGGAGGGCTGCTGCTTGGGGCCCACTGATGCTTTCTGGTCCTTCAAGCTGGAGCTGATGGACAAGAAACAATTACCCAGGAAACAGATGTGTATCATTTCTCAGCATTTTCCAATGCTTGGATTAACCAGAGATTTTTCTCCCAGAAGCTCCAGATGATGATGGCCAGCATCTGAGAGTCATGGATTCCTAGGCTAACTTGGCTTTGATGCCAGCAGCTTTTTTTTTTTTTTTTTTTATCTTTTGAGGGCCACACCCATGGCACATGGAGGTTCCCAGACTAGGGGCTGAATTGGAGCTTCAACTGCCGGCCTACGCCACAGCAACACCAGATCTGAGCTGCATCTGCAACCTACACCACAGCTAAAGGGCAATGCTGGATCTTTAACCCACTGAGCAGGGCCAGGGATCAAACCCACGTCCTCACAGACACCAGTTTGGTTCTTTCGCGCTGAGCCACAAAGGGAATTACGCCAGCAGCTATTTTGAGGCAACATTTACCCAGAGCTCTTAGTTTAACCCCAGAACTTGAGCTTTTTTGGCACTTCCCAAAGCTGCCACCCCACCCAGCAAAAACTCCAGTGGCAGCGCTTTAAGTGCCAAGCAGTGGTCCTGGTTGTCTAGTGGAATAGATCAATTCCTAAGTGTGGCATGTAAAAATCATTCATTCTGAACATCTGCATGTTAAAAACCACATACAAGGTAAAGAAATGTTTCCTGTTATAAGAGAAATCTAGGAAAGAATACCACAAAACTGACTGCTTTATATTGTGGATTAAAAGAAAAAATACTAAGAGTTCCTTGGCGGGACAGCAGATTAAGGATCCAGTATTGTGCCTGCTGTGGCTCTGGTTACTGCTGGGGCTAGGGTTCAATCCCCGGCCCCAGAACTTCTGCATGCTGCCAGCACTGCCAAAAGAAAAAAAAAAAAAAAACAGAAAAACTCTGGAGTTCCCTGGTGGTCTAGTGGTTAAGGAACTGGCAATGTCACCACTGTGGCGTGAGTGGGTTCAGTTCCTGACCCAGGAACTTCTGCATGCAATGTGGGCAGCCCCCGCCCCTACAGCCATTTAAAAAAAAAAAAACCACCCTGTTTATGCATTTTTTTCTAAGTGTTAAGGTAGAAGGGAGAGGACAGAGGTAGCCAAAATTTGCCTTTAGAAAATGAGACCTCCCTCCCCAAACTGCCGGCACAGGTTTTCACGAACACTTTGTTGAAAATTAATTCTCTCTATAGAAATAGTCATCAATTCTAACCAATTTCCACTTTTTAAAAATCATGTTTATGCTCTAATTAAACCCAACAAAAAAGAACACAGGCATTGCTTCAATAGGGTCAGGAATTAGGAAGTTAGTTGTGCCAACACCACTGTCAAACACACCTGCCTACAATTTAGCCTCTCCCACTTCACACTTCTCTGAACAGCAAAAAATGTTCAGCACTGTCACAAAGCTGCTTTTGTGTGCTTTGCTACACAAGCATCTTCCTCTGGCATCATTTTTCAGGGCTTATTTCTCCTGTCTTGCCAAAAAAAAAAAAAAAAAAAAAAAACTGCATATACCTGTTCCTCCACCTACAAAGATTCCTCCCACAATATGTTGTTGTTCAACCGAGTCCTTCATTGATCAAACAAGCTAATGCCTGGGATTCCTACATGGCTTTTTTGCTTAAGTTGTGTAGTCTGTTACACATTGAGAAACAGTAACAGACAAGTTACTACTACATGCTCTGATCTGATGGTGCAGAACCAGCCAGGGGCCAGAGAGTCTCTGAGGGGTTATTGTCCCTGTCTACACTCTAAAGAAACCTTGAAGAGCTGGGGAATTTATGCCACTGTCTCTGCCCCTGCAAGGTGGTCCTTATCCATTAACCAGGAATTTGAAAACCTAAGGATAAGATAACACTGACACAAAATTGAGATTCCTTCAACAGGATCACACTAGAGATACCCTCTACAGAATTCGGCTTGAAATATTACCCTTACTGGATTTCTTCCTATTTCTATGATCTATTCCTGCAAAACAAACTACCCCAAATTCAGTTATCAATTGTGTAAAAAACTACCCCGAATTTCAGTTATCTATGGCTGCACAACGAACTATCCCAAAAGCAGGTGGCAAAGGCGGGGGGGGGGAACCCCAAAAAACAAAACAAAACAAAAAACCACTTGAACAATTCACCTCTTAGCTTGGGGACAAAATCTTATCACTGCCATCAAAGAACATAGGTTTCAAATGTGGTTTCTAAATCCGTTTGCTCTATTTTCAAACCCAGGAGTGGAGCAGCTTCTTGTACGTGTCTTGGCTGAGTAAGAGTCACAAATATACATTCTCCTAGTTTAGAAAAACAAATTTCAATTACCATGGACCCTCTGCCTTATGGAATATAGTATAAAGAATGTGATTCCTAAATCCCACTAGGGTTTTATAGACATCCTAATACCTAGCTTCATGAAGGACAAAAAAAAAAATCTTGGTTATATTAGTGCCTGAGTTGGAAAAAAAAAAAGTCTCTGAATATCAATTTATTAAGCTTCTAGGATGAAATCTGCCTATTAAAATTCTATAGTCTAGAAGGGTATTTCAGAGCATAAAGTACCAGCAGATACTTTCTCTGGCTAATTCCACAAAAAAATAGGACAGTATTTTCTTTTTGCTCAGCCGCTTCCACTTTAAATGACAAAAAGGAGACAGTGTTTTAACTTTGCTATTATATTTTCTTGTTAAACTGTACTCTAATTTTCAATTTAGTTTCTATACAATCATTGGGTTTTATTCTCTAAAACTTTGTTTTTTAATTAGCAAGATAGAGATCAATGTAATACAAAATATGTGCTAACACAGAACTGGATTTTGCTCTCCCATGCTTGGATGCCAAGTGTGGAGAAGATAACCAGCTCCAAGTTTGAGGGAAATTTGATTTCATCCAAAAAATAATAGCCTCTTCTTTCATGGAAAGCAACAATCTTGAAATATTGAATTCTAACAACATACTTCCTTTTCCCCTCACGAATTTTAACATATGAAATGAAGGTATGTCTTATAATTATCATCATTTAATTGGATTTTTTCTTTCCTGGTAATACATTAAATAATGGTGTACCTTATAACTGATAATGTCTTAGTTTAGATGAAATATGGCAATTCACTTCAAGTCAGCCAGAGAGAATCTAATAGACCTTATATTAAATGCAGGTGTGTGAAATCAAAGAGAAAAACTGAATTTCCTCTCTGAAACAGCCCCTTTTGAACACCTCCAGAAGTAAATAGCTATGCTGCAAAACCTGGAGTGCTATGTGCACCTCTTAGCTATTGCAATTTCAAGCATATTGACCATACTTAGAATGAGCCCTGAAAGAGACGCATTCTAACTATGAATGTGCAGCTTTATGGTAATATATATTGCAGTTACCCAGTTGGCATTTGGTTGGGTTCCTATGGCACGCACACTTCTCAGTTACACAAAAACTGCCCTTGGGTTTTTAATGCTAATAAGGGCTCCAAGACATGAGTGCAATAATTCCCAAACTTGAGTGAGAATAATCTTCAGCATTTATTAAACATATTAATCCCGGGGCTTCACCCCAGAACTTATGACTGAGGAACACAAAGGGTAGTGGGTCAGGAAGGCTGGCTGCATGGTGGACTAGCTCTGTGGCTGCTTTGGACACATACTACCCTCAACCTTTGTGCTGGTGGTGTGAGAACTTGCAGCCCCATGCATGTGCACTAGTGGTGCCAGAGAGGCAGGGCCCCCAAGCATGCGCAGTGGTATATTAGCGGAGAGACTTCCTGTGCCCAGCGTCTGCCTAGAGCTACCTGGGTGAGTGTTCACAATGATCACTGAGCATTATCTCAAGCCCGTATCTCTTCACACTAGCTCCACTTTCTCCATGATCGCTTTTCTGCCCTCCACGTGACCACCCAGATCCAGGGCAAATTTGACAATGTTCTGAAAATTCTTCCTCAATGAAAAAAAGCTAAAGCCTAAAATTATTTACTTAAAACAATGAAGGGACAAGGTCATTTGGGCTCATTATTAACTTGATTTATGACTGAATAATTTTCATTTCAATGGCATGCAGAAGCTGCCTTTTCCTGAACAGGTGGGATTCTAACCTAGCTCACACCCACTGCATGGTGGACTAGCTCTGTGGCTGCTTTGGACACATACTACCCTCAACCTTTGTGCTGGTGGTGTGAGAACTTGCAGCCCCATGCATGTGCACTAGTGGTGCCAGAGAGGCAGGGCCCCCAAGCATGCGCAGTGGTATATTAGCGGAGAGACTTCCTGTATCAAGTGGGCATGGGGGGCTGGACCATGGCCCCCAAATAGTTCTAATTCCTGGAACCTGTGAATATGTTCCCTAGCAAGATAAAAGCAACTTTGCAGGTGTGGTTAAGCCAAGGGTCTTGAAGAGGGGCCAGTAGCCTAGATCACCCAGGTGAACTCAATGTAATCTGAGGTGCCTTATGAGAGGAATGTGGGCGGCTGAGTCAGAGATGGAAGCAGAGAACAGAGGAGTGCTGGGTCGCTGGCTTTGAAGCTGGAGGAAGGAACACAGGCAGCCGCTAGATGCTAAAAAGGCAAGGAAATGTGTTCTCCCAAAAGCCTCTGGAAGGAATACAAGTCTTGATACCTGATAACATTGATACCATCCACGACTATAAGGTAATGCATATGTATTGTTTAAACCACTGTGGTTGTGATAATTTGTCATAACAGCAATAAAAAATTAATACAGTGGGGTTTTAAATTATCCTTCTCATTGTAGACCTTAAAATTCTCTGAACAAATAGTGGCCCGCGGAAAGCCCAAGGGAACAGGCTTTGCATGGAGCTTGAGAACCAGGACACTGATTGTCCCTGTTTCTCAGAAGCAGATGGGATTGATCAACTGTGACTTTGATTCTTAAATAACAAATGCCAAGGTCTCTGGGCCCAACCTGGAGGATCAGCTGGAAATAAAAGCACCCACAGGGCTGCAATTTTCCTCTTAGAGCACATTTGTGTTTGAAAGCCTGCTTGCCTGTTTCTGGAGAAGGTTTAAGTTTCTGCTAGAGTTTAGATGAAAGGTTATCCACCAGTGTAGCAAAAAAGATAAAAGAAGGTGTGCCTCTTAATCTCTGCCCTACAGGAGGAAAAGGGTCTAAACATTCCCAGGCCTGGAAGATTCCCAAGGGCCCTTAAAAGGGTACTTTTTAGACTACAGGCAATGCCATTTGCTGTCCTTCATTGTCCTATATTCCTTGCCCCCTTCCTCTCTCCCCTATTCCTCCATCCCAGTAAGGGATCTTATGCCCATTCTGAAGCTTATGGCACCTTTGGATGACTTTGACCATCAGGAAGAGGATGGAGACTTGGGGTGAGGTGCAGATGGTGTCTGTGGTCTCAGCCGTATGATCTGTGCCTCTAGCTGCTTCTCCACTGCCAGGGCCCAGAGCCTGCGAACTACATTCCCAGACTGGCTTTCCACCTGGCACTGGCAGACATTCGGAAGAAGCCCTTTTTTCTGTAGACTTGGTTGTGCTTCTGCAGAGGCAGGCAGCCAACTCCACCCTGACAATCACTTGCTGGGCACTCTGAGCAACAGTTTTTTTCTCTTACATCTTTCTGATCTGGAGGTGGCAGCCAATCCCTACAGTGACTGACCTTTGGGAAATTGTGCGCTCCCTCCTCTCCCCAGCTCTTCTAACTCCTCACAACCAACTCCCTATTTCCAAATCAGTTTGTTTCCCTGACTAGTTGAGTATAACCTGAATCATTTTCCTGCACAAGGGACAGAGTAAGTGAAACCCTTTATCTGCCTCCAATATCATGGGTTTTAGATTCCATTGTATCCAGATCAAAAGAATCCAAGTAGGAACTTGCCCAGAAAAAGGAGGTGGCTTGAATTTGGTGATGCACGTGGAACAAACCAGGTTGGAAGCTGGTGGGGGGGGGGAGGGTTGTTGTTGTTGCTTTTTTTTTTCCTTAGATACTCTTGGTCTTTGGTTAGTTTATCCAGACAAACTCCCTGAGGTGAGGGTCATGTGTTAGTGACTTACAGTGGGTGGAATAGACAGGACAAAGCCAGACCTCCGAGGGCTACTCCAGCATGGCCCCCAGGGGAGCTCTGGAGTGTGAGCAGCCTCAGCTTTCCTGATGATTGCACCCATCGGTCATTCCCAAGGGCTGCCCTCAGAAGTCGTAACTCTCATGCCACTTTGACTCTAGTACCTAATGACATGCCTCTGAAGAGAACAGTCGCGGGTGTGATCCTTCAAATCCAAAATAGACTGAAGCTGACAGAAGGCACACAGAAGAAATATGGGATCTGGGTGATCAGGCCCAAGCATTGACAGGGCCATCTGATTATTACTTTTACTATATCTGAGCGTGTTAAAACCTTTAGGAAGGGGTGACCAGTGCTTCTGCCTCCCAAATTTTATGCCTATTCCCCTTTGGCCAACTCTAACCCAGAATTGTAGAGGAACAAGATTCCAGGGAATGTAGTTCCCAGCTAACCATCCAGACATCTAGGCTTAGCTATTTAATAAAGTATCACCAAATCCCAGGTTATGGGTATGCCTCCAGTTACTAGAACAGCCACAGGAAACTGTTTGGTGGAAGGCCCAGCTGTTGACCCAGAACCCTGTGTGGCCCCCACGTGCTCCATCAAGTGAGAAGGAAGCGGTGTTCTCCAGGTGGGCAACGGGGAGATAAAGTTCCAGGCAGCAGCCTGGCCTGGAAGGGTGCCAAGCCAACTGCACACTTGTCCATGTGGTCCCAGTTCTGGCCCCTCCCACCTTAGCACTCACCTCCAACATCCTTGAGACTTTCAGGTCAATCCTCGGTGCTTATTTGGAAAATTAAAGATACTGCTTGATGATAACTTTTATCCCCTTTGCATATAAATTTAAAAGCAGTGTGGTGTTGCAGCTAAGAGCAAGGTCTTAAAGCCAGATTTTCAGATTTAAGTACTAGGGTCTACCACTTACAGCTGTGTGACCTTGGCCTCTCTATGTCTCAGTTTCCTCATTTGTCAAATAGGAATAGTGTTACTACCTATCTTCAATGGATGTTGAGGGGATAAAAGGAGTTAATATGTGTCAGAGTTTATGTGAATAACATTCATTACATTTCAATGATTATAAGTCACTTTATTTAATGATTCTATATCTTATTTTCTTTATATTCTACTAAAGCATTACCCAATAGAGTCTGGCAATATTTGGAACAAATTAGCATCATCATGTAAAAGTACACAACAATACTTTCAAAACTTCTTTATTGCTACTTGTTCTTATTTCAGAATGGCCTTCCCCAAATTTGTGAGGTTTTATCATACCTGAAATTTTACTCACACAAGACAATGTTTAGGGAAATTTTCTAATAAAAGTGTAGATTTACAGAAAGGTTATAGTCCAAGTAGGAGGCATATGAAGTCATCTTATTTTCATCAATAGCTGGCAAGTTTCACGAATAACTATTTGCCAAAGTAACAGGAACATAAGGCTGTAGAAAGGTTTGCAAGTGTTTTGGGTTTCATTTGAAGATCTCAGCAAGAGTAGAAATGTGTCTTCCAGAGACATAACCCTGAGCTCCTCCTGCTCAGTCTCAAATAAATAACTGGCTATTCTAGTGATCCAATATGATGAGTCATTGTGGTTAGAATTTTCCCTCCAAACACTGGGACTGCATGTTTGGTACAACCTCCTTGGAGAACATTTTGGAGATGTCTGTTAACACTTGAAATACCTATACCCAGTGATAGGTTGTTGTATAATAAAGAATTCCAATGGTCTTTGTCCTGTATTCCTGGGACAGAGCCTCTAAACTCTTGGGATTTCCTGAATGTTGGGAGTGCCTTGGTAATTCATGGTGCAATCCTGGGATCACACCTGGGTTGATGTTAATGAGGTGACTGTGGTGGACTCCTAGGAAGTTTCAGGATGGGGGCTGGCCATGCCAGAAAGATCTGTCCTGTGATTAGAGGGTTGGGGCTTTAAGCCGCTTGCTATTAGCCCAACCTCCCTTCCTTGGGAGGGGACACAACTAGAGACTGAGTTCAATCACAGGACCAATAATTTTAATTTATTTTCTCAGGATGGCTTTGGCTATTTACAAGATTTGCAATGTTGTGTTGATTTCTATTGTATAGTAAAGTGATCCAGTTTTGCATATATGAATATACATTCTTTTTTAATGTTTTCCATTATGGTTACAGAGGATATTAAATATAACTCCCTGTACTAGTATGACCTTGTTGTTTATCCATCCTGTATATAATAGTTTGCATCTGCTAATCTTGAACTCCCAGTCCTTCTCTCTCACACTTCCCTCCCCTTTGGCAACCACAAGTCTGTTCTCTATGTCTGTGAGTCTGTTTCTGTTTTGTGGATAGGTCCAATTGTGTCATATTTCAGATTCCACATTCAAGTGATACCATATGATATTTGCCTTTCTCTTTCTGGCTCACTTAGTATGAATCTCTAGGTTCATCCATGTTGCTATAAATGGCATTATTTCATTCCTTTTTATGGATAAGTAATATTCCATTGTATATCTGTAACACATCTGCTTTATCTATTTATCCATCAATGGACATTTAGGTGGTTTCCATGTCTTGGCTATTGTGAACAGTGCTGCAGTGAACATAGGGGTGCATGTATTTTTTCAGATTATAGTTGTGTCCAGATATATACCCAGAAGTATGATTGCTGGGTCATATGGCAACTCTATTCTTAGTTTTTTGAGGAAACTCCATACTGTTTACCATAGTGGCTACACTGATTTATATTCCCACCAACAGTGTATTCTTGACCTCTTTGTTGAAGATTAATTGTAGGTGCATGGGTTTAATAGTTTTAAAGATGTTAAGTGAATAAAGGAAAATACAGAGCAGTCTGCTACCATTTGGTATGATGTGAAAGGGGATGTATATTAACCTTACACACCCGTAGACTTTCTTGGGAAAGAATACACAAAAATCTATCATAAGAGGTAGGTTCTAGGAAAGAGGAGGAGGATTAGGAGATTTGAGTGAGAGAGACACTATTTATGAGTACATTTTTGTACTCTTTGATTTTATTAAGTAGGCCTCATGAAAAAACAACAGAGAATGTTAGAAGGTAGGATAATTAGAATGAATGACTGAAACCTTTGAACAAAATGACCTTAGCTCCTTCATCAGAGTTAATGTACTTCTCACCACTCTGCATACAGCTCTGTTCTAAAGGTGACAAGAAGAAGCTGTCTTTTCTCCATTGCATATTCTTGCTTCCTTTGTCATAGATTAGTTGACTGTAGGTGCTTGGGTTTAATTCTGGACTTTCTATCCTATTCCTCTGATCTATATTTCTGTCTTTGTGCCAGTACCATATGGTTTTGATGACTGTAGCTTTGTAGTATAGCCTAAAGTCAGGGAGCCTGATTCCTCCAGCTAAATTTTTCTCTCTCAGGATGGCTTTGGCTATTCTGGTTCTTTTGTGCTTCCAAACAAACTTTAGAATATTTTGTTCTAGTTCTGTGAAAAAATGTCCTTGGTTATTTGATAGGGAATGCATTGAATCTGTAGATTGCCTTGGGTAGTATAGTCATTTTGATAATACTGATTATTCCAATCTAAGAGCATGGTATGTCTTTCCATCTGTTTGTGTCATCTTTGATTTCATTCATCAGCAGCTTGTAGTTTTCAGAATACAGGTATTTTGTCTCTTTAAGTGGGTTTACTCCTAAATATTTTATTCTTTTGGATGCAACGGTAAATGAAATGGGATTGTTTCCCTAATTTCTCTTCTGATCTTTCATTGTTAGTATATAAAAATGCAGTTGAATTCTGTGTATTGGTTTTGTATCCTGTGACTTTGCCAATTTCATTGAGCTCTAACAGTTTTCTGGTAGCATCTTTAGGATTTTCTAGGTATAGTATCATGTCACCTGCAGACAGTGATAGTTTTACTTCCTTACCAATTTGGATTCCTTTTATCTCTTTTACTTCTCTGATTGCTGTGGCTAGGACTTCTAAAACTATATTGAATAGTAGTGGTGAGAGCAGACATCCTCATCTTGTTCCTGATCCCAGTGGGAATTCTTTCAGCTTTTCGCCATTGAGAATAATGTTAGCTGTGGGTTTGTCATATATGGCCTTTATTATGTTGAGGTAGGTTCCCTCTATGCCCACTTTCTGAAGGGTTTTTATCAGAAATTGGTTTTGGGGAGTTCCCGTCATAGCACAATGAAAAGGAATCCAACTAGGAACCATGAGGTTGCGGGTTTGATCCCTGGCCTCACGCAGTGGGTTAAGGATCTGGCATTACTGTGAGCAGTGGTGTAGGTCACAGATGTGGCTTAGATCCCGAGTTGCTGTGGCTGTGGTGTAGGCTGGTGGCTACAGCTCCAATTCAACTTCTAGTCTGGAAGCTTCTATAACTTTAACTCCTTCTAGCATAGGCCAGCAGCAACAGTTCCAATTAGACCCCTACCCTGGGGACCTCCATATGCCACAGGTGCAGCCCTAAAAAGACCAAAAAAAAAAAAAAAAGAAAAGAAATTGGTGTTGGATTTCATCAAAGGCTTTTTCTGCATCTATTGAGAGGATCTCATGGTTTTTATTGTTCAGTTTGTTAATGTCATGTATCACACCGAGTGATTTCAAAGAATCACTTGCATCCTTGGGATAAATTGAAGAAGTATTTAGTATTGAAGAAGTATTAAGTATTGAAGAATCCTTGCATCCTTGGGATAAATCCCAATTGATCATAATATACAATCTTTTTAATGTATTGTTGGATTCTGTTTGCTAGTGTTTTGTTGAGAATTTTTGCATCGATGTTCATCAGTGAAATTGGCCTGTAGTTTTCTTTTTTATAGTATCTTTATATGGTTTTAGTATCAGGGTGATGGTGGCCTCATAAA